>NC_143524.1:1440524-1758857 GCF_031878675.1 Megascapheus bottae | reverse complement strand
CATCCCTGTCCCCGACGTTTCTGAATGGGGAGCAGGGGGCTCTTGGGGCTCTCCTGCCACTGCCTGGGGTCGCTAAGCTCTGGATGAAAGCTCAAAAGGGCCGAGAACTGGGAAGGAGGAAGGGAGGGAGGGAGGAAGGATTGGACTGGGTTGCCTGGAAGTCTTCCTTTTGCTTGGTGTCTGCCATCTTGGGGTTGAGGCCTGGTGGGAGACTGGCACACTGCTAATTCAAGGGTGGGCTGTGACTAAACACATCCGTACAAGTCCTTCAGGGTCCTTCAACTCTCTTGTCCTCCCAGACAGTACTGAATATTGGCAAAGTGACTCCGCACCCCACGCCCCCAAGCCTAAATTCCCAAGGATACCGAGCTCATCCCTGCCTGCTGTGAAAGGGCTGGGAAGAAAAGCCCAAGGTCGTTCACTGTCGTGGCCTGGATTGCTGAGCAGAAGCCCCATGGGTCAAGATGTCCAGGCAGAAACCCATGTTCCCCTCTTGGGGTGATGGTCCATGGTCAGCTGACCAGCACAGACCCTTCTGGGTGGTTTTCCAACTGACCTCACCATCCCTGGGCCTTCGGAGCAGGGATTTGCCGAGCTCCAGCCGCAGGCCTGGCCTGGGGACTCAGGCCAGGCCCTCCGTTGCCTAACGCACAGTACCCCCTTGGCTGCTTCTGGCTCCCTCCAAGCTTAGAAGTCATGTGGTTACTTTGGAGCCCAGTGCTCAGAGCCCCTATTCTCCCCAGGAGTCCAGTTCCAGCCTGCTCAGGGGAAATACCAGGCTTCTGAGGGCCCCTTCCTCCTAGGGCGTCCTGCCGCCCAGCCGGCCCCAGTCTGGAGTCCTGGGGCTGTAGGGCCCTGAGATAAGCCACCCTGGGAGGCAGGCAGTGAATTCCACCAGGCCTGTGGGCCTGTGGCTCTGTACTAGAGCTGTTTGGCAAGCCGGCCCTGTGGGCTGGTGGGGGAGGGACGCTGCCCTTTCCTAGGCCATGTGCAAGGGGTCAGTGGGTGTGAGCCTGAGTTACCCCTGTGGCTCACCTGGGCAGCCACCCCAGGGTCCTCGGGTGGGCCATGGAGCCTCTGCAGAGGCTGGGGGCTTGAACTCAGGGCCTGAGCACTGTCCTTGCGCTTCTCAAAGCTAGAGCTCTACCACTTGAGCCACAGCACCACTTCTGGTTTTTTTTCTATGTATGTGCTACCAAGGAATCGAACCTGGGTCTTGGTGCATACTAGGCAAGCACTCGACCACTAGGCCAAACTCTCGGCTCCACTTTCCAGTTTTGTGTTTGATCTCACTCCCTAGTGACAGAGACATTGGCCTGGCACAGTCAGGGACATATTCTTTTGAGAGTATTTATGAACCCCTCTCCCACCAATATATATATATATATATATATATATATATATGTGTGTGTGTGTGTATATACATATGTATATATATATATATATATATACACATACATATATATACCAGCAAGTGATGCAGACAGCGATTCATATGGGCCTAGCTTTCAGCACAAACAAGTCTCGCTGGGACGCACTCTGACCCTGTGGCTGAGTTTGCACTTAGGGGACAGGGTTGTTCCCTCCATCCCTTGGGAGTCAGTGTGCAAATGAGGTCAAAGGCTGGGCGTTGCCCTGGGGTGGCTTAAGCACTCTAAATTTTGTCTTTACGAGAGAGAATGAGTCCCCGAGCAGCAGGCCTGAGTTGTCAGGGAGGCCCTGTACCCCCAGGTGCTGGGCTCTGAGATGTGTGGGCTGGCTGGGGGTGGCCTACCCTGCTGCCATTCTTCACTCAGCGGGTCAGCTAGAGGGGCCTGGCTGAGATGAGGGCCGTGGTCTTATGGTTCCTTTCCTGGCTGCCCTCTTCTCTCTCAATCACCAGGGCTCTGGGAGAAGTGGCTCCTCCCCTCACCCTAGAGATGGGAGGCTTCGTGTGCATCTTCCCCTGCCAGAGCAGGCATCCACACGCCCCCGGAGATGTCCTCCTGGGCTCACCCCAACCGGCACTGGGCCCAGCTGTAGGGGCAGCGATAGATGGCCCAGGGGTCCAGGAGGGGGACTCAGGATGGGCCTGGTGGAAGAGGTGGGCTTGGGCCAGGTGCATTCTAGGCCCCATGGCCCCAAAGCCAGGTCCCCAGGTTGTCCTGTGTCTCACACATGACTTGACCTTGGCCAGGCTGTGGCCAGGTCTCGCTGATCTTGTGCCATAGCCCTCCTCACTACCAGAGGGGGCTGAGGAAGCTGCAAGGATTTCCTGCCCCCTCCAGTCGGGCCCTGCCTGCTCCTGTCTGCCTGCCAGCCGTACCTGACCTCTCCTGCCCCACCATAGCCACCCCTCCCTGCCGCCCCCTCCTGCCCAAGCCCTGCTTACTTCAGATGCCTCACCTCAGGTCAGGCCCTGTAGGGCTGCACAACCTGTGCCGAGCTCTCTAGAGAACAGGGAGCTGAGAGAGGCTCTGGGCCACACCCAGGCAGCCCACTTCCTTGCTGTGCTGTAAATTGGGGCTCACTGGGTCACAGAACTTCCAGAACAGATGTGGGAGAGGTGGACGTGATAACTGGGCCTGGCTACTCACGACCAGCTGGGGTCACTGGCAGTGGAACCACTGTCCACAAAGCAGGGAGGGCTGGTGCCCCCCCAACCCCCCCACCCCTGCACCATGTGTGACAGGGGCCAGCCGGCCCTGGCTTCTGGAGCCATGCTCCAGGCCGCCCACTGAGCTGGAGGGGTCCTGTCATGGGGCCTTGGCATATAGGGTCCTATGTCCCCAGAGAAGGACAGGGCCACCACAGCCCTATTGCTTGAAGCTATCTGTACCTTTGCAAGGGCGGTGCCCTCTGCCTGGCATGCGGTTTCTTCCCTGGAGCACCTCTGTGAATCTCTCTGGCTTTCCACACCTCCTCACTCCACCCCACCATCACGAGTGCTCTGAGCTCTGGCCTTCTGACACGTCTGTGAAATTGGAGCCTGGGGCCAGCCGCACAGACCAAGGTGAACAGGGAGGCCCAGGACAGCCCTGGGCTGCCATCAGCTGCCCTGTGTCCACTCCAAGCCCACCCAGGACCAGAAGGGCCACGAGAGGAAGGCCAAAGGCTAGAACCACAACCCCGACCCCACGGAGTCGGCACCAGAGACCTTGGGAGCTGACCTTGCGCTGTGAGGAGCGGGGGCTGCAAGTGAGCTGAGTGGTGTCTTGTCCTGGCACAGGTACCCATGCATGCCCTGTGCTCACAGGATGGCCCCATGTCCTTGGCGTGTCCTTGTACCCCATGCCCAAGACATGTCTCTGTGCCACAAGGCCTAGAAGGCAGGCCAGGCCAGATAGGGGGAACCCTTGAAATGTAGCCTGCAGCCTGGGGCTTCCCGCTCTGCAGAAACAGCTAAAGGGCAGGGTCCCAGCCCCAGTGCCCCAAGACTTCTCACGTCCCCCAAGGTGGAGAGCACCGAGGGGGGAGCGAGCACAGAACAAAGCTGGGGGTTGGTGGGGAGCCCTGCAGGGCCGTCTTGTCTACAGGGCTGCCCGTCTGCAGGGTTGGGCTCCTCGCGGTGTTTGCTCATCTGGAAACAATATTGCAGTAACGTAAGACAACTAGAGTAAGTACTGTATATTCTCCCAGCCCACGAACGCTACAGTGTGGAGGACGGGTTTAATGGCTAATCTCAGCAGCAGCCAGAAGACCCAGGTTCCTCCCAGCCCTCACTGGTCAGTCCAGCCAGGGCCCAAGAAGTCCACCGCCCCAGCATCCAGAGACAGGCAGAGCCAGGGTCGGGGTGTACTGCTTTCTTTTTATCGGGTGGGAGTTGAGGGGTGGCCTGTGGGGAGACCCAGCCTATAGGCAGGAAGTGAAGCTGGACAAAGTAGGAAGTAAGGCTGGCGTGGTAACAAACCAGTACTGACTGTGCATCTACCATCTAGGCTAGAATGGGGGGGGCAGTGGAGAGCAGAAACCATTTCTGCAGCTCTTCCCCCACTTAATATAGCTGAAATAATAAAATGAAACAATAAAAACCACAGCGGAAAAGATGATGGAGGGGTTTTATAGTGGGCAGCCGAGGAAGAGCTCAGAAGGCCGAGAACAATGTGATTCAGGAACCAGTTCCAGAGGAGAGAAGCTGTGGAATGCAGGTCTGGCTGGCCTGGGGCACCCCGTGGAGTGGGGGCTCCAGGCCTCTCAGCCCACAGAGACTGCATCTCAGGCAAGGTTCTGGTCACTCTGCAAGGTTCCTTTCCTGATTTAAATCCATAGAACACCCAAATGCTAGCCGGGGATTGCGAGCTCACAGCTCTTATCCTAGCTACTCAGGAGGTCGAATCAGAGGATCAGAGCTTGAAGTCAGCTCAGGCAGGAAAGCCCAAGAGGTTTTTATCATCAATGAGCCACCAAAAAGCTGGAAGTGTAGCTGTGGCACAAATGGCAGAGTCCTAGCCTTGAGCACAAACAAACCTACAAACAACAACAACGAAGAAACTAGAGACAGCGCCCAGACTGCAAGTTCAAACCTTAGTGCCAACACATACACACAATCCCCTCCCCTAAGAGCTGTGTGTGTCCTGAACAGAAAAGGGCTTCCCAGGCCTTGGGTGTGGCTGCTGGAGGCTGAGGACGGAGGCCAGGGAGTCTAGGGGGCCCGGGGGCCTCCGCTGGCCCCTTCTGCACATTCCAAGAGAAGCAGAAGCCCTGAGGCCCCTCAACCAGCCCCATCTTTTGAGTTGGAAGCAGAGTTAAGAAGTGAGCAGAGTCCAGTAGCTGGGTTTCTGGTCCTGAAGTCCAGCCTGGTGCAGTGGGCTGGGGCATGAGGCTGGCCTGGTGGCTCAGGGCAGGGGAGGGGTTACCCCTGCTTCCTGTCCCACATCCTCCAGGGGCAGCTAGCAGGAATAACACCTCCCCCTGCCCCCCCCCAGCCCTACTTCTCCTCACTCCGTGCCCAGTGATGGCTGGAATGAGGTGGGGCTGCTTCTGAAGTGACAGCAGTCACAGTATTTCTCAGGGCCCATCGGGTGCCCTCTGGAGCCTCACACGGAGCAGAGGGCACGGAGGGAACGCAGGGAGCGTTGGTGAACGGAGGACGTGAGCAAAGTTTCATGGCTTCAGTTGGGGGCAAGCACAAAGTTCTCCTTAAATCCAAACCCACCACCTTCTTGGGGCCTAGCCCCAGGAAACATGGGCAGGGCCCCCCCTTTGTGCAGATGGGGGAGACAGCTAGTGACCCAGGGCCGTCGCAGACAGATGCGGTCCAGTGGACATGGGGCCAGCCCCTCCGTTTTCTGACACCTGCCTCATCTCCAGGCTGACGTTTGCTCCTCTGTGGGTACCCTTCTAGGAACTGGTATCAGGACCCTCCACTCCCCAGCTCAGAGGCCTATAGACCCCCTTTGAGACCCTTGAGTTGAAAGGAAATTAAAAAAAATCTAATTAACCAACGCCTCAGTGCTCCCCTCTGAACTATACAACTTGTGGGTGCGGACGGACAGGAAAAACAAGGAGTGAGGGAAGAGGCGACACTGGCCACAAAGACGCGACTCCAGCTGTCTTACAGAACTGTAGCCTCTGCACCTCACCTTTATAATAATAACAAAGTTAAAAGCAATCTAATTCCTTCTGGAAGCTGCTCAGTCCTGTGCCCCTAGCGGTAAGGCCCTCGGTACCACAGACATAGAAAAAGCCGGAAGTGGTGCTGAGGCTCAAGTGGAAGAGCTCTGTCCTTGAGAAACTCCAAGGACAGTGCTCAGGCCCTGAGCCCAAGCCCACGACTGGCAAAAACCAAAATACCAAAAAACAAATTGTATTGGGACAATTGGCTATCCATATGATAGAAAATGAAATGGGTCTTCAAAATTAACGTAAAGTGGATCAGAGTCTGAAACGTAAGAGCTGAAACTACAGCTTCTCTTCCTCTCTCTCTTTCCCCTCTCCCCCTCTCCTTGTCCCTCAGTACTAGAATTGGAATTCAGGGCCTGGCACAAGCCAGCTAAGCATCGTACTTCTGAGCCATGTTTCTAGCTCTTAAATACCTTTAAAGACACTTTTTTTTTTTCATTTTTATTTTTGGTGGTACTCAGGCAAGCACTCTACCGCTTGAGTCACATTCCAAGTGATGGAAAAGAATATGGAGGTAAATCTTTCTGACCTTGGATAGGACCTCAAAATGAAACCAAAAATGTTTTAAAAGATAGATAAATTAGACTTCATCATAGTTAAAAAGTTTCAAGAGTTAAAAGATTCCAGAAGGAAAATGAAAACCCCACCCATAAAAAGAGAAAAATATGTATCTGATAGGAGACTTGCATCGGGTTGCAGAGCACTAGTGCTAGAGTAGAATGGCCTGCATGCGACTACAAAGACCAATTACCTGATAAGAAAAAGACAAAGAACGCCACGGAACATGGAGAGAGGAACGGAGCAGCCATTTCTCCAGAAATCACACACAAACGCCCGAGGCGTACATTAAAAAGGGTCCAACATGGCAGCCATCACCGAGACGAGACCCCTCCAGCATCACAGCTGTCCCTGAGACGAGACATCTCTCGACACTCACTGGGACAGCTGAAGTGGCAGCAGCACGTGGGGCACCATGGAGCCATGGGAAGGACCAGAAAACCCCACACACTGCGGGTAGGATTGTCAGATGAAGCTGAGGGTTTGGGACTAGAACCATAATTCTCCAAAAGATTGAACACAGAGCTACTGTAAGACAGGGTAATTCTACAACGTGTAGCGGTGACGCAGAGAAACGCTCACGAGAAGGTGGCACTTGCTTGGCTCTCATCAAGCTGTTCACACGGGAGACTCCGGTT
The DNA here is from genome assembly GCF_031878675.1 of Megascapheus bottae. Lineage (NCBI taxonomy): Eukaryota > Metazoa > Chordata > Mammalia > Rodentia > Geomyidae > Megascapheus > Megascapheus bottae. The sequence goes on along the minus strand of NC_143524.1, from coordinate 1,752,060 downwards.
CCACAGAGACCCTCACCATGCAGTGCTTGTGGCTGTGCCGTGGATGCCAGCCACGTTTTCTTCATAACCAGCCCAACTCCTGCCAAAGATATTCTGCCTTTCAATGAATCAAAGTTTGACTTTATCCCTAATTAAGCACATTTGGTGCACTTTTTTTTTTCATCAGTAGGATTACCATAAACTTTGCCTTTGGGGTATCATTTGCTTGTTAGAGGGCAACAGATCACACAATAATGTAAATACCATGGATGGAACACAGGGAAGGCTGAGCTGTGTTAAATACGTCTGGAGAAATTATTTTGAATTTTTAAATGTATTATTATTTGGTCATGCTTGGTCAAGCATGTGTGTCATGAATCTATGATTAAGTGAGACTTAGTATGGCTAGAAAGTGAACATAGCCTGAACATCCATCTATGGACAGGTGGATCAGGAAAGTGAGCTTCCACCATACAACGGAGTATTATAGCCAAATAATACTAACATACTAACATGTACTACATACAGTGAGCCTCAGAAACATGAAGCCGAGTGAAAGAACCTAGATGCGAGAGGCCACAAAATGTACCAGCCTGGTAGAGAAAATGCCCAGAACAGTCTCAATGGGCGGGAAGGTGGAGCTGTGCTGTCTGGTTCTGGAGCGTGACTGCAGGGAGACGGGCAATCGCTAAAGGATGTAGGGTGTCTTTTACATGTTTTGGAACTAAAGGAGGCACAGCTGCACAACTCCAGACCAAGTAAAAAAAACTGAATTCATTGTACACTTTGGGTGAATCCTATGATATGTGAATTATATCTTTGGGGGGTGTGTGTGTGTGTGCGTGCTGGGGTTTGAACTCAGGGCCTCACTCTCTCACTCGACTTTCTGCTCAAGGCTGGCTGAGCCCACACTTGAGCCAAACCCTGACTTCCGGATTCTTTGCTGGTTCGCTGGAGATAAGAGTCTACCCGAGTTCACTGTGAGGATCCTCAGATCTCAGCCTTCCACATTGCTGGGATTCCAGGCGGCGTGGACCACCAACACCTAGCGTGTGAATTCTACCTTAATAAAGCCATGACAGAAGAAAAATGAAGACCAATGAAGAGCACAGTGGACCCACATGACCACAGCAGACTCGTTCCAGGGTGCCCCTGGGTCCGGAGGCCAGGGAGGCCTCACGGGGGCCTGGCTGAGCCTCCACCCACGCCTTGCTCTGAGGCCCCCAGGTTTGCTGTTCTCAGGGCCAGGGCTCAGGCACCGGCAGCCAGCGCTGTTCTTTGTGCGGCTGGGCGGGGCTGCGGTGGGGGCTGGAAGCTGAGCAGGAGAGACGCGGCTCCCACGCTCCAAGGCCAAGCTGACGTGACTAAAACTAAACAGACCCCATGCCACAACGGGGTTATAGCTAATTCTGCACAGCACAGCGCGCCCTGGCCAGCCATGGCAGCCTCAGGGAGGGGCGGCGAAGCAGGCAGCCTCAAAGGTAATTTGCACACGGAGTTTATACAGCCCCTCAGCTCTTTTAAACATATGCTTCTCTGATTATAAACAGCTGATGGCTCACAAGATTCAGATTTTCCAACAGACTTTCCAAAAAAAGATTGCACGCCCAGCACAGAAAGGTGACCCGGTGCTTTGCCGTCACCGTAAGCCCAGGCTACAACCTTGCGCTGCTCTGGCTGGCCCCGTCACCAGGCTCTGAACCTGTCCCATCTTTAAAATGTTTACTGCCATGTCCCCCAAGGAGGGTTCTGGCCCTGCCCGTTGGCCTGGAGCAGGGACAAGGTGACAGCAGAGCTCTCCCTGGCACTGGATCCTAGCTTCCATGGTGGTGAGCGGGGGGGACAAATTCTCTGCCCCTGCCTCAAGGCACAAGCAGTCCCGGGGCAGAGCTTCAGCAGGCCACTGGGTGTCCAGGACTCCACCTCAGGTCACCATACAGGCCTCTGCTACCAGCTTGGCTTGCCGGAGAACGTGCCTGGATGCCACAGTCTCTCTCACCTGTGCGCCATCACGTAACCCAAACCCTCATTCTAGCATCTTCTGTGGCTCCAGTGTGCCTGCTGCCCATTCTTCATGGCTGCCCAGGTCTAGTGGCCCAGGGAGGAAAAGTCACCTGGGGAATTGTCCACAGGCCGAGTTTCAGGGCCACTGTGCTACCCAGGCCTGCAGCCCCAGAAGCTCTCTGCAGACTGGGCACTGGTGCTGATGGGGACTGCCAAAGCCAATGGTCTAGAGGACAGAGAATCCCCCAGGGAGTGGAGCCATGATACATGCACTCCGGGAGAGGTAGGCACTGTCCGGCCTCAGGCCAGGCTCAGCTACCCCCATCCTGGGAACGGTCTGTCACTGGGGAAAGCTGATGGACTGGCAGGCGAGCCTGCCCTGCTGCCCTGTGAAGGGTCCGGCTCAGCCCGTCCGTGGTGGTGTCAGCCCACGGAGACTTCTCTCATATAGGCGGAAGGGCTGTGGGTCAGGGATCTGGGCTGTTCCTTCTGGCGTGGTGTCAGTTGGGCTGTGGTCTCGCTGGAAGGCGCGGCAGGGTCATATAGAGTCACCATGCGGACCCGGGCATATGGTGGCTGGCTCCCTCCAGACTCAGCCCTTCCCAGCCAGAGAGAGGAAGGAGGAAGCTGCTAGGTCGTAATGACCAGCTTGACATCACACTGTCCCCTCTCTCCGGTTCTCCTTGTGAAGAGTGGGTCCCAATCCTGCCCACACTCGGAGGGGCACTCAATGCCCCTTTGCAAAGCTGGGGGGAGGGGGAGGGGGAATAGCCACCCTCAGGATTTCCTTTTTTCTCATTCCTGACTATTCTGTCCAACTACAGTGACCCTCTGAGCCTTTCGGCTCAGCCAGAACGTTTCTGGGCCTCCATAGCCGTGGCTCTGTGCCCGTGGCTCCCTAGATGTGGGTTAGTTTCTGTAGCCCAGCCTCCACGGGTGCTGGTCTGGGAAAGGGAGCTCTGTGTGCAAGTCCGAGTACGACCCAGGGCCTTTAGATGCTCGAAGCCATTACTGCCTGCAGAGATGCAAGGCGCATGTCCCACTGGCACTTCCCCTAGGACCCCAAACACATGCCAGGCCACGGCTAGAACCACAGACCAGAGGGCCTCACTCCCAGCAGGCTGGAGGGAGGGGGAGACGCAGGTGAGTTGGGGATGGATCCTGGGAGACAGTTGCTCCTGGAAGGGGATGGCAGACCCTGCTGACAACCAGTCTGCTCCTTTCCTTCGCCTACCCCTAATGCCTGGCAGCCTAATGTCTAGGCCCCAGGCCGGTGCGTGGGAGGCAGCTTCCGAGTCTGAACTGTGTCCCCGACCTGAGCCCTGCGTAGCTAAGACAGGGATGGTGCTATAGACAGCCATTTCCACAGGTGCCACAAGATGATGCCACAGAGGGGCGGGCGGTGCTTTCCTGCTGGCTCTAATCCTCCTGAGTGTGTTGCCCACTGCCACCCATACACACATGGCTGTTACCCCAACCAGATGCTCAGGACCTACGCTAAGTCAGAGTCGAGTCCAAAGCTCTTAGAGGGAGGGGGTTCGTGGTCTGGTCTCTTCTGCCCAGACCTCTGAGCTCTCTGCTGTGCCCTCCTTGGCGCCTTCACTTTCAGAATCCCTCAGCAATGTCCATTCAGCAGGGGGAAATCTCTCTAGAAAGGATGCCTCGTCTTTGCAGCAGCTCTGCCCAAGACCTCTCAGAGATGCCCTCTATACCTTGTTTCCAACACAGCCTACGGGACCCAGAGTATGCCTGGGTCTGCCATCCTCGCAGGGGCTGGACACGGAAGTGAGGGACCCAGGGGGCCAGGACATGGGTGGGACATGAAAGTGGGGATCCCAGGGGTAGAGAACATGGGTGGGGCATGGAGGTGGGGAAGGGGGTGGGGGTGAGGACATGGAGATGGGGATGCAGGGGTTGAGGACATGGGCAGGGGGTGGAGGTGGGGATTGGGAGGGTGAGGACATGGGTAGGGCATGGAGATGGGGATGGGGGGTGAGGACAGGGGGGATGACAGGAACCTTCTGTATGTACACCCATGGAGGCCACAGGGGAAGGTCACCTGTCTGTCTTAGGGCTGACTTGGAGAAGGAGCATTGTCAACAAGGTCACACAATCTTTTGGGGAGCAGGGGAGCCTTAGAAGGAATACAGATTTGGGAGGTTCAGAGGCCACAGGAGGAGGAAGCTTCTGCCATAAGGCTACGGGCTGTAGAGTCAGCAGGAACCTAAGAAGCAACTAGATGGAGGCACAGAGAGTCCAGAGACTTTGCCCAGGACAGCAGCAGTGGTGTGTGTGTGTGTGTGTGTGTGTGTGTGATTGTGTACACACTGGTGGAGAAAGGTAAAGGGGCCAGGGAGACAGAGGGCATTGGCTGCTGGCAATGGTGGCTCAGCCTGTAAACCCAGCTATATAGGTTATAGTACCAGGCTGGCCCCTGGTAAAAACATGAAACCTGATTAAAAAAATAATAACTAAAGGCAAGAAAGGGTTAGGGGCACGGCTAAAGAGAGAGAATGCTTGCCTAGCCCAGGTGAGGGCCAGTAGAAAAGAAGAAGGAAGGGAGGAAGGATGGGAGAGAGGGAGGGAAAGTGAGGAGAGTGGGAGGGAGACAGAAAGGGAAGGGCAAGAGAAGGGACAAAGGGAGGGAAGAAGAAAGGGAGGGAGGGAGCAAGGGAGGAAAAAGAGGGAGAGAAGGGAGGGAGGGGCGGAAAAGGGAGGGAAGGGAAGATGGAAGAGCTTTCTAGCAATGCACTGTGAGAGCCACCCCTAAAGTTTCCCCATCTCCACACTCCTGTCTTCTCAGAGGGCTGTGGGCCTCCAGGCTGTTTTCTCAGAAGATGGCCTGGCTAAGGTGGCCACGTGGCTCTGGGCCTCCCTGTCTCAGAGGGGAGCAGCAATTCTGGACCCTGGTTGGGCCTGAGGCTGGCTCCACCTTCAGATCCTGGGGGTGGGGGTGGGGAGGGCTGAGGCCCCAGAACCCCTTGGTCAGGGCCTGCCACGTCCTTGCTCAGGCAAGGGGCCCCCAAACGCAGCCCTTTCTCTTGCCCTGCCTGCGTGGAAGGACCCCGCGGGGCTCTGGGCCCCATCTGCACTTCTGTGTTGGCAAATGGAGAAGAATTAGCTCAGCAACTTCCTCCCCTAATCCCCCACCCCCACTCTAAATACCTTGGAATCAAGGGAAAAGCCAAGTGGACGTTTGGAGTCTAATTCTCTTCAGCTGTGTGTGCGTGTGTGCGTGCGTGCTCTGGGGAGCAGGGGCTTGCAAGAAAACCTTTTGAACCCCAAATGCTGGAACTGGAAGGAGCACAAGGAACATTAGTTCAGCCCCTACCACGTCCAGATGAGATAAACCAGACTCAGGAGGAGGACAGGCCCTGCCCTTTGTCACATGGGAGCACAGCAGCGGCCATCAGGTACCCGAGTTCTCTGTCCTGGACCCAGCTCCACAGTCCTGAGCCCCCCAAAGATGAAGAGCAGCTACAGGCACCGAATCTCACAGAGATGGCCCGGGCTGGGGAGGGTTCCCAGGGCAACTCGACCATCCCTCAGCCAGCATGGCAGCCCCATCTGCCCTGGCGCTGGCGTCGACTCCAGCCTGCCTCACACGCCTCTCCCGCCTCTTCCCATGCCGGCTCTTGTCTCTGGAAAAGGCAACCAAACCCTCGCAATCCCTCACTGTTCCACTCTGGTCTCTACCAAAGGACTAGAGAGGTGGGGGTGAGGAGCCGTGACAGGTGCACCATGCCAGCCGGCCACACCAGCTGACGGACAGCACCCCATGTGCAGGGAGGGAAGGAAGGAGGGAGGGAGGCATGGGGACACGGAGGCACGGGCCCATCTCAAGCCTAGGTCGCCAGGACAGGGACAAGCTCCTTGTCTCATAAGAATGACTCAAGGGGGGGGCTTGCCATACAAGCATGGTGTGGCACGGGACAGCCGGGGCCTGCAGGCCTGATCTTGTCGGCATATGCAGGCAATGAGCCACCTAAGCGGCCATGAGTCAGCCATTTACGAACTGCACGCGTGCCCCCGGCTGGGACACAAGTGCAGAATGCCCAATTCCCTTCGTTTTCATGATTCTAGAGATCACTTCTGAAGATGAAACCCCATCAGTGCTCTGAGTAACTTCCTTTAGGTGGCTGTCAGCCCATTTCTTTCACCTTCTTGAATAAAGTAGAACAAGCATGGCAAACGGCTCCATGCCCACGATAAGACCTACAGGGGTGACCAGGGCACTTCTACACAATATGGCTAGTGAAAACAGCAGATGCCAGCCAGAGGACTGCTGGTTCTAGTCGAGATAAACATGACAGCATTCTGAAAAAGTGTCTGTGTCTCCTAAGGGAAGTGTGCACCCTGCCATGGGTGGGGAGCTTGGTTTTGGTGAAACTCGTGGCATCTCTCTAAGCACGAGGGTGTGCAAGCCAGGGGCCTGGCCCACTGCTGCCGAGGGCTGTGGGAGGCCCGAGGGCCCAGTGCTGGGCTGGGGAGAGGCTGGGGAGAGGCAGGGCAGGGCCTGAGCGCATTCCCCCAGTGGCCACTCTCATGGTGTCAATTGCAACACTTCCATGTGCTGGCAGTGCCACGTCCACCATCTTGGTTTCAAAGGCAGTGGAATGAATCATGTAAGAGTCTTGGTGTTGTGGACTCCAGGAAAGAGGGGAAGAGTGGTCAGCATGTGGGAGGGAGAGTCCCTTCTAGAGATCATCACAAGGGAAGCTGGCAGAGGCCAGCGGAGCACCTCCCCTGAGGAGGTAGGGGGGTAGGGGAGGTACTATTTGTGCCCCAATCCCACAGTCTCATCGGGCTTCCTATCCAAAATGCAAGTTCAAAGACAAAACGAGGCTGGGCCCTGGAACCCTAGCTACACCGGAGGCTGTGATCTAAGGCTTGTAGTTTGATGCCAGCCCAGGCAGGAAAATCTGTGAGACTCTTATCTCCGGTTAAGCGCCCCAAAGCCGGAAGTAGAGGTATGGGTCAAGTGGTAGAGTGCCAGCCTTGAGCACAGAAGCTGAGGGACAGTACCCAGGCCCTGAGTTCAAGCCCCAGCATTGCCCCCTCCCCCAGAAAGAATTTCAACATGGCAATGTCAGATGTTAAATCCAGTGTGGCCTCTCCTGGGCACACAGCAAACTCCCGAGTCAGCGGTGCACGCAGCACGGACCCTCTGCATCAGCGGGAAGGCGGCGTGTGGGCGGCTGCCTCCTCCTCCTCCTGGAAGCCGGCGGGAGAGGCCCACGCTGCATGTGCTCCGGGGCCGGCAACGGCGCTCGGGTGCCTGGGGAGATGCCACGGGGCCGAGACCCCCTGGCCGGGCAGCCCCGGGGAGCCCTGGCTGCTCGGGTGGACGCGCACCTTCGGTGAACGCCTTCTGGCGGGCCTCGGCTCCGGCTGCCCGCTCCCGCCCTCGTTGGCGGTCCGCGCTGGGCCGGGGTGGAGCGACGTCTCCGAGCACAGGCCGAGGGCCCCGAGGGCCACGAGGGCCGCCCGCACCCTGCGGCTCTCCCACGCGTCCGGACGGCCTCCCGGGCTGCAGGGGGCAGGGGCGAGGGCGCGGAGCGCAGGGCCGGGCCCCCCCGCCGGGCCCCGGAAGGCGGTGGCCCTGCCGGTCCGCCGGCCACCACGAGCTGGGCGGCCGTGGACCCCACGCAGACCCTTCCCTCCGGCCGGGGTCGCCGAAACGCCGGCCTTCCCCGCACCTCGGGGGCCCTGGCTAGCCTCGCCCGGAGGCCGCGTTTGTCCCCGGGGTTGGTGGGCGCTCGGCAGGGCCGCGCTCGGCAGGGACGGGGGGGGGGGGGGCCGCGCGGCGTGGTTCCCGGGGTGTGGACCCGGCAGGGCGCGCGGCACGTGGCTCGGGAGAGGCCTGGCCAATCCGAGCCTAGATGGCATCGGCGCTGTCCCTCTCGGCCAATGACAGCGCGCGGCACATCGCCTTCCACCCTGGGCCAATCAGCGAGGCGCCCCAGGGCTCGCCCGCCCCCACGGCCGAGCACTTAAGAGCGCCGTGGCCGCCACGTCACCGAGGCCGGGCCGTGGCCGCGCGCCGCTCCGGCCGGGCTTGCCGCGGGGGTCGGCGCGGTCCTCTCCCGCGGCACGGCCCGTCCTGCCGCGGTTCTCCCGGAGCAGCTGGCTGCACCGCGTCCTGCGTCCTGCGTCCTGCGTCCTCCGCACCTGCGGCGCCCGGCAGCCCGGAGGGTGAGGTGAGCTCCGCGCCCGGCCGGGCTTGCCGCGCTGCGGATCGCGGCTGACGCGTGGGTCGGGGCCGGCGAGGGGCGAGTGTGGAGCCGAGTCCACGCGTGGAGGTCCGGCTGGGCTGCGAGTCCGCTCCGGAGATGCCTCGGGGACTGGGGGCTCGGGGTGGCCCGACCCGCGGCGAGCCTTGGGGGGCCGAGCCGGGGGCCGAGTGGGGGCCGCGGCCGCCCGGAGTCCGCCTCGTGGCTGGGCGCTGGGCCGGGAGCCGGGGTCCTGGAGGCCCGGCCAGGCTCCGGGTCCGCAGCGACGGCTGCGTCGGGGCGCTCGGGCCCCAGGCGAGGGTCGGGGGCCGAGCCCGGCTCCGGCGAGGGCCGAGTCGGGGCGCTCGGGCCCCAGGTGAGGGTCCAGAACGGAGGGGGGGCGCTGAGGGAAGTGGGGGTCTGGGGGGGGGAGCGGTGAGGAGGGAAATCGCGGCCCCGCGCGCCGGCCCGCAGCCCCCCCCCATGTTCTGCACAATGGGGTGAAGGCCTTCCTGCGGCGGTGTCCGGGCCGTGAAGCGAGCACTTCATCCAGGTTAGGCACTTGTGTCTTACACGAGCACAAAGGCCCGGCGTTGGCCCCCGCAGCCACGCATTTGGTGTGTGCTGGCCTCTCCCTGCCCTTCCTACGCCTGTCAGACCCGAGCTCCCAAAGCAGGGGTTTGTTCTGCTGTGTACCCCAGCCCGGAGCCTGATAACGCAGCCCTGCCCTGCGGGGCCGGGGCAGGCACACTTGTTGAAGGGAAGCAGGCTGGCAGGATTAAGCAGATTTCTATGGTGTCTCGAATGTTCCATTTCTCCACCTGTTTTCCAGATACTCACTAGGAGAAAAATGTAAGGATTGGGTTGCTTGACTATTTTAATGTGTTCCCAAACGTGCTGAAGAGAAAAGTGGATCTGTTTCTGGATTTATGCTCCAGCTAGAGGATCTTTTTAAATTTTGAATCAGAGCATGTCCAAATTCAAATAGACCTAGAGGTTCCACGTGCAATGTTAACTAACCAATCCAACAGAATATTACACAGCAATTCTTCTTAAACAACTGGAGGGCAAACATGATCCAACATCAGAAATCCTGTCTGTGAAATTCACCACATTCATTGACTACAGGAGAAAACAACCACCACCGCATAAGCTGCTCTCCTCAGAAGCAGGGAAATTGTATGATAAAGCTGAACACCCATGTGTGCTTTTTGAGGGGAGGGGTGGGAAGACGCTGGGTAGAACTTCCCTGTTCTCATGCTTACTTTTTCAGTGAACTCAACAGGGAAAGGAATCTGGCCACTTCTTCCTTTAAGATAAGAAGTAGGCCAAGGGAATCACCCTGGTGTTTCCTAATGTGAAAAGGAATCTGAGAGGCCAGGATTTGGTGTAGGATGAGAGAAAGTGGGACTTACAGGATTGTTTTTTGTCTTTTGTTTTTTTAAAAAAATAAAATGAGGGCTCTCCACCCTTTTGATGCCAGGACCCTGTGCTTGAGCTCAGGGCCTGAGCACTGTCCTTGGACTTTCTCAAGGCTAGAGCTCTACCACTTGAGCCTCAGCACCACTTCCGGCTTTTTTCTATGTATGTGGTACCGAGGAATCGAACCCGGGTCTTCATGCATTCTAGGCAAGCACTTTAACCACTAGGCCAAACTCCCGGCCCAGGACCCTGTACTTTTAAGGAGTTATCGAGTACCCTCTTCCCAAGAGCATTTCTTATGGATTATGTCACGTGATCATTTCACGACTAGAAATTAAAGTTGAGAAATGTTTAAATACAGGCTCCTCTCCCAGGGGGGGTGATGCTGTTTCGGGAAACCTCTTTGGCTTTGTGACTGAATGTGGACAGGGAAGATGAAGTCTGAGAATCTTGGAAATGGTTTTGACCTCCCTTGAAAGGGCTTGGGTGCCCCATCTTTGAAAATAACTTAGAGAGTGTTACAACTGAACTGAGCTTTCAACAATAACAAAAGCTTCCACAGTATTCTTAAAAATATAATAAAAGATGAAGGTGGCAGTCAGAATAGCAACAAAAATGTATAGCAGGTCTAAGAATTCCTCAAGAAGGAGACTTTTATGGAGCAAGGCTATTAATCTCTGCTGGAGGATACGGGAAGGTACTTTGATACGCAGCCATTCCACTTACTTGGATGGGGCAATGTAGCACTAGCAAGATGTCAGGACTTTTTCCACATCTGTAAATTCAGGAGGCCTGTACTCACCCTTCCAGTTGGAGCGTTTGTGGAACTTAGCTGACGTGGAAGAAAAAGATTCACCAATGCCAAGTGAACTTTGCTAAACCCCACCCCAGGCCTCTGCAGGGGCTGTGGGCCCCAAGGAGTCAGCTCTGAGTAGTGGAGAGTGTCATGTGATAAAGGACACGTTCACACCGCCAGAGACTGATTAGAAGACAATACTGGAAAACCAGTAAACTAGAAATAGAAAAATACGACCGTCAATTGACTACACCCCTAACAGGGAGTTCCAAATAGAAGTAAGAGTTCATAGGAAAAGGTGGAGGCTGAGGTCTGAGGTCTGAGGTTCAAGGCAAGCCCAGGCTTATCTGATTTCCAGTTAACCACCAAAAATCAGAGAGGGGAGGTATGGCTCACATAGTAGAAGTTCAGCTTTGAGAGAAGGGACAGGTATGCTAGCCTTGATTTCAAGCCCCAGCACGTACGCACACACACATGCACACGTGCACACGCGCACGCATTTGACATTTGTTTAACAGGAGGAAACTTGGCCTACCTTTCTGGGCCAAGGTGGCCTTGGGATCCTTAAGCAGGTCTCACTCAGAAAGTACAAACCTCAGTACTAAAACTTAGGAGCCTGAACACATGTAAACCAAGGGTTTCAGTTGCTGTTTTCACAAGGAGACTGGGACGTGCTTCACCCTGTCTCCCCTCCTGTGTAGTGTCTGTCCACATGACCCGTGGTGAGACCCAGGAGCCTCTGAGCATGGGGGAGCAACAGCCAGGACGGAGAAAATCCTGCTGATTAGAAAGGGGGAAACAGGAAGCTGCCAGTGCTCATGGTCCCTGGGAAACACATAGGAAAGCCCGAGGTGGCTGAGTGCTGGCACAAGACAGAGGACCCAGCTCCGTGGGGTGCAGGTCGGGTAGAGGTGGGCACAGGCATTCTAGAGAGCTGCCCAGAACTTTCTTCCTCAAATGAAATATTTTATACCTGGGGCCCAGCAGTTTTCCTCCTGCGTAAACATGCCAGAGTCCTTCCCAGAATGAGGGGCTGTGTGTGCCTTGGGGGGAGGCCAAGGAACCGGCGAATGAATGTACACTTTACACGACGGAGACGTGCACACGATGCCGAGCCGCACAAATGCCAAACAGGAGAGCTTGTGGCAGCTGTCTGTTGGGGAGGGGAGTCAAGAAGTGTGGGCAGGAATAGAGTGGCACTTTTATGCAGACCCTGGGGAGGGGGACAGCCTGTGGTCTGGGTACTGGGGGTCATGGGTAACTTTGCCCTAGGCAGCAGAGTCCCAAGGGCCAAGAAAGAGGGTGTGTGCCTTCCTCTCCTGCCAGACACCCGCTTATGACTCCTATTTCCAGGAAATGAAATGTCCTCATGTTTCCCATATCTGCACTGCCTGCCCTCCTGCCCCGACCATTGTCTTCTCTCCTCAGTCTGGCCACACTAATCTTCCATTTAATCCATCAGTCAAGTATCCTTTCTAGCTCAGGGCCTTTGCACCAGTCTCCCTGCCTGACTTGCCTTTCCCCCCAAACTTCCCATGACCGATGCACCTCAGCCTTGACGTCCCTACCTGCTGCCATGGGCCAGCCCCTCACTGCCCTACGGCCACTTTGGCTGCCAGGTCTCCAGCCCCGGAAGGGAAGGAGGCAGGCGCAGAGGCCTCTCTAGGGTCTGCACTCACTTGGTGGGTGTGTCACACATTTCAGTTGAATGGCTTCATTGATTTGTTGAATGAATGAAGAGGCTGGGCCAGGAAAGTGTTCATCCATTTTCAGATCTCAAGTTGAAAGTAAGCATCAGGTCAGAGCCCCAGGCCCTGGGGCCAGGGGTCCTTGGATACCACGGTGGTGGCATGGGGGACTAGGTCAGATTTGGGGGCTGGAGGAGGTGGGGAGGCAGGGTTCTGTGCTTTGCAGTATAGGGAGTACAGCAGTCTAACTAGCTTCCAGTCAGTATCAGTAGTCTATAACCAAAAGTGCCTCCTGTTCTTTCCAGTGAAATCACTGCTTTGACTAGCTCCAAGAGTGGGGAGGGTCTAGTCCTTTAGATACTGCAGGCCCTGGACTGTGTGCTATTATCTGCAGTGCCCACAGCCTCACAGAGCCTGGTCCACGCCTGGCCACAGCAAGCCACTTGCCCAGCCAGCAATGCTGTGGGAATCTGGCAAGTGTGCCTCCTGCCACAGTCTGAGGGCTCCCAGGGCTTCAGTTTGGACTCGCCTTTGGGTGCAGCTCCTTAGCTGTTCTCTGTGGGAGCACCTGTGGTCTGGTCATATTGGATGGGCAAAGGCCTGCCTGGGCCTCTTACTTCTGGGACCTTGGATCCAAAGGCTCACAGTCTACTTTCAGAGGGCTCTACTCAGTAGCCTGGGTAGGGAAAGCAGTCTGCTCTTTCCTGTGATCCCACATGCCTCTGGTCCCAGAATGCCTGGGTCACTCACTGACTAGTTAGTTCCCTGGTAAGCCAGAGCTCAGAGCAGATCAGCCAGGAAGGCCCTTAGGGAGAGAGCACAGACTTAGCGGCCTCTCTGGGGAATTGAGGGCCTCTCTTCTGCCTTTCCTAGGGCTGGGGGAGGCCCTTGTTTGCAATTTAAATGTGGCCTCATTTATGGTAGAGACCCTGCTTCTCCAAAAAGCCCATGGCTCACCCGCCCTAGCAGCCCAGGGCTTAGCCAGCAGAAGAAACTGATCTAATAGGCCCTTTCTCCCGCTAATTGTAGCAATTAGCATCAGAGAATGGGGACTCCCTGGGGGGGCCAGGGCCCAGCAAACAAGTCTGTCCCACTGTTTCTGCTGCTGTCCAAGCTGCCTGGGCCCCACTGGAGCCAGTGGGCTTTGGAGGCAGGGAGGCCCATGAGCCCCTTAGCCAGCCCCTTGACCGCACTGGTGACCCCTTAGTCTCACACAGGAGGGCCTGACTAGAGCACAAAGCCAAACCAGATTGTGTGTGTGTGTGTGTGTGTGTGTGTGTGTGTGAGTGTGAGTGTGTGAGAGAGAGACAGACAGACAGACAGACAGACACTGAGGTGGGGAGTACTGAGGAATAGCTGCTATAACTGTGTGTGTGTGTGTCTTGAACTCGGGGCATGACCTTCTTGCTTTTAGACTCAAGGCAGGCACTCTACCACTTGAGCTATAGCTTCACTTCTGGCTTTCTGCTGGCCAGTTGGGAGCTAAGAGCCACCAGAAAAAGTCATTTCAGAGAAATTGGTTTTCCTGAAGTCAGGAGCCACAGGAGCCATTCCTCAACTGGGCTGGCTGAGAGACCCCCATTCCTACCCAGGGAACTCTCGCTTCTTCACCTAAGTGGTCCTTGTCTGGGGCCCAGAATGGGTGGGATGGAGTTGGAAGCGAGGGTTCATCAGTGAGAAGGTGACCTCAAGGGTGGTGGCAAGAGTGTGAGGGGACTGGATGGTAAGAAAGACCCTGCGTGTCTGCGTGGTGAAGAAACGTGGGGTGGGAGGGGCTGCTGAGGTCAGAGCAGTGACTGGTGGACTGGGGCATGGGGTGACAGGCTGTGGAGGGGAGCTGGGGGCAGGGTCCATCTGGACTGAAAAGACATTTGATGGTCAGGACACACAGATGTCCCAGGAGCCCTTGTGCTGAGGGACAGGCTTTGGGAAATGGTTTAGAGGAAGAAGCATGTTGGTAATTCCTCGTAGCCAGGCCAGGAAGGAGAATGAAGGACAAGAGCCCGCAAGGCAGTGAAGAAAAGCCAAGCAGAGGCCTTAGGGCCAGAGGGGAAGCTGCCTGTGCATGGTGCCTCTGTCTTTGCAGAGGTCACGTGGTGCCGGGACTCCTATCCCTTGACCCTTCTAGCAGACAGCCTTCAACCTGAGAATGGCCTTGTGGAGTGTGCCTCCTGCCCCGGGCCCCCCTGGCAGATGGGGGTTGGCAGCCCCTTTCCAAGCATTCTCTCCCTTCTCTCCCTTTGCCCATAGGCAGGATCAAGGTAGTGGAGGGGACTTGCTTACAGAGTGCAGAGAGGGGAAGCTGCCCCCAGTGAGGCCTCGGCATAATCTTGGAAGGATGGAAAATCCCCCCAGTTCCAACGCAAAGCCAGGCAGGCTGAAAAATGGCCTTGAATGGCTGAGATGGAAAAACATCAGAGCTGTGGAGGGGGCAGGGCTCCAAAGACAGCAGAGCCTGGGCCGCTGCTCAGACCCAGAGGCCCCTGCAGAGGGGGGCAGGATGGGGCTTGAGGCAAGGGGCAGGGGCTCTCCTTCCTGGTTAGCAGCACAGACAGCCCTTGAAGCCTCAAAGGGCTGCAGAGCCCCCAGTTCCTCCATTTGGCTGAGTGCCTTCCCATAGGCCGAGGCCAGAGGCCAGCACACGTACACCAGGTCTGCCTGCCTTCCCTGCTAGAGTGGCTGAGAGTGAGCGTGCCCAAGGCAGAGGCTCAGGCGCCTCCATTCCCTTCCCCGCCCTCACGGCTGGCCCAAGACTCAGTCCTCTCACCAAGACCTGGCGGGCTCGCTTGACATGTGCCATGGTTGCCAAATGCGCCTTCACGGTCGGCTGTACCACTAAAAGATTAGCATTTGGGGGTCTCACCCCCTCTTCAGCTGCACAGGACTTTTGCCCACTGATAGAAACATACATAAACAGACCTGCACACATATGCCCCAAGCTTCTGTTACCCCTCTTTTCTGTGATGGAGGAGACTGCCACTCGCCCAGCCACCATGTATTAACCCTTCATGAAGTCTCAGCACCTGACACTCTGCTGGTCCCATCCACCCCCCAACCCTCCCCCCCCCCCCGTCTTTCCCCTAGTGAGAGCGCTTTCAGACACATGCTCAGTGCCAGCCACAGAACCAGTTGGCAGCCCATGCAGGGAGGTCAGGGACCTTGGTGGGTTTCACTTCTGTCAGATCCCCAAAGGGAAACACCCTTGGAGTAGCACCGATTGGCTCTGGAGGCCAGTGGCTGCTTGCCCCGACAGAACGGGTCTTGTCTCTGGGGGTCTAGGGAAGGGCTGGCTGGGTTTGCTGTAGTCTGGACCAGAGGCTTCCACTGAAAGGCAGGACAGTGGAGGAGGCCCTGCTGGCCCCCTGCTTGGACAAAGGTCTTGTAAACAACTAGGCTCAGAGCCTGGCCTCAGACATCACTGTTGGGAAGGGTGGCTTACAAGTGACAGGCTGGTGGAGCTGGGGCCACCATGAAGAAGGAGCAGGGCACAAAGGCAAGGCTGCTTTAGCTGTCACAGCTAGGTCCCTGAGAGTGCCTCCTGCCACTTTCCTGCTCGGGCTGCCTCGGTCTGCTCTCCACCAGCATCCCAAAACAAAGGAACCTGGGTCCTAGGTACTGTTCTTGCCCTCAGGGTGAAGGGCAGAACTCTCTCTGGCAGCCACTTGCCCTGCCCAGGCCTTCTCAGCAGGCCACATGCCAGGAAAGAGCTATGCTTCCTTCACCAGATGATCTGGGGGCTGGGGGGTGCACTGGGGGCTTCACACACTGCCTAGAGAAACAGGGGGGCTGAGGCCATCCACCCTACTCTTTCTATTTCCCTGGGGTCGGTTTTTTTCTCTTCAAGGCATCCCTCTCGGCCACTTGAAAGGGCTGACTTCTTTCTTGTGTGGTAGGGGCACCCTGAGGGCCACATGGAGCCCCAGGGGCTGGGAGATTATCAGTGCTGGGATGACTTCAAAGCTGGGCCTAAACCAGCATCAAAGTCAGCAGGCTGAGTTGCTTGCTCTTAAAAGGCTGAGGGAGGTGCCTGCCTTCCCTGAGCTTCCTGAGCTTCTCAGGATCTGCAAGGCCTTCTTGTTCAGCCAAGCAGGTGGACCACCCTGCAGCAGACAGGGACAGGAGACCTGGAGTGTGAGTGAGAGTGTGTGTGTGTGTGTGTGTGTGTGTAGTGTAGTGGGGACTGCCCCTGGATTCTACAAGGACACTTTCCAGCCTGGGGTGGTGCAGCTCGCAGCCTGTGTGCAGTGGCTCTGGACCCACTCAGCCTCCATCTTGCCATCACTCTCTTGCCTGGCTTCTCCTCTAGCATCAATGTTCTGGGGGGCTGTGCTGGCAGCATGGGGTGCTGGGATGGCACACAGTCAGGGCCTAGTAACAACTCTGATCCAGGCAGCCTGGATTGGGTGTAAGTGCTGTCTGAACAAAAGCCTGGCATGGCACTGCCCTTCTAGACCAATCAGTCCTGTGTAGGCCCTGTGTGGCCCCCGCGCCACAGAGGCCCAGTGGCTCCGTGTGGAATCTTCCTGCCTCACTCACTGCTCTCCCTGGTGGGTCTCCTGCCTGACCCCAGCCACCCAACTGCTCAAGCAGTGGAGCCTGACGGTTTACTGTCCTGAGCCCCAAGGGGCGCTGCCTCCCTTGACCAGACCGTGAGAGGATGGATGGCAGAAGGAACTCCTTGACTGACCCCTGCCGCCTGGGGATTTTCCACTGGACATCCCACAGGCCTTTGAGCTCCTGGAAAGCCAGGCTGGGGCCGGAGCTTTCTGGTGGCAGTGTAGGAAGCTCCTGCCTCACGTCTCCCCAGGACCTACCGGTAAACAGCCTGAATCCACGTGCACCTTGCTACCTGGGCTTCCCGAGACCTGGCTGGCCAGGGGGGGCTCACAGTTTGGGGTGGGGGTGGGGGGCTGAGAAATGGTACCTGTCACCTTTCATGAGCCGCCGCCTCTCCATAGATGTGGTTACCAACGTGGGTGCGGTTAGCAAAGATAGGCCACCACACCCAGGGGACTCCCGATAGCTGGCCTGGATACTCTGCAGCAGCTGAGGGCATGGGAGGGGACACGCAGAGCACTGGAGACAGCCCAGCTAGCCCACGGCCTGCTTCCAGAAGGCTTGGAAGGCCCAGAAATTCAGCACATCACAAAACTTGAGGGGCTCTGGGCCCAGGAACAGCAGTGGCACTGATAGTTCTAAAGAATGACACTCGTGTGTGGTGCCGGTCCACGCCTTCAATCCTAGCTATGCAGGAGGCTGAGATCTGAAGATTACGGTCCAGACCCAGACAGCAGAGCTGCAGCTCTTGAGTGAAGAGGCTGAGATGCCCTTCTCCCCAACTGGGACATCTGTGTCCTCCCTGGATAACCGCAGCCAGCCTGGGCTTCTCCAGGCCGCTAGGCCTTCTCAGGGGCATTGGCTCTCAGACCTCTGGTCAGCGTACACATTGGATTTCTAGTCAAATGGTGTGGCAGCCCTGAGGGCGGGGGGGGGGAAGGTAGTGTGAGAAGGGTGCCCGCCACCCAGGGAATGGGGAACAGGTTGGCAGTTGACAGTCACTGGTCCTAGGTTGAAAACGGGACTGAAGAGGCAGGAGACTTTAACCCCTCCGTATATATAACAAGTATATGTCTATGTATATATATACATATGTATAAGAACAAGGTAGAAAAAAGAACCCAGCAGGCAGGAGGCCTGAAAACACAAGCTTGCCATTTCAGTGGGCCATGTTGAGCCCGGCCGCCATGCCGTGTGCAGTCCCAAGCTGCGCCTAAGAGCAGACAGGCTTGTGTGGGAAGTGCTGGCTGGCCAGTGCACTGCCCAGGGCCCTTCTCAGGCTGTGGGGAAGAGGTATGGGGTGGTAACAACTTCCTGACCTCCCTGTGACCTTGGCTGTGCCAGGCCTCTGGGTGTTGGCGTATGTGTCTCCAGGATGCCCGTCTCCTGCTCTGGCTGCCCACTGCCAGGCAGGGTCTGGGGCCTGGCCCTGAGCGAGCCAGGGGGAAGCCATGTTCTCAGGATCCAGAGCCACAGCCAGTCTGGGGAAGGCTCAGAGCAGGCAAATACCATAATGGGGCCCTGAGGGACGTAGGGGTCCCAAGACCTGATGGGGTTACAGCCCATACTTGCACGTTGGTGCCAACCTGCTTCATGATACCTAAACCTGAGGGCATTCCTAGAGGACATGGGAGGGCCGGCAAGGGGCCATGGAGCAGGCGTTTGCCCCTGCCCTTCTGCCCTAGGAGGCCTAGTAGAGGAGCCAAAGCATGTGCTAGGCCTGCCCTTGACAGAAGGTGGAAGGGCACTGAGAGGCCACAGAGAAACCCATTGCTTTTGCAACAGCATGTCTAACAGTGGAAAAGGAAGAAGCAAGGAAAGTCAGTCAGAAGGTTCTGGAATACTCTGTCCATGGAGCACATGGAGAGGCTAGGCTGCTGGGGAGCTGAGGAGTTAGTGGGGGCTGACTCCTGATGGCAAACCAGAGCCTTATGAGCCACACTAAGACACCTCAGAAGTGGGGAGGGAGAGGGAGAGGGAGAGGGAGAGAGAGAGAGAGAGAGAGACACAGAGAGAGAGACAGAGAGAGACAGAGAGAGAGACAAAGAACAGACTAACTACAGGAACGGAATTGGGGTGTGTCACTCCAGCCAAACTAACATGACTTCATTGGATCAAGGACAAGGGCAGTGAGGCCAATACCAATGTCTGCTTCTGGGCACGTCCTGGAGCCTGATGGCATCTCTCTATGCCCTCCATAGTGCCCCATTCTTTGAGGAAAGCTGCTAAGAGCTGGTGTGAAAGATACAGAGCTGTGGTGCTGGTTACTGAGTTGCTTGCCTTGTCTGGACAGGCAGGAAGCATTGGCTAGAGCTGGTGAAGGGGATGTGGGTGGCTAGGGGGTTTCTTCTGAGGCAGAGGTGGGCATCATGCCCTGCTCCTCTAGGGGGATCTGTTGCAAGGAGTCTGCCATAGGCCGTCTTCCGTGTGTATGGCTCGGAGCTGTGGACCAGGGAGAGGGACTAAGTCTGCCTTTGGGAGCATGGGACACAAGAGTAGCCAGCCCTGGAAAGCCTTGTGCATCTGGACTGGCCAGGAGCCTTGTATTCAGGGAGAACAAGGGAGGCCAGGGTCCAGGCGAGGCATCAGATGTGTGTAGCAGGATATGTGTGTAGCTGGGAGGCCTGGTGTGGAACCAGTGATGTTGGGGTCGTGATTGTGTGGCTTGCTGGAATGGTACACAGCGCCTTCTCTTTGTCCTTTAAGTCCTACTCGGTGTCATAAATCTCCGCTTTCCCTCTGCAGTCTGAAATGTTTACTCTGAAGTAAGCCCTCCGCTTTAACAAGTCATGGCTAATAGGAAAACCATGGTTGATGGAATCATATGCAGTTCCTCCTTTTTTTTCTAGTTACCCATTCCCAAGGAGAGTGTGGCCGCTGGAACCCTGCCCCAGAGCTCCGGGAGCCATCATTTACTGAGCAGAGTGGTCTCGTGGTTGACATGGAAAGCCAGGCCTCTGTGCATCTGGTCTTAGAAGCCATGGCGCTGTTGCTCAGGATGCAGGCCCACATGTCCCAGAGGAGCACGAGCTCTCATTCTGAAGCCCCACTGCCTGCTGGACATGGGTGTCAGGGGGAAGCTTTGTCAGGTGCCTGCACATTCCTCAAGCCAGGCTGTCTGCAGCCCTCTGAGTTGTGGAGACATGGATTTTAGGAATAAGAAAGTCTGAAAGTTTTGGGGCCTTCTCTAATGTCAGTCTTGTATTCAGTGGTAGGAGAAGCTCTCTTCTGGGCCTCCTTGCAGCACAGACCTGAGGACCTGTGTTTGGGTCTCAAGCCTTGGTATCTCAGTCTCCAAGAACTAAGGTGGTACCTTTTATATAAGGCTCCAGGAAGATGGCACAGTCACTGACTTCCTGACCTTTCTAGCATGAAACAGAACTAGAGACTCACTTCTTGGTAGACTTTGGATCCCAGCAGTGGTTTGGGGTAGGGATCTCAGCCCTGGTCAGTGGCTCTGGAGCTCTGCTGCCTCTTAAATAACTGCCATAAGCCCAGTACCGATGGCTCATGCTTGTAATCCTAGCTACTCATGAGGCTGAGATCTGAGGATCAAGGTTCAAAGCCAGCCTGAGCACTAACGACCATGAGACTCTTATCTCTAATTAACCACCAGAAAACTGGAAGTGACTTAAGTGGTAGAGTGCTAGCCTTGAATTGAAGAGCTCAGGAACAGCGCCAGGCCTAGAGTTCAAGTCCAACAACCAACCAACCAAAAAAAAGAAAGCAAAAAACCGCCAGGGCAGCCTTCTCAGGGCCCAGCCTCGCTCCTAGCACCCCATTTGGATGGGGGGCCTATTTGTTCCCCTCTTTCTTCATGAAGCATCACAGAGGCCCGTGGTCGGCACCGCATGGATTAGGCCCAGAAGATAAAAGCACTGAGTGGAAATAGCCAGTGTCTGCACCACGGATCTTGAAGGTGACAGGCTGCCACAGCTTCCACCACAGACACGCAGGAAGTCATCATTGTTAAGAAGGGGACAGGGAAACACGTGGAGCAGTCGAAAGCCAAAGAGTAGTGGGAGTTTGAGCCTTGGCCCGGGAATTGGCAGAGAGGCTCAGGAGGGAGCTTGGGCTGCCTATGGTGATGGCAAGAGAATACTCCAGGGGTCCCTGATTCCTCAGCAGATCTGCTGCTCTCTGGCTTTGTGACCCTGGGCCCTACACCTAATCCCTGGAGTGCAGCTAATTATCTCCAGAGCAGACACCGTGGCATTCTCGTGTCAAAGGCTGCTGGAAGACTAGTGCTGTGAGGCTTAGGAAGCATGGAGCACAAAGCCAGGCAGCCAGTGTGAGCAGTCTCATCTCAGGGTTTTCCCGAAGACGGAGAGCGGAGAGCGGAGAGCGCGCCGCGCCAGTGGGACACCAAAATAGCAGGGATGGACCTGCTGTGGAACAACTAGATGCCAAGGAGTCAGGGAAGGTGGAAGATAGGAGGAGACGGGATCCAGGGAGGTAGAGGGTCTGAAGGGATGGAGGACATGAGGATACCCAGGGTATGGGGATATGGAGGGTATGGAGCTTTGTTCAGAGGGCCGCCCAGCCCCTGTGTGGTCATGACTCGACTGGCCGCACTGGTGGAAGGCTGGTTGGTACTCAGCACCAAGGCATACAGGGTGCTCGACTTCCCAGCTCCTTTAGCTCGAAGACTGCCTGGAGCCTTTGCATAGCAGCTCTGCTCAGCCTGGAAACAGCTGTGGGGTCCACGTGAGTTCCAGACCAGAGCTGCCCTTACTGACCTGAGTAGTACATATGTGTGTGTGTGTGTGTGTGTGTCCATCCAGAAAAGGCAAGTGCCCCAGGGAAAGAGATGCTTCCAGGACCATGGAAGACCACCATGGTCTCATGCCACCCAGCCCAAGGAGCCTGGGGTCACTGAGGGCCCCATTCCACTGCCCCCAGAGTGCTCGCACACCCCTCATCCACCTCTAGTCCTCTCTCAACCCCAATAGCCTTGGCCACACCATGGTAAGCAGAAAGCTGAGGAAAAGGCCAGGGGTCTAGAGTTGTGGGAAAGAACTAGCTGGCCAGGACCATGGCCAGGATGGTCCTGGGAGAAAGCAAAGCTCTGCTGGGGGGGGGGGGGCGGAGAGGGGCAGCCACCCCCACCCACCTTCGCCAGGTCAACAGGACTCCCTCTGACTTGAGTCAGCCAGCTGACTGCTGGCCCTGCCTCTAAGTGGAAACAATAGGAGAATAACTTCTGGAATCCTCTTTGTATTCAGAAATAGAATGAATTGTAGAAGAATTTTCTCACAGGACTTCTCTCACCCACCTCCCTTTTTTTGAGTACCTATTTTAAATGATCACATTAAAGAAACCTTCCAGATTTCATCAGAGCTAAAATTCTGCCAGTGTTCCCATCTGACCAGGCCAACACAGTAAACCAGCACTCAGGTGCCCATCTCACTTCAGAAGGCTGGTGCCCAAGGCCTTCTGGGAAATAGTGTCTGGCAGCTTTAAAACTGGTGTGCACCACAGAGCCAGCAACTCCCAGGGAGACAGCCCAGACGCAGGGCAGAGACCCCATTCGAAAAGCAACAGCAAAAGGACCAGGGGCATGGCTCGGGTGGCAGACGCAAGCCTGAGAGAGTTCACACCTCAGCACCACAAAACCAGAGCAACAGCAGAACAAGGAGCCTGAGCAGAGCCTTCGAGGAATGGGAGGTGGACACAGCCAGCACAGCCATTTCTCCATGAGCGCATGCTCTAGGAGTACAGCATTCTTGTGATAAAATGACGTTAGTATGGCTGGGCTCTGGACAGGTTCTGAAAGCAGCATGAAGGGTCCTGGCGGTGACCACTCGTGGGCACCGTCACGTGGCGCCTTGTTCCTCAGCGGCACAGGAGGCTGTCATGGTTTGGGTGAGAGCTCTAAAGGAGCTCTGTACTCTTCTTAGGATTGTATGAGCCGGAATTGCCTAGTATAGAAAGCTACTAGACTGATTTCTGGGGTTTTTTTTTTTGGTTGGTCATGGGGCTTAAACTCTGGGCCTGGGCACTGTCCCTGAGCCGCAGCCCCACTTCCCATTTTCTAGTTATTAATTGGAGATAAGAGTCTCACGTTCTTTAGTGCCCGCGCTGGCTTCAATCCTTAGATCTCAGCCTCCTGAGTAGCTAGGATTACAGGTGTAAGCCACTGCACTTAGCTTAGATTTTTTTTTTAATTGATTAAGTCTTAATCCAAGTTGAGATTTCAGTAGAAAATGCCCGCTGAATGTACATGGAGACCCATATAATTTTTTTACGTTAGTCAAGTTGATTCTGAGGTTCAAGTAAAAACAATATGCTTGTCCTGAAGTGTTGTAGAGAAGGCACCTGGCCCTGGGCCCCTCCTGCCCTGGTCTGCCCCCCCCCCCCAGCCCGCTGCTGGGGGCCCATGGGTAAGGCTGGTGAGGAAGGCATGGCTTCAAAGATGACTCCTCTAACCCAAGTGACCCTGGGACGCTGCACCTGCCTTCCTGTCCCAAGCCACCTCCCCCGTCATGCCCAGGATAAAGATGGACTGGGCTCAGCGCACTGGGGACAATGCTGTGTGCACACCTTGCCGGCCCCTCTCCACGGCAATCCTGACACAAGCTTCCCATCCGTAGCCATGCCATGAGATAGGTGTTCTCAGAGGCCTGGTTTACAGATGAGAAAACTTGGACTTGGTGAAGTGACTCCAGGTCTAGTGGGCAGAAGGAACAGAGCTGGGCCTGGACTTAGTGGCTCTAGAGCCTGTTTTGCTTGTAGGTCATGAACAGGACTGCCATTGGGGGGGGAGGGCAGTCCTCAGACCAGGCTGGAAATGTCTAGTTGGTGGATAGAGTCATGGCTGCTGTACCGACACTGTGCAGGTCTCTGGAGTGTGCAGGTCATAGCAGGGCCGGGTCACTGGGTGCTGTCTGCACTTGCAGGTGACAGGGAGGGGATGGGTTACTTAGGACAGTATTTTGATTTGTATGTTGCACTACTGGAGATTGAAGCCAGGGCCCTGCACATGCCAGGCTGCCCCTGAGCTACACCCCACTCCTGTCAGAGTTTTGAATCCTCTTCAACTCAGATGCATTGACTCACTTGTCCTCCACTGGTTTACAAATACAACTTCCCTAAATTGCCCTCAAAGCATAACCAGATGCACTCCACAGGGCCGCTGGGTCTGGCCCGGCGCTGCACATCCTGTCGCCATGGAAACGCCACCTCTGACCCCTGCTCGTGGTCCCCAGTGTGGTTAGCTGGTGAAAACTCAGCCCTCTCCCGCCCAGCTCCCATTCAGTGTGTGGCTGTCACAAGACACCCGGATCGCAGGCTGTTTGCGAGCTCACTGTCTGGCTGCAAGGTGGAATTGAACATCCTGCCTTCAGTTCTTAGGTGACAGAGGAGGACTCCCTGGATCCACTGGCCATACCCCACAGTGTTACTTAATGCCATCATGAGCACTGGCCTACCAGCAGGCCTCTTCCATCCACAGATGTCTAGACAGGGACACACAACAAGTTTGAAATATAATCAAGGTCACCACTGTTACAGTCAGGGGAGAGAAGATGAGGGACTCAGTTGGGACAACTGCATAACCGTGAGACACTGGACTTTTATGGAAGGCCAAAATTGAGATGAATGAGAAAGTTATATCAAAATTTAAGACAAGGATCCCAAATCCTAAAAGACTGATAAGAGTTCACTTTGAAACTTTTTTCAGCATAAAAATAGTACAGAAAAAGTTGAAATACTAAGAAGCAGTATAAACCAAAGCTCCGGCATACTATTAAAAAAAAATGAAGTAAAAACTTCCAGGGGCCACCGGCTCACACGTGCAACCCTAGCTACTCAGGAGGCTGAGATCTCAGGATTGTGTTTGAAGCTAGCCAGGGCAGAAAAGTTTATGAGACATCTCTCTTTAGTTAACCAGCAAAAAGCCAGAAGTGGAGCATCAGCTTTGTGCAGAGAAAGCTAAGGGAACGTGCCCAGGCCTCGAGTTCCAACCCCAGTAGTGGCACAAATAAACAGAAAAGCAACAACCAAAGTGAAAAATGTGATCATGTGAGGGAGGGAGTGGGCACATGTGATGGGAATTAACCTTGAACGTTTATCACAGTGACAAAAATACGTTACATCCTTTAGGAAAATAAATGAGTGTGGGGGGGGCTGGTTTGTTCTGGCAGTTGGGACCTGAGGCTCGGGAGCGATGCACTTGAGCAGTCTTGTACACAGAGCCACTTTCCCCAGGAGCGTGGTACGGTCTGGCCCCTTTCTCCCCTGCAGTTCTCATGATCTTGCTATTCTCCCTTGATGCTCACAGGTACCAGATTCCCATTTTCTTTTCAACTGATAACTGGCCTAACTTTGTCTAATCTCCATTTGAGAAATTCTCTAGTCTCACTTTCCTCACTTAATGACATCTGCTGTTCCAGCCGGATTTCCAGCCCTTCTTTATGAGTGATGTCCTTTGTGTGTGCCTTACATTGTCTTTCGAGGACAAGGAGCAGCCTGGGAAGAGATACCAGCCAGGATAAGATGGGTGGGAAGAAACCACAGCGTATTCAATGGAGAGAGATGTTGCAGAAAGCACTAATTCCATAAGTGGTCAGCTCATTAGTGAACATATTTTTAGCTGGCCTATGCATCCATCAATAGGGGACTTGTTCCATACATCACAGCACAATGGCTAGCTCAGCGGCCGGTACTATAAAGGAGATTTGCTACATGTCTTTATAGCTCTGTCTCCAGAACTTGCAGGGCCTTCCCTTGTGAATAGTGACCGTGGGTGCTGAGAGCTTCCCACATGAAAAGGGCTCCCTGAGCCGAGTCAGGGAGCCTCGCTCTCAGGCTCTGAGTGGTCCCCTGGTATTTCCCTGAGCTTTGCCTGGGCTGTAGGCAATATCACGCCTCAGACTGCCCCTTCCTGGCCTCAGGCCCCCCGTCCCCTGTGCACAACGTGCCCGTGGAGTCTGCCGAGCCCCACCAGCTTTTGAGAGGCGCCTTGGGAAGGGTGTGAGATGTTCTTGCATCTCCCGTGCCACCAACCCCCGCTGCCTTAGTCAGGCTCTGGAGGGTTAAGTGTTTATGAGAAATGGGTTGAGACCAGGAAAACTACAGCTCACCACCTGAGCAGCACAAAGCCCAGAGCCCAGTCCTGTGGGCTAAAACCCTAGCCCAACAAGAGGCCCCAAGAAGGCTGTAGTTGTGCCCTCTGTTCACCTAAGCATGCATCTGTGTGCGTCTACTGCGCTGTGCCACAAATAATCATTGTAGCATAACACACACAGAAGGATGGTGGTGGAGGGGCTGGGAGTTTGGCCTAGTGGTAGAGTGCTTGCCTAGCATGCACGAAGACCTGGGTTCGATTCCTTGCTACCGCATACATAGCAAAAAGCCAGAAGTGGTGCTGTGGCTCAAGTGGTAGAGCCCTAGCCCTGAGAAAATCCAGGGACAGTGCTCAGGCCCTGAGCTCAAGCCCAGGACTGGTGCCAAAAAAAAAAAAAAAAAAGTATGGTGGGTGAGGGATGTGGCTCAAGTGGTACAGCATCTCCTACACTCAGAGCTCTGAGTTCAAACTATAGTGTTCTCCTCAGGGGAAAAAATGTATGGAGTGCCCACTTGAGTGTGAGGTCACAGAGGCAAGTGTGTGTACACATGGTATTACCGTTACTGTCAAAAGGTGGTGTGTGCACGCACGCACGCACACCTGTCCCTGTTGTATAAGACCTCTGTGGAAAGATCTGGTAGTAAATGTCTGTCGTCATTAGGATTGTGGCAATTTCCACCCTATTCTCTCCATATGCTGAATTCCTTTTGGCATATTCCATGTATGGAAAGCCTATTGAGAGTTTCGGGAGAGTGTGGCATAGGTGAACTCTTGGGGGCCGGGGTGGACCGTGAACGGCTGCAATGGTGACACACTCTGAGCACCTGCTGACCGGCATGGTTCAAGTCACTGTGGAACAGAACCTCTGCCAGCACAACAAAGGTTTGGGAGGGAAAGACAGAGCTCGAGGCAGGGCAGGGCCTGGGCGGCCCCCGGAGAGCGGAGCCAGCCTCTGCCCGTGTGGCATGATGCCTTCTCGGGGCCTGCTACCCGGGTTTTGTGGCTAAGGGGGGTGATGTTTGGAGGAAGCCTGTCAGTACAGCATGTTCTGACTGCTGTGTCTCCTTCAATAGTGAAGGTTTTCTGTGACTCTGTAACTTTAGGTTTTGATGAATGTGAAATGACAACCTATCGCGTAGCTTCCAGTCCATTTGCCCAGGGCACATCATGTTGTTTAACGAGCATCCTTATTTCAAACTCATCTCTCCTAACCTATACCTGAGGTCCTCCCCGCTTGCATTCGTATTTTATGTCATGCCAAAGGGGATCTTCACGGCCCAGCAGCCTTTGCTCTGGGGAAGTGACCCAGTCTGGCACCCACCTCCAGGCCTGCCCACCCAGGACAGGCTGCGGGCTCTGCCCCTGGCTTCCCGGACCCCACCTGGCTCTGGTGCAGAAGCTGGGTGGGAAGAAGTGGGCCCAGTGCCCACCACTATAAGAAAGGAAGAGAAACAGCTCCAGTCAGCCCAGAAGCCAGGCTCAGAAACCTCTGCAGCTGGAGCCGACACAAAGGATGCTTCAGACTCTGCAGCCCAAGGTGCTCAGCGAGCTGGCTTTTGTTTTGTTTTGTTTTAAGGAAAACAAAACATAGCCATTGGGAGACAAGTGCTCCAAGGCCGGGCGATGGTGGGAGATTCCAGGAAGCAACGCTGGCACCTGGCTAGGACCTGAGCAGAAGGAAAGAGTCACGAGGAAAGGCTGAAGGGTCAACAGACTTTGTGAATTATTGTGCAAAAACGTCTGGCTTTCCCATCAAAGGCCTGCTGGGCTGCAACTGGCTCGAGCCTGTGCATTTCTGAGTCAGTCACCTGAAGTATTTGACATGTGGAGATGACGCATATTCGCCAGTGCCTGGGAAGACACCGGGGCCATGTCACCATCCCATCAAGCAGTGCCCTCTGCCACACACACACACACACACACACACACACTCACACACACACTCACTCACACACACCTTCCTCAGGCAGGAAGCTGCTCTTTGCCAAGAGTGAATGGAATTCAGTTTTCCAGAGGGTGTCCTTGGCCTCCAGCTCTGTGGCTGCCCAGGGGTTGGGGAAGGTCCTGGGGTATGTTTGGGGCCGGGGGAGAGGGGCCTCTACTCTGTGCATGTCTCTCTGGGCCCCAAGAAAAACCCACAAGTAGCTGAGTTCTCCCCAGCCACACCCAGCCTCAGCCACATTCCTTCCCTTCCTGAGCCCACACTGGGTGGCCCCGCTTCCCACCTCCCACCTCACCAGTGGAAAGAGGGAGTCCAGGCCCCTACAGAACAGCCAGCAGGAAAACGAGGGGTCCCGCCGCAGGCCAGGAACATTCAGACTGCTCGGAGCTCCCCAGCCCCCAGGCTGCCCTCACTCCCGAGGAGAGAAATCCACCTTCCCTGTCAGCCCCTGGAGCTGAGCTTTCACATACTCTCCTGCCTGTTTCAGGAAGTCCCTCTTCAGATCCAGCCTTCACTTCCCCCACTAGCATGCTCTGGGGGCTGTGAGAGCGGCCAGAGCGCATGCCCAGTGTGGACTCTGCCTCCTCCTCCTCTGTCAGGAGAGCCCAGCACGGGGCAGGCAGGCGCCCCGAGGCGGGGGCGAGTGCATGGACACCCAGGTATACAGGCTGATCCTGCTCAGCTCCCCTGTTGCCTCGGCTCTTGGACCTCACGCGGTGGCCAGGCAACGGTGAGGGAGTGTGGAGAGGGAGCCCTCCCTCCGCAGGCTGTCTCAATGGGCAGGCCTCTGGGATGAGGGGCGCTTTTGCTCTGTGCTCAAGAGGCCTGGTACCCCAACTGTAATGAGGGCAAATGGCCAGCTCCCTGGCTCCACCTCCAGCTGTTCAGAGCAGAGTTGGTGCTAGGTTCCTTCTCAGGAGTCCAGGCAACTCAGAGCCCCTTTCCCAGGTCCTCAGTCAGGGCTGTGCTCTGGGACCCACAGTCTTTCTTGGATACCACCTGGCTCTGGACTACCTGGGCCTAGGACCCACGGGCCTCTAGTATCCTGTGGAAAATCATGGCCTCCTAGTTTTAAAAGCTCTTGAGGCCAAACCACAGGTGACCCCAGGGCTCATCCACCATGGCCTCACATCCGGTTCCAGCTGGTTGTCACTGGCCCTCCTCCAAGCTGAGTGCACGTGGCTGCATCTATGTGCATCCACACACCAAGCCACGGAAACACGTCTCTTACATAGATGGAGGAAAGTGCAGGCTACAAAGGTTAGACCGTCCCAAGGCGGGACAGAATGACCTTGGCTGGCCAAAGTTCTCCGATCGATACTGTCTGCGGGCCTGGTGAACACACTCCAAGCAAAATGTCCACTGCTGAATCATAACAAACCGACAGACACAGTAAGAGAATGAGCGGTAACTACCAAACGAGGGACACGGCAGGCTCTCGTTCTGGAACGCAGTGCAACACAGATACCCGATCTCTCACAGCCACTGAGAGTGCCCCTGCCACTCCAGAAGAGGAGTACAGAGCTGGGGTATCTATGGTGAAGCAAAGCCCCCTCCAGAGACAGCCGGGCAGTTATGAGGAGGGAGGACAGGAGTCCCCAAGCCCAGCTGGCAGGCCATCTATTGCCAAGGATGACAACACTGGCCAGGAGAAATAAGACAGAACCAGCACAACGCCGGGTCCAGAACAGCCGCAAGCCCACAGAGCGCCTGTCGGGGTGGTGCTGACACCCAGGACAGTGCCGGGGGGGGGAGGGGGTCTCTTTGGTGAAGCCCACTGAGTCAGACTGGAAATCCATGCGGGAAAGAGGCCTACTACCTTGACCTTGGCCTCACACTGGGTGCAAAATCTATTCCAGATGGATGGCAGGTCTACATGTGAAAGGAGAGCTAATAAAGCCTCAGAACAAACCAGAATATCTTTATGACCTTGGAGTAGTCAAAGTTTCTTAAGTAGGACATAAACAGCACTATCCAGAGAGGAAATGTTTGATTAACTGGACCACATTAAAATTAAGACCTTCTGTTCATCAAAAGACACCATCAAGAGAGGAAAAAGGCAGCCTGCAGAGGGGTGGCCATATTTGCAACCATGTGCAGATATGTATGTTTGACAAATGAGTCATATGTATAATACCAGAACATAAAACGACGTAAGGAACTGTAGCTCAGTCGGAAAAGACACCCTCACTGTAAAATGGGGGAAGATGGGAGCACCCCATACCGGAGCTGTGGGACGAGGCTCGATGTGTTTACTTCGCTCCAAGTTCACGTGATGCCACCAGATACCCATGCTGAACTAGAAATTGTAAAAGAACACCAAGCGTACATGGAGCAACTGGCCTGCGTTGCCACAGGCGTGAGACTCGGTGCCTGCTGGGCGTGGCCGGCCGGCCAGGGACCACCAGTCCCACCTCTCGGCACGCATTCACCAGCAAGAGCCAGAAACCTACATTCTTATCCCCCACCAGAACCTGCCCAGTGCCCGTGGGCAGTGGGGAGCCACCAAGGGGCCTGGCAGAGCTCAGACACCACATTGAGCCAAGGCCGCCAGCCATAAGGACGTCCATGCGACCCTGGGCAAGGCTGGCTGTGGTGCTGGGGTACCAGTGACCGGAACGGTAGGTGCACACAGGGTAATGTGCTCTGGCTTAGGCAAGAAGATGGCCGGGGACCCCCTCTATCATGACACACGCCCGTGTGGACTGCCGGTGTGGTAGTGAAGTCTCACTGCCCTGTGCTATAGCTCTTCTATCTCATCTCCCAGGACCCGCCTGGCTGGGGCCCCCATGGCAGCATGGCATGGGGGCTCCAGCAGTGCCCAGCCCTGCTCTCCTCCAGATATCCTCGCAGACAGCACACTCAGCGGAGGAGGTCGCAAAGCCCTAGGAGGTGAGGGGCCCTGGGACTGCCCACAGTGGGGCGGGTGCAGGCTGGGAGCCAGACTGAGGGCATCTACTTCCCAGCCCTGTCTCTTTCCCACCGAGCCACTCCGCCTCGCTTTTAATTTAATTAGGAGAACATTTAATCCCCCCATGCATTTCAGAGACGGGTTTGAGCCTGGCCGGGGCCGCGTGGGGCTCTGATGGGGGTGCTGTGACTCATGCAGACCTGCTCAGCTCTGTAGGGAGGGCTCCCTGGGCATCTGTGCAGACAGAGGTGGACTGGGCTGGAAAGATAACAGGTCGCATCTGCCCTTTTGTCCCCTGGTCCTGGAGTAGGCCCAGTACAGCCTCTCAGTCTGTGCCCTCCCCATCTGGTCCTACACCGGACCCAGTACAGCCTCTCAGACATCTTGAGCAAGGGGCGCAGGGGTCCTGATGCCACAGCTGGCCCTGGGTGCCCTTTCACTGTCCCAAGCAAAGATCTAGCCCTCGGTTGAATGGAGTAAGTTGTGAGCTAGCCTTATGACATTTGCCCCCAGCTCCAGAAAGGTACAGGCTGGCCCCAAGTTCACTGACAAATGCAGAATTTAGGAGACATTAGTAGAGATGTGGATGAAAGCCAGGCCGCAACGGCCTGGCTGGAAAAGAGAAACTTGAACGTCTTGGCGTGAGATTCTGCAGGGTCCAAGAGAAAGTTGAAGACATGGAAATTCTAATTAACATCCACAGGGCTGGTTTTGCTCAAGGATTTTCGAAGCTGTCATGTCGCAAGAGGCCAGGCAAGCACATGCTCGCCAGGGAGTGCTCTCAGTCACCTGGCGGCGCTTCTGCAGCTCCCTGGTGGATTCTTGTCTCTCGCTGCCTTACTGTGACCCCTTCTGCCCGGTCCCAGGGCCCTAGGCCTCTTCTGTACCCACCTGGTAGACAGGGAGCTTCTGAACACCCCTGCCCTGAGAATGATGCATCTGAGATGGAGCAGAAGAAAAAGACCGAGAAGGCAGGGACCAAATCTTCCGGAAGGATGCTTTTCTGGGAAACGGCTCAGCTAGACAGAGCTGAGCTAGAGGCCGCTGGGCTCGAAATGGGCTTGGCCGCTGGGACCATCCATGTTGGTGGGTGGGACAGATGTGTGGGTCCAGCCAGTCCTACCTGACCAGCAGCTGGGGTGGGGATCAAGGACTTTACAAAAGTGGCCTGGGTCCCGGCTCCCCTTCGGAGATGAGCTCTGTGTCAGGAGAGGAGTGGCTTCTTTCGGGGTGCCCCGGGCCAAGGGCCCTGCTGGGCACTTAGGCCATTAAGAGCCTGGGAGGCTGGGAACTTGGGGAGATGGAGTAGACTGTGGAAAGACGTGTGGGGTTCCAGGAGCCCCAGATGAGTGATGTGGGGTTCCGTCTGGGAGGCACCACAGGGAGGCCGTGGTTCGCACACACTGGTCTCACAGAAGTTGGTCCTAAGGGGAGGAAGACAGGAGGGGGCGGGTCCTGGAACCGCATGTTGGTGATTGTTGGGGTACTGGGTGCCCCTTCCCTCGCAGAGGGCCCCCACATGTGTGGGCAGCGCTATGGGCCCGGCTACCTTGTCTTTCTAGCACCCGGTGCCTGGCCCCAACTCACTGACAACTCCCTACTTTCCAGCCAGGCTTGCTCAAGGCTGGCCTCCTTGCCCCCTCCCCAGGGCCAACAGGCCCCTGAAGGAGGAGCTTTGCCCAGCCCCAGGGACCTTCTTGTAATCAAGGCTGCAGTGACCTCACCTCCCTGGGGCCCTGCGGGCGGGGAGAGCTTGCAATGGAAACAAAATGTGTCTTTATTTATGCTTTTAATTTGAATTCTGGAACTGGCCCACATGGTAATACATTTAACATCAGTGAAATGCTGAAGAAAAATGGATCTGTTTTTCAGCACCCCATCCCACCCCTGTGACCCCCCTGCGTGCATCACCGTCCCTTGCACACAAGCACTAGGGCATAGGCCTCTTCCTAACGTAGGCCCCCTGGGGGCCAGCTGCCTGCGGGAGCCGTAAGGCATCCTTAATTACAGACATCAATCACTACACAGGCTGATCAGGAGGCGAAGGAATGCAGCCCCAGTGTGGGCAGGGACTTAGCTGTCCAGCTCAGCTGACCACTGGGAATGCACGTAAGTGTGTCCACTGTGGCCTCAAATTGAGAGATGGAGGCCCTCAAGCAGGCCAGTGACCAGGGGGTGTTTAGAACCTGACACTTAGCGGTACCAGCATCCCCTGCCCTCTGCCAGGACCTCCTAGAGGGCTGGCACCTGACTCCAGAGGACACAGGTGCCAGATTCCTTGATGCCTCACCCTAATCCTGCTCCGCCTGGATCACAGCCTTTTGTTGAACCTCGTCTCCACTCAGCTCCTTCCCGCCTTCTCAACTGGCTCAAGTCCAGCAGCTGTTGGGGAGGAGCTTGCTCTGGAAAGGGCCCTGGCAGGCTCCAGGGTGGGGACTTGAACTCCACTAAGACTGGGATCTTGGCTCTGCCTGTGCCCAGCTAGCCTCAGGAGTACCAGCAGTTACCACCTACCCTAAGAGGACCCGAGGGCCAGCCTGAGCAACTGACTGACTGGTGGCAGGCAGGGCCACACTGGTAGAGAACCTGTGCCAGTCAGGTCTCAGAGGGGACACAAGAAATGTCCTGTTGTTGTAGACCACACAAGCTGTACAGACCTGGTATTCCTCTGGGGCAGATAGGAGCTCCGGCCCGAGGGTGTCTGAGGATGCGATGCCAGCGTAGCCAGCCTCTTCCCCGAAGGCTTCCTACAGAAGCCCTGGGCTCAGCAGTGAACGTGCTCCCTGGGGCTTCTTCCCGGGCCTCCAGTGCCCGTGAGCCAGTGAGGCCTGACTTTCCAGTTAGACAGATGGGGTTCACCTGCCTTGTCCTCTCAAGGTGCTAAGACACGTGGAGGCCCAACCTGGGCCCCGGGGACAGCAGGAGAGGAGAGGACTGAAGACCACGTGACCCGTCAAGGCTGGGCAGCCCCTCGGGGTGCATGATTGCAAGCTGTCCTCACTCTGCAGTGGGCCCTGCCCTCCATGCTGCACACAATACCTGTGGGGTCCTGGCCTTGCTATGGGCCTTGACCTAGGGTAAACCACTGCGGTGTGCCAGGCCCCTGGGCTTTTGCAGCCTGCCTGGTGGGCCCTTGGCGCATACCCTACCCGAAGATGCCTGGTGTGACAGCCTGTCCTTCCTGAGGCCATCAGAGCTTGCCTAGCTGCTAGTCCTGGTCCTCCAGTGACACAGGCAGCTCCCCTGAACTGTGAGCGAGGTGCCCAGTCACCCATGGGCTACACCCATGCCCGGTGACCACAGAGGACCTGGATCTTTTCAGGACCATGCTGCATGGCTTCCGATCCCTGGATAGAGAAGGACGGGGGGGAGGTGTCATAGCATGGGTGACACACTTCTGTGGTGTCTAAGCCCGTCCGAGTGCCCTGCTGACCCCCTGACCCCGCCGGAGCCTCTTAGGAACACTGAGTCACACATTGTGGGGAATCGCACGGGGCTGGGCGTGCACGGTCCTGGTGGGGCTGTGACGGCGGGGAGGAGACGGGCATGTGTCCCAGGCCAGCTGTGCCTTGGGGAAAGGCCAACTGGAAGGCGTGGAAAATCAGCCATTTCCTCCACCTGAAGGAGTGCTGAGGACAGCGGCAGCAACTGGCAGGCAGCACTGCATCTGCCCGGGCCTCTGGCCAGGCTCCACGGGGAAATGCTCAAAAACAAGGTCGACATTTTTTGGGGGGAGTGGCGGAGGGGGCTAGGAGAGAGAAAAACAATCTTCTCAGACGCTCGAAGCACGAAAACAAGTGGAAAACGATCGGTCTGGTTTTCCATAAGTCCAAACAAGAGGATCATGTTCCCAGCCTCGGCGGGAAAGGCCCCCGCTCGCCCCTCCAGCCGAGTGCCTGGGCCCACAGATGGCCCCAGGACCCGAACTGTAGGCAGGAAGGACGGCGCTGGGATAGACAGCACTTGCCAAGCACACACCTTTGGCGTCGAGGCAGCACCTTGCGGCCTCACCCCAGCCTCCCCCCCCACCCCGGGCACTCACTGTGACACGTGGGTGATGGGTGCTAACAGCGTCTCCCCTTCCAGGTCCAGGTCCTCAGCAAAGCTGTTGGTTCTCAGGAAGTGGGCTGGGCTTACTTCCAGCAGTGTGGGGCTCCTCCTCACTGTGGACAGGTGTGGGGAAGCACGTTAGTGCAAGGACAGCGCGTCCAGCCCCCACTGGGAACTGGAGGGTGGCCCCCACCCCACTCGCCACGGTGTCAGCATGCCAGCCCCAGACTGACACTGCTGTGGGGCAGACATGAGCTCTCAGGGCCCAGGGGGGTTGGTTGCTGGAAGCTTCTGCCTCGACCATCAAGCTTTCACAGTGGCACGGCGAGTGGGTAGGTATTTAGGTTGGCCCCCAGGTGCCTGACTCCTGAATGTTCAGGAATGGCGGGCAAAGACCAGAGTATCCCGGGGTAATGGCCTGCAGCTGGGCTGCACTGGAGGGTGTGGACCCCTCTCCAGCCTCACCCCTGGCGAAAGTGCTGGCCCAGGACTGGAGAAGGCCACCGGCCCCCATGCCACGCCACTATCGTTAGCCCATTGACACCGCAGCAGCTGGGACACAGAGGTGTCCCAAGCTTGGCTCTCCCCCTGGCCATAATGCCGCATCAACAACCCGCATCCTAAGAGAGGCACAGAATCTCCCCACTCCCTTCCTGCCGGGATCCCCGAGCCCTCAAGAAACATGGCACGGGAGCCCAGGGACGAGCCAGATCTGTCTTCACCCTGCACTTATCACAACTTCTAATGTTTGCTCTCAACTTAATTTTCTTCATTTAAAGTGCTTCCTGCAAAAGCGTTGAGCAGCTAAGAAGTGGAATGGTGCCAGAACTCACAGTGGCCCCTCCCCAGTCGTTTGGTACCTGCTGGCCTGCCCTGCTCCCGCCCACCGCATGTCACCACGGCTCAGGCACAGCCCCTCTCCCGGGGAGGCCCTGTTCTTGGCTGCCGTCTCTCTGCCACAGGTGTGTTCTCTCCAAGTACACACACGTGGCACTGATGAGCAGTGCTGTGCTTGCACAACGACCCACAGCTTTAGATCCACCAAGGGGGCATCTCCCATCCCGTGTTTCGTGGCCATTCAGGCTCTGTGAGTTTTAAGCCAGTCAGCTTTGTTGTTAAAAGTTGGCCTCTTGCCAGGCGCTGGTGGCTCACGCCTGTCATCCTCGCTACTCGGGAGGCTGAGCTCTGAGGATCGCAGTTCAAAGCCAGCCCGGGCACACAAGTCCAGGAGACTCTTACCTCCAATTCAACCACCAGAAAACTGGAAGTGGGGCTGTGGCTCAAGAAGTAGAGCAGTAGCCTTGAGCTGAATTGCTCAGGGACAGCGCCCAGGCCCAGAGTTCAAGTCCCACGTCTAAAGACAACAAGAATAAAAGAGTGGGCCTCTTGGAGCAGGGTGAGCATTTGCTTACTGGACACCGCAGGACTGGTTTTCCAGTGCCCCCAGTTTTCCGCTTCTGAGCCGGAACCGGCTGTTGACAGCTTGGGCAGGGCCTGTCAGGAGCACATGGAGGCGGTTGTTGCTTTCATTGTGGATGGGCTGGGCCCTCTCAGGTGTTTCCTCTGGCAGAAATGCCTACTCACGTTCTCCACTCATTAGTTTGTCACTTTTTAGGAAATGTTAATTTATTAGAAATCATAACCTTCTGTTGGCCTGTAAACCTTAATTACATTGTTTTATCATAGCATGGCTTCTCTTGTGTAGTGACATTTCCTTTGCTTTATAAAAGAAGGAAGATTTTTCCCATGCTTTATAAAAGAAGGAAGATTTTTCCCACATCAATGTAACTGTTTCTTGACTTTATTCCTCACATAAATGGACAAATGTTGGCATATATATGTGTGTTTGTGTGTTAAACTTATTTTTTAAAGGCATCTAGGATTTAGACCTAATTGG
Source organism: Megascapheus bottae (assembly GCF_031878675.1). Lineage (NCBI taxonomy): Eukaryota > Metazoa > Chordata > Mammalia > Rodentia > Geomyidae > Megascapheus > Megascapheus bottae. Next base: position 1,715,535 of record NC_143524.1, on the reverse strand, counting down.
AGAGATGGTCAAAGGCTACGTGTGCAGTCTGTTTTTAAATCGTATTTTATTGTCGGGGTGATGCATAGGGGTTACAGTTACATTTGTTAGTTGTTTTTTGGTTTTTTTTTTAAGTATGAAGTAAAACAGATCCGTGAATCATTTTGACGAAAACATAGAAGAAAATCTTGGGTTTGGCAGTGAGTTGAAATATACCCAAAGCTTAACTCATGAGAGGAAAAAAAATTAGCAATCAACACTGAATTTCATCACAATTAAAAGCATTTTCTCTGTGAAGGCGAGAAGACATATCACAGATTTGGAGCAAATATTTGCACATCACTCACTCTGTCAAGCGCTTGGTCCCAGAATACATAAAGGATGCTTATAACTTGACAGTAGTCAAGCGAACACCCCAATTTAAAAATGGATTACAAATAAGCACATGTGCTGATGGTCTCTTGGAACAGGAGGGGTGTGTGCTTACTGGGTAAGCATCAATAGGCATCCTGGAAATACGAAAGAAAACCACAGTGCGATGCTATGATACTCAAGACGTGGCTAAAGTCACACACGCGCACACACACACACATACACACACCACGATCTGCAGAACAGCGGCCTCTCACACACGGCTGGTGGGAGCAGGAATGGACACAGCCACCGTGGGAAACCTTCTGTGGTGTCTTGTAACAGACCATGTGGCCTCGCGAGCCGCTTCCAGATATTTACCCCAGTGAATTGAGTATTTATGTTCACAAAACTTGGTCTTAAATGCGTGTAATAATTCCACTCACAGTTGTTGAAAGCTAGAAACAAGATGTCCTTCAACAAATGAATGCATAAACAAAGCGTGGGACAGTTGTTCCATCCAGGCCATGGAATACCACACCAGTCAGAAGAGAGCAGCTGACGACTCATACCACAACACGTGTTCTGCCTGGCAGGAAAGGCTGTCTAATGTCAAAGCCAAACATTATGTACAGGTTCGATTTCTAGGATATTCCAGAAACAACCACCACCACTACAGAGACCATAAAACAAATGGATGGCAACTGGCAGTGAGGGGGAGCACCGGAGAGGCTCAGGGCAGAGCAGCTGTCAGGATGCTGGAGCCCCTCTGTGGGACGCCTTGGGGTGGACCTGCGACGTGAGAGCTGTGGCCAGGCCCCCCCCAAACTATTTCACCAACGGCATTTTCCAGTATGCACATACAAAAAGCCACTAGGATGCTGGAGGAGCGTTGAGCAGAAGGCACATCAGATCAGGTGATTCTCCTCGGGTCACAAATGTGCACCATGGCCCTGAACAGGACCTGCCGCACACACAAGGTGATTCCGGACCTGGAATGACTGCAGGCTAGGTGACGGTCTTAAACACTGTACTCTTGGAGTTCGCTTCACAGGTATGCTGTGTGTACAGTAGGGTTATAATGAGTCAACACAGGAGGTGGTGGAAACTAGGGCTGGAAGATGAACTGTATGCTCAGAAACGTCAGTAGAATAAACTCATTGTTTGCTCCATGGAGAGATGGACAGGCATAGAATTGTGGACATGGCCTGTGTTCCGCTTGAGTATAAATCCAGTCATTCCTGGCTCTCCCTGTCCATGGGCCAGATTTAGGAACAGTGACACCCTTATACCAGAGCGCACACCTGGTCCCCAGATCATGTTTTCTAAATACTGTTCTGATAAAAGGCTCTCCAGAGGAAGGCATGATTCTAGGGCTTGCACAGGGGCATTACCAGATGCACCGGAAGTATGGTCCAGGGGAAAAGGGGACACCTGAGGAACAGTGTTGTGAGACAAACCACTGGCGGCTCAAGCTTATAATCCTCCTCTCAGGAGGCTGAGATCTGAGGATCGCAATTCAAGTCTCGCACAGCCAGGAAAGTCTGTGAGACTCATCTCCAAGCTGGAAGTGGAGCTATGGCTTGAGTTATGAAGCACTAAATAGAGCAAAATAGCTCAGGGACAGTGCCCAGACCCTGAGTTCAGTTCCCAGGTCAGCACCCAAACACGAGGAAGGTGCTGGGGACTCACACCTATGATCCCAGCTACCCAGGTTGCCAGCCCAGGCAACCGGAGACGCCTCCTTCCCACCAGCCACTAAAAAGCTGCAAGTGGAGTTGTGGCTGACACATGGACACAGGCACCAGTGGCTAGTAGTAAAAAAAAAGAAAAAACCAGAGTTCACAGAAGGATTTGACCATAACTCACACTCCTACTGCTGAGCCCAGGTTTTTTTTTTTTTTTTTTTTTTTTTTTTTTGCCAGTCCTGGGCTTGAGCTCAGGGCCTGAGCACTGTCCTTGGACTTTCTCAAGGCTAGAGCTCTACCACTTGAGCCTCAGCACCACTTCCGGCTTTTTTCTATGTATGTGGTACCGAGGAATCGAACCCGGGTCTTCATGCATGTGAGGCAAGCACTTTAACCACTAGGCCAAACTCCCGGCCCTGAGCCCAGGTTTATAGATAATTAGAAAGGAGGGCGAAACGTTCCTTCTAGGGGCCCAAAGAATAACGAGCACACGAGTGACGTAGCGGTCCACGTCAAGTGGCATCTGCTGCAGGAAATACCCACAGAAGGAGCGTCACCACACGCCTCCCAGCACCTCAGATTGCTGCACTGGTTTCACTGCACATTCAGACGCCTCGGTAATGCCCTGCAGAAGGCAGCCCTGAACGAGGGCTGCACCAGTGGCTGACTCACACCGTGAGACCCCCGAGAGGAGTGCAGACGCTCCACTTCACAGCAGTGGGGAGACACCCTCAGCCATGGGCCACGTTAACTTGGTACAGCAAGAGCAGCTTCTTGCCCCACGGTGCTCTTTCCCAGACCCACATCTGCATTCAGATCCCTGGAAAATACCAAACAACAGACGTGCAAACATCTCCCAGTGTGAAGGTCATGGCCAGCCATCCCCTGAGTGCAAGGATGGGTCCTGAACAGGGACTGGGAAGAGAGAAAGGCTGGGGGGGGGGAACGAGAGTGTAGCTTAACAGCAGTAGGTCAGAAGCCATCTACTCACGGGTGCACCGTGGTTCTATAGCACAGGGGAGCTGGGATAAGACACAGGAAAAGACTCTACTAGTGCTGCTGCTCTCCCGTTAGGAAAATGCTGATATATGGAAATGACACGTGCAAAAGAATGCTTAGTAGCTGAGATCTATCGGAACTGTGGAGGAAAGTAGAAAACTACCGCTACTGAAAAGGACCAACGGAGAACCAGCTTCCATTCCACTGATTAAATGACTCAATCCTAAAACGATTCTCCCTACCTCTTAACAGAGTCTACCAGACCTAAGGAAAAAAGCAAAAAACCTCAAGATTTGTGTTTGAGCACCTTGGCAAGCTTAATCTAGAATTTTTTTTGGAATATTCTTCAAGAACAACGGGTAAGTTACTTTAGCAGACATCAATATTTCTTCCTAAGCAGTCGTTGCTAGCGTGCAAGGAGACACAAGCAGGAAAGGGCAGTGTGAATGCCTCGAAGAGGCCCCTCCTACGCTAGGTGACCTGGAGGTGGTCTTGGCAGGCAGGGGAAGGGAGTGGATGCTCACAGCCCCCACTGACCTCCACCAACATGCTCAGGGACAACTGGAGATGCACAGAGGAAGAAACTACATCAGACACACCACCACCAGGCACGCTGTCCTCACTCCAGTGCGTGGAAGCCCTAGTTATGGAAATGGAAGCTGTCAAGGTTGTATCGCTGAGTGTAAAAGGGTATCTTCCTGACTTCCAATCTGGCTGTTTCAAATTTAAATCAAATACAAAGCAAATCCTCACAGGAGCCGTTAATTGAACACTTTGGAACCGAGACCCAATCATCAAAATATGCTTTGGAAGAGTGAAAAGATCACCAGAAAAGGTTCATATGAGCCCACCAGATCCAAAGCGCCGCTGCAAGCCAACGAGAGAAACAGAAATGGCCCAGTTAAAAAGGGCTCCTGAGCACACAAGTCCAGCACTAAAGCGTCCGCAGGCCAGCGAGCACATGGAAAGGTGTAGCAATCAGGGAATGTAAATAACCCCGCGAGCTCATGGCCCACCGGGGCCTGAGGCAGACTTCCCGCAGGAAACAGAACAGACACGTCTTAGTCATCGCTGGGAGAAGGCCCCGACAGGGCTCTGTGCCCGCAGCATCCACAGAGAGACCAGGGAAGGACCGGCCAGTCTGGAGGAACACATACACACCCTGAGGTCTGCAGGTTCTGGACCTGGAGTGAGTGCAACCACACCGGGTTTGAGTCTCAGGGCTGGGATTCAAGGACCCTGCATTCTGTTAGACAGTCCTCAAGTGACAGCTCACTCTCCTTCCAAGATTCACATGTTCTTTTAGAACACTAGAAAGAACACCAGTACGTATTTTAGCATCAGTATCACTTGTATACAAAAGGGAAGGAGCTACAAAGTGGTGGCCGGGAGAGGGGAGCTGCTTTCCAAACACCCCAAAAGCCAAGTGTCATCTTCAAGCCTGTGGGTCCGGGCTGGGCCACCCGACCCCAGAGAGGCCTGGCCCTGGCATTTTCGGAAATTAAAGTGTGTATATCAGCCGGCTTCCTGCAGCGGGTGGGGCCTGCACCTGCCAGAGAGGAATGCAGTAGTCTTGGGTTTAATCCTGGGAACAGCACTTGGGGCCCCTGCAGTGAGGGTCAGAGAGGGGCTCTGCAGGGTTGTTTTTGCAAATCAACTGGAGAGGCTGCTCTGCCAGGCATGTGTGACGAGAGACTGGGTGTGCCCCCTGCTCAGTGGGCAAACTCTGCCCCCTCCCAGCCTGTCCCCACTACAGTCACAGCCACAGAAGACCTTCAAGGCCCCAGAGCCCAGGAGGTGGGGATTTTCCCCACCACTGGTGACAATTCTTTCAGAAAGGGCTAGAGAGCAGCTACGGTACCCCGAGAGTTCCCCTCGGTTCCTCTGCCTGTGCGGACCCCAGGTTTGGTCCTCCTGAAATCTGTGGAAGAAACCCCCTGTGGTGAGCATGGCAGGTGTTGCTCTGGACACAAGGGTCCAGAAGAATGTTCTGGCACAGCACACAGTACTCCCTACGGACCCAGGGGCAAGCCCTTGGTGATGGTGAAGTCACACTTTCCCAGGACAGTCCTGGAGAGAGAGAGAGAGAGAGAGAGAGAGAGAGAGAGAGAGAGAGAGAGAGAGGGAGGGAGAGAGTGTTCATATTTAGTTATTTATTTAGGTGCTATCACCCACTGGCTGCCTTTGCCTGATCAGAGCCAGAATCTGGACCTATGTTTGCAGGGCAGAACAAAACAGTTTTGTTTTCTAGGAAAACGGGAGGCCTGAGATGGCGACTGAAGCCTCAGCCATGGCGACGGCCCGAGCTGGGGCTGCAGGCTGCCAGGTCTCCCCCTCTCTCAAGAGAGTGATTCTGAGAGCAGCACCTTCATCCCGGCCAGCGGGCCCCGCAGTGGGGAGCCTTTGGTGTCACTGGATAAAATCTGAACACAGAAGAGAGACCGGGAGGAAACACGGAAGTGTTAGTGGGTTCATGCTGGTGAGGGGATGTGTGGATGGGGTTCAAGTCCTTTCTCATTGTGGCAGATTTTCCTTCCTTTTCTTTTCTTTCTTTGTCAATCCCGGGGTTGAACTCTGGGCCTGGGTGCTGTCCTTGAATTTCTGTCCTCAAGGCTAGTGCTCTACCACTTTGAGCCACAGTGGCGCTTGTGGTTTTCTCATGAGTAAGGGCCTGGGTGGGCTTTGAACTGCGATCCTCAGATCTTAGTTCCCCCGAGTAGCTAGGATGACAGGCATAGCTAGGATTCTTTTTCTCTTTCTTTCTTTCTTTCTTTCTTTCTTTCTTTCTTTCTTTCTTTCTTTCTTTCTTTCTTTCTTTCTTTCTTTCCTGTCTGTCTGTCTGTCTGTCTGTCTTATGGGGAAGCCATGGTTGGTGCATTGTGTGGGTGACCACACCCCAGAGCATCCTCAGCTGTCTAGAACTCTGCTACTCTGACGCTTTCTGGACATTGTCGAGATATTGGCCTCAGTTTCCCTGGCTGGGCTCCTCAGGTGGAGCCCACATGTAGAGAGTGTCCACCCTGCCGCCCACCACCCTCGGTGGTGGCGTTTGTGTCTGGGTCTCTGCCAGGGCCTTCACCCAGCTGCTCACCCTCCCTCCCCCTGCTCACAATCCTGTCTAATCTCCCAGGTGCAACCCAAGCCTTCTTCCTCCACACGCCTTCCAGGCTCTCTAGCGCGTGCCTCCTCCCATCAGCGGAGGGGCTTAGGTGTCCCTGGCTCCGGACCACGGGAGCCTCTCTGGCCTCCTGCCCCTGTCCCTCCAGTGCCTGGCACAGCTCATACCCAAGGGGTTTACAGAAGCTGCCTCTCCTTCCCATGGACAGGCCCCTTTTCGGGCCTCCTTAAAAAAAAAAAAAAAAATGCCCCCTCCTGGCGGATCCGCCAGAGGCCTGCGGACCCTGCCCCTCCGTGGAGAAGCCCTCCCTGGGGTATCTGACAGCTGCAGCCAGGCCGTGCGTGACATTGCCGAGCCGCAGGCCCACAGCCTGTGCCAGCTGCCCGTGCCCGGCTCTCACACTGAGCCAGAGCAGCCCTGCCGCCACCTGTGTCTGCGCTGGGAGGCGAGAAGTAAGGGACATGGACAGAGAGCACAGAAGCCATTCCCACAACAGCTGCCAGGAACGAGGCCGCGGGCAGAGGGGGAAACGTAGATGCACAGCTGGCACCCGGTTCCGCTCGGGCAAATACCTTGCTTGAGTGGACACCTGTTGTTTTTGTGCATGCCCTGCACCCAGCCTCGCTTCTGAAAAGAGCTAGCATCTTCTGTAAGGGAGCGTCCTTTCATTGTCTTAGCATTTGGATTCAGGTATCCATTGGTCATGCCTAGAATGGGCTTAGTGGCTCAGATCTCCGTGTCAGGGACATGGCTGCACGTAGAAGGGTAGAGTAGCATACTTCATAGAATTGGGTTTTTTTTGGGGGGGAGGGAGAGGGTGGTGAGGACCTGGCCCTGGCCCCTGGTCCACATTATAGGAGAATAAATGACCTCTTTGTTTGGGGTTTGCTGAGCCGGTGGATGGATGTAGCTTGTGACCTCTCCTCCTCCTGTCAGAGAGTGGCTGCTTGAGGAGACAGCTGTGTCCCAGGGCCGAGGGAGAGAGAGGCAGAACAAGAGTGGAGTCGGGTGGGAAGGGCAGAGCATGTCGTCTCAGCCCTGGGGTCTGGCTGTGTCTGCAACAGTGGGGTCCAGGTACAGGTGCCAGAAAAATGTCCCTTTGTCCTACATCTACTTTGGTTGGGGCTCCATCATTGGCAGCCAAGAGTCCTCGGGAGTCCTGTGACACTTGGGGCAAGGTGTGGGGTGCAGGGAGCCTAGCAGATAGAAGAGGTGCATTCCTTCAGACAGCCCTTTGAGGCTCTGCATGTGGAAGGCAGGGACGAAGAAAATGGTTGGGAAAGGAGCTGGCCTGGGCTCCGGCCTTGGGAACTCTGGGGCTTGCTAAGTCTGACGGTCAAGGTTCTGCTGAGCCCGTCCACACTCAGGTAGACCAGTGACTGGAGCGGTATAGACTTGGCATCTCAGATCTGTCAAGTTTTTGACCATGACACAGATGTGACTGGAATGAAAAGATGGTCTTCAGAATTGTAAGAAATCCCCTGTCCCTGTGGCGGTGCAGGCTTCAGCTCGCACCAGTTTCTGAGGACCTGGAAATGGTTTTTTGGGCTCAAGGATGCGTTCTACGTAGTGAGGCTGCCGAAAAGGCCGCAGCAGAGTCAAGACAGCGAGCCCAGGAAATAGAGAGCAACACAGCCACTGCCCGCATCACTAAAGCTGTGAGAAGCCACTGTCCAGGGCTCCCCAGACGCGTTTGCAGCGGAAGGTTCCAGCAGCAGATCCCGCCCCAGGAAACTTTAATATACAATGGAATCTGGGTTAAGCACTATCTTCTCCAAAAGCTGAGCTCACAGGACATTCCCCAGAACCTCTGGAGGTCTTTGGAGGAGGAAAACAACAGGGGGAAAAAAAGTGGCCTTGGTTTTCAAGGCAAAATTACACAGGAAGAAAAAAATGCCTCTAATTTAATTAAGAGCGATCTTTCCACCTTCGTCCCAACGTGGCGGCAATGTGCCAGCTCTGAGCTTCACACAGTAATCACAGCAAGTCGTGAGGGAGAGGCCTTGGACACCCGTGCAGATGGTCTCAGATGCTTAATGGGGAAATGAGTTGCAGGCCTCGCTCTCAGCATCCGGCTCCAGGCCCTGGCTACCAAAGCCACACATCTGTTGGGGCCCCACGCCCCCAGGCCCCGAGGGCGCGGGCTTGAGAAACACAGGTCCTTTCCCAGACTGCCTTCAGCCAGGCCAGATCTGGGGCCTCAAGGCCCCCCATGGCTCCTCTAGCCAGCGCCTGGACATAGTCAAAGCCACCCCAGAGCTGGGGAAAGCTCAACGTCAAAATCACGTTAATGACTGGTGTCAAAAGGAATGGACTCAGCCTGGCGCCCCCACCCCTGCTGGCTGCAGGAGGGCTGTGAGAGGAGGGCTGGGGACCCAGGAAGGCTTCGCCACCACCCCTCTGCTACGAACACCAGCCGGTGACATGTTGGCATTTGTTCAGTGCCGCCCGTGCCTCTTCCCAATCCTGCTGGATGTGTTGAGCGCGCCAGTTAACTGGTCAGCGCTCAAGGAACTCCCAAGAATCAGGACGCCCAGAACTGAAGATGATGCTGACTTGGGAGATAGCTTGGTCCAAGGAACAGAAAAGCCCGGGGCTCAGGGAGACAAGATGTGGAGCGGGGCGGGGCAGGCAGCCCAGGAACCTCCCAGGCCTCTGTGGATGGCGTGCGGAGATGAAGAACCGACCTCCTTTGTTCTCCAGCACATTTCCTCTTTAGCCTTCTCCTCAACCTCCCAGACACCGAAATAAGTACCCCTGACTCAGCAACCTGATAAACAGGGCAAAGCACCAGCCAGAGGGACTGCAGAGCAGCCATGCAGGGGAGCCTTCAGTGGGGGACAAATTCTATCGCAAAGAGCCAGGGGTGTGGTAGGGCTCAAGTGGTGGAGTGCCAGGCGAGCAAGTGTGAGGTCCCAACTTCACACCTCAGTCACACACACACACACACACACACACACACACACACACACACACGGGAGAAAACTCAAAACCATTCCTGACTCATCGCTCCAGCAGTGGGCAGCACAGAATCTTGATTATGTTGATGGGGAATCAAACCTATTTCAGCAGCATCGAAGCCCTCTCCCCACCATTGCAAGGCCATGGATGGGTCTGAAAGGCCAAAAACAGCTTAGGAAGGTCTATCAAGAAACAAAGTGAGGATGGAGAATAGATCACCTAAAATAGAATCCAAACAAACATTTCTAAAGGAAAAAAAACAAGTCTGAGTCAACATTAGGGGAACTCTGGATTACAGCTAGTGAGAATCCTACTAAGAGACAGGCACTTTTAACATGGTCCCAAAGTGTCACAACATTTGCTTTTGCTGTGCTATCCCTCTCCTACCTCCTGCACACTGCCAGTTTTGAAGGTTGGACCCCCTGTTCCAAGTACAGTACCCTGATTTTACATTCCTCCTTTCCTCCCACCTAGGTCCTGGGGCTTGAACTCAGGGCCTGGGTGTCGTCCCTGAGCTTCTTTGGCTCAAGACTAGCGCTCTATCCCATGAGCCACAGGGCCGCTTCCAGCTTTCTTCCAAATAGTTTGCTGGAAACGAGAGGGACTTTTCTGTCTGGGCTGGCTTTGAACTGCAGTCTTTGGATCTCAGCCCCCTCTAAGTAATGAGGATTACAGGCATGAGCCACCAATGCCTGGCTTGTAGCTTTTGTCTTGATTCCATGCGGGGGACTAATGGACAAGGCCTTTGTCCCAGTTAATTAGGGATTTATTTGAGGAACAAAATGGTGGACAATACCTGCAACCATAAAACAGTCAAAACAGTCATGTGACCTGGGGAGACATTACTGTTTGTGACACAATAGACCACTGAAAGCCTTGGAGCACACTCTACAGAGTTTCTCTGGGAAATTAAGGCATTAAAAAGTACCTGAGTGTGTTGAAGAATTTTTTTTTTTAAGCAACTGAATAAGTGCTAAGAAAAGGTCAGAAGCTGAGTGCAGTGGCTCATGCCTGTAATTCTAGCTACTCTGGTAGAGATTGGAGGATCGTAAGTCAAACCTCCGTGAGACTTCTCTAGTAACCAGCAAAAAAGGGGCTGGAGGCATGGCTCCACCCATGAGAGTAAGAAAGCCGAGCAGATGTGAGTCCTTGAGTTCAAGCTCTGACAGAGAAAAACAAAATCTGGTTGTCAGGAACTGTTCAGAGAAGTTCTCCTCTAGCAGATTTCCACATTCTCCTCAGGCTGGGAAGGGAGGGGAAGACGTTGTAAACAACTCAGTGGATGCTGGAGGAATGTTCCAGTGCAGTTGATTTGCCTTTTGTCCTTCCTTTACTTCCTATTTTTTCCTCTTATTCTGGGTAGCCAAGGAAATCTGTCATAGTGAACCCAACATAAAGTGAACTTAAGAACTACACATGATAAAAAAAAAACATTCCAGAAAAATAGCCCACAAGTCACTTACCAGGTATGTCCTGCAGCATTAGAAAAAGAATCCAGAGGCAGCCAGGTGCCTGTGGCTCAGGGTTGTTATCCCAGCTACTCCTGAGGCTGAAATCTGAGGATTACAATTCAAAACAGCCTGGGCAGGAAAGTCTGTGAGACTCATATCTCTAATTAACCACCAAAAAGAGAAAAACCAGAAATGGCTCCAAGTGGTAGAATGCTAGCCTTAAGCACAAAAGGACAGAGACAGTGTCCAGGCTCTGAGTTCAACCCCTAGGGCCTGCACACACACACATAACACACACACACACTCACAAAATCCTCAGGCAGGAAGATTCCAGTGTCCAGAGTTATCACATCATGTTAGAAGTATGCAAAGAAACAACATCTGAACCAAAAAGTAGCCTTTTGCCAAAGAAACCGTCCCTGAGAGAGCACAGACATTGAGTTTACTAGACAGACTTTATGAAAAAAAAATGCCCAAAGATGTAAAGGAAATCATGGAGAAAGTACTAAAGAAAAAACAGGGGACTAGAACTATCAACAAAGAAATATGAAATCAAAGAAATGACTAAACACATTCTGGAACTGAAAAGTAAAATTGAAGTGAAGAAATTTAGAGGTGTTTGTCACCAGGTCTAAAAAAAATCAATGAGATCAAAGTCTACAGATCAGAAGAAAGGAGAATGAAGGAAAAATTAAATTCATATTGTTCATTAGCATTACTAATGTTTATGATGGAAAACAGGGGAAAAAAAGGGGTCGGAGGAATAATCGTGGAAACAATGGCTGCCCGTCCCTTGAATTTGGGGAAGGACGTGAGTTTCTATGTCTAGAGTATAAACTCCACAGAGGCACAGCAGAGTTACAGAAAAGCACAGCAGAGTCAAACTGCTGAAAGAATTGTGAGCTGAGGAAGAGATGACTCACCCAGCAGTCCCTTGCTCATCCACAAAGGTGGAGGCCAGAAGGGGATGGAATGGTATTTTTTTTCAGATCTGGTGATGAGTTCTCTATCTACCCAAATTATTCTTTAAAATGAGCTAGGTGAGAACTTCCAGATGAAGGAAAGCTGTGGAAAACAGCGCACACCTGTAACCATAGCTGCTCAGGAGGCTGAGGTCTGAGGACTGTGATTAAAAACCAGCCTGGGCAGGAAAGTCCAGAGACTCTTATCTCCAGTTAACCACTGAAAGTGGGAGTGGAGCTGTGGCTCTGGTGGCAGGGCACCGCCGGGAGCCAAAACACTCAGGGGCCACGCCTAGATGTCGAGCAGCTGGCACGCACAAACACAAAAGGTCTTTCGGGCTCAGATGAAAAGGCACTAGAAAATAATAAGAACCTATTATGAAGAAATGTAAACCTGCAGAATAAGTGACGGACTGGTAAACATGGAAGCCAATGTTATGAAAGTTTTAGTTGGCAAGTACTCTTTATTTTTTGCAGAGAGTCCTTACATTTGTGTGGCTAGGACGACGCTTGTACATCTGTATTACTGGAGGCTCACGGAACAAAGGCCTCCTGGAGACCTACACGGGAAGAAATGAGGGGCTGGGGCTGAGTGAAGGGCTGTCCTGGAAGGCCGGCTGGGGGAGGCAGGCAGACTGCAGTGCGACGGGCTGGGCCCCTGCTGCAGGGGGGACCTGGGGAAACCTGTGGGATAAACTCCAACCCTTCCGAAGCTATTACTTCCAGGACTTTGCTCAGGTTCTCACTGCGACTTCTGGAGAGAAGTTCCCTTGTTACTTCCATCACGGGAAGAAAAGAAACCATTTTGAAATACACCAGAGTGCATGTTTCTTAAGAGGCCGACTACCTTCAGGGGAAATGCGTTGACCGGGGTCTAGCTTCCTGGGGATTTGATCACAGCCGGGCTAACCCGGGGCAAAGGTAAGCATCCAACTCCAGCTTTCCTTGTGCAAGGAAGATGTGCCTGTCAGTCTATGGAGAAGAAAGTGACAATGCATACTTTATAAACGATAGAAAAAAGATACTGTTGGAGAAGAACAAATCAAAAGCATAAACTGCAGAGGTGTTGTGGTCATCCAACTGGTCATTTAAAACATGCCCACTGTGCTGAGGCTCCTGTAGTAAAGAGGTCCCAGAGGAAACGAGCATGCAGCAGGGGTGGGGGTACCGGGGAAACCAGAAAGTCGGAGGTGAGCAGTGCAGCATGGCTGGCTGCCCAAGGCAAGCGGGCGAGCAGACGTCTCTCCTCAGAGGAGAAAGCCACGCGCGAGCATATTCCAGTACAAATACTCAAAACAACGGGGCAGAAGAGAAATGAACCGCAAGTGAAAGAAGGACGAAAAAAAGAAATATTGAAGTACTGTGAGACTGCCAAGAAAGGGTGCGACGAGGTTGAAGAGACCATCAGTAATACACGCAGCAGAGAAACAGAAACACTGGAAACAGCCATGGCTGGGCCCTTCCTCCAGCTGAATCCACACACCCCGCCGCAGACCCCGGAAGCTCAGAGAACAAGCAGGCTGAGGGCTGTATCGACATGGCTCCTGTCTTTGCTTGTCTATTGGAAATCAAAGATAAAGACAGCCCTACCCCAAGGGAGAGGGAAAGGCCACCTTAAATGGTAAAGGTGCTAAGGCAGGAAATACTGCTGTCTCCTGTAGAAACTACACAACGAGCGAAAGTGGAGTCAAAAAGCAAAGCATCACAACATTGGGCCCGCTGAGAAACCGCCCTTCTACGTGGAGAAATGCCTTCTCAGACAAGCACCAAGCAAACCTATGTCCAGGGCCTCTCCCTGCAGGAAAGTTAAGAGAATGTCTTTAGATGGAAGGAAAATAACATAGGTGAGAAATTCAGCATCAAAGGAATGGATTAAAACACAACACTTTTTCTTTTTAAAAAAGTTGATCACATGGATAGGACTTTCCTCAAAACAGTCCCAGCCACTGCAGATCCATTATGTTGTGTATATAAAACACATCTAGTTATGGCCACTTAAAGAAGCCAAAAAGGAAGGACAATTAACAACACTAGGAACCAAGGAGAGGAATTGTAATTATTTTAAACCACACCACACATGAATTTGTATAATGTTACTCAAAAGGGGTTTGGATCCATGGAAAATGGACACTACAAAACCCACAGCAAACACTTGAAAGTCCACCTGATATGCACAGGGAGGGGGAAAAGGCAGAAAGACATAACATGCTCCATTAATCCCGCAGAATGATCAGAGGCCGTCCCGGCCCTCCCAGGAGCGCTGTGACCGAGAGCAGCCTCGGAAGTGATGCAGCGCAGCCCACTATCTCAGGTAGAGCAAGGCGAGATCTGCATGCAGCCATTGCTGGCAGCCTGTCTGTTCTTGGAGCACATTTAGAGCTGGAATTCTGTTTGTATTCAGCGAAAGTCTGTGGGAGTTCTTTCTCTTCTCCTCTCTTCTCCCCTCCCGTCCCGTCCCGTCCTCTCGCTCTCCCTGGGTTCACTGAGCTCCCGTCTCCAGCCCAGCATGCTCTCATTCAAATGGCATACTACCTAATGGCTCTCCTCGCTGGCCCCAGTTTTGGTTCCAGATGTCTTGTCACACAGCAGTGTCCTGGCTTCCTAACTGGTTTGAGGAGAGACTAGGGCTGAAATGACTCCTCTTGATCCTGCTCCAATCTCCTGGCCACGGCCACAGCGGTGACACCACCAGCTTTCCCACTGCTGCCACGGACGGAAACTGGACACGCTCCTGGAGGGGGCCAGATAAGCCTTTATCTTCTGTTACTGGAGAGGGGGCTGCATGGGGAGAAGCGCGCCCCCGAAACGATGCCTCTAGTAAAGAGCAGGTACAGGAAGAGGCAGTGGTCTCCTGTCAACCCTGAGGAGAATGTGGGTAATGCGGCCCACAGGGAAACTGTGACAGAGAAGGAGATGCAGAGTTTCTGTGACGGCAGCGGCTGCTCCAGCCCCTTGGAGGGGACAAGGAGATGAGCAACTCACCGCCACCAGCAGGTACAGGGTGAGGGAGCTCTTGGCGTTAGGAGCTGGGGAGAGACCAGAGCCTGGCTGTAGCCTGGCCATGTGGTACTGGCTGTCCTGCACAGGCCCACAGTTCCTTCCCAGCACCGCAGAGAGCAAGGGGTGACTGCCAACGTCTGCCTCCTCCTGATTCAAACCCAAGAGAAAGGGCAGGCACGAGGCTCTGTTGGCTACAAGGCAGTAAGCGTAAGAAAAGTACATGAGTACTGGAGAAGGGATGACTGACCCAGCTCAGAAGGTAAGGATGGAGCCTGGTCTCCAGTCCCCGGGCCTCCCAGCCAGCTGCTGCCATTCAATCCCATCATGCCTTGCATGACAGCAAGCCGAGATCGGAGCCAGATGCTAGAGAAGCTGGCGAAAGTGACCGCAAACACAGCGGTGGACTTCAGCTGACAAGGTTCAGTGACTCCAGGGTTGGGGGAGAGGGGCTGCCAGGCTCTGAAATGGAGCATTCTGGTCCATCAACAAACAAGAAAGACAGGGGGAAGTTTTCGAAGCTAAGCTTCGAGACTAGCAAGTAAATGCTATTGTAGGTGTAAATCAAATGACACCATTTTGGTGCTTGTGGACACCAAAATAGTAAGCAATGACAAATATGGCGGCAGGAATTCCAGACAGAGCAGTAATAACCATGAAGTTTAATGGTCTAGGTATACAAACTGAAGTGCCACCCGTGAAGGGGGCAAGAAGGAAATGGAATCGGCTCTTGTTACTTCAGATATACAGACAGCTGTATATCTGCCTCTACGAATCCGGAGGCAATGTGGGGAGCTGTGCTAATGAGGGGGGGTTTTCGGCTGGGAAAGCAGTCGTTATGAAGCTAAAACCTTGATGGGTGCGCTTCCTTTGACAGCACACACTCAAAGCAGGAAACAGAACTTCAAAGGGAAATTGGTGAGTCCTCCGTCCGTGGACGACTGTTCCTATGTTGGAAATGCTAGACTGAGCCTGCAGATCACTCAAGACAGAGCCAAAGTGGACATCACCATGCCTGGGAGAGATACCTAGAAGCCCTTTTCATAGGAAAGAACATGGATTTCTTTCAAGCTCACATACAGCACGATGAGACAGGTCACCCGCCAATCCACAAACCACATGCTGACGGCTCTCTAAACATGGAAATCCTGCAGAGCTAGCTACGGTCTTGTCAGCCACAGTCTAGAATTTAGTAACACAAACAACTCCAAACTCTAAACTACACGGAGAATTACCAACCGTTCTTGGTGAATAGATGAGTTGAAGAAATTTGAGGAGAAAAAAATGAATATAAAAAGACAATGTTTGATGCAGTGAAAACAGCAAATGGAGGCAAATTCAAAGCACTAAGTCGGGTCCATATGCTGAGAAATAAGACACCTGAAATCAATTGATATCAGCTAGTGAAAGAGAAAAAATTTACAGTAAATTAAGTATATAGTAAGTAGAGGAATAAAATTCAACTTGGAGAGGAAAGTGGAACTCAAAAATTAAAGGAAAAAAAGGTAAAAATCCTAATCCTTGTGCAAGGAAGATGTGCCTGTCAGTCTATGGAGAAGAAAGTGACAATGCATACTTTATAAACGATAGAAAAAAGATACTGTTGGAGAAGAACAAATCAAAAGCATAAACTGCAGAGGTGTTGTGGTCATCCAACTGGTCATTTAAAACATGCCCACTGTGCTGAGGCTCCTGTAGTAAAGAGGTCCCAGAGGAAACGAGCATGCAGCAGGGGTGGGGGTACCGGGGAAACCAGAAAGTCGGAGGTGAGCAGTGCAGCATGGCTGGCTGCCCAAGGCAAGCGGGCGAGCAGACGTCTCTCCTCAGAGGAGAAAGCCACGCGCGAGCATATTCCAGTACAAATACTCAAAACAACGGGGCAGAAGAGAAATGAACCGCAAGTGAAAGAAGGACGAAAAAAAGAAATATTGAAGTACTGTGAGACTGCCAAGAAAGGGTGCGACGAGGTTGAAGAGACCATCAGTAATACACGCAGCAGAGAAACAGAAACACTGGAAACAGCCATGGCTGGGCCCTTCCTCCAGCTGAATCCACACACCCCGCCGCAGACCCCGGAAGCTCAGAGAACAAGCAGGCTGAGGGCTGTATCGACATGGCTCCTGTCTTTGCTTGTCTATTGGAAATCAAAGATAAAGACAGCCCTACCCCAAGGGAGAGGGAAAGGCCACCTTAAATGGTAAAGGTGCTAAGGCAGGAAATACTGCTGTCTCCTGTAGAAACTACACAACGAGCGAAAGTGGAGTCAAAAAGCAAAGCATCACAACATTGGGCCCGCTGAGAAACCGCCCTTCTACGTGGAGAAATGCCTTCTCAGACAAGCACCAAGCAAACCTATGTCCAGGGCCTCTCCCTGCAGGAAAGTTAAGAGAATGTCTTTAGATGGAAGGAAAATAACATAGGTGAGAAATTCAGCATCAAAGGAATGGATTAAAACACAACACTTTTTCTTTTTAAAAAAGTTGATCACATGGATAGGACTTTCCTCAAAACAGTCCCAGCCACTGCAGATCCATTATGTTGTGTATATAAAACACATCTAGTTATGGCCACTTAAAGAAGCCAAAAAGGAAGGACAATTAACAACACTAGGAACCAAGGAGAGGAATTGTAATTATTTTAAACCACACCACACATGAATTTGTATAATGTTACTCAAAAGGGGTTTGGATCCATGGAAAATGGACACTACAAAACCCACAGCAAACACTTGAAAGTCCACCTGATATGCACAGGGAGGGGGAAAAGGCAGAAAGACATAACATGCTCCATTAATCCCGCAGAATGATCAGAG
Source organism: Megascapheus bottae (assembly GCF_031878675.1). Taxonomy (NCBI): domain Eukaryota; kingdom Metazoa; phylum Chordata; class Mammalia; order Rodentia; family Geomyidae; genus Megascapheus; species Megascapheus bottae. The sequence continues at coordinate 1,698,217 of NC_143524.1, read as the reverse complement.
GCCGTCCCGGCCCTCCCAGGAGCGCTGTGACCGAGAGCAGCCTCGGAAGTGATGCAGCGCAGCCCACTATCTCAGGTAGAGCAAGGCGAGATCTGCATGCAGCCATTGCTGGCAGCCTGTCTGTTCTTGGAGCACATTTAGAGCTGGAATTCTGTTTGTATTCAGCGAAAGTCTGTGGGAGTTCTTTCTCTTCTCCTCTCTTCTCCCCTCCCGTCCCGTCCCGTCCTCTCGCTCTCCCTGGGTTCACTGAGCTCCCGTCTCCAGCCCAGCATGCTCTCATTCAAATGGCATACTACCTAATGGCTCTCCTCGCTGGCCCCAGTTTTGGTTCCAGATGTCTTGTCACACAGCAGTGTCCTGGCTTCCTAACTGGTTTGAGGAGAGACTAGGGCTGAAATGACTCCTCTTGATCCTGCTCCAATCTCCTGGCCACGGCCACAGCGGTGACACCACCAGCTTTCCCACTGCTGCCACGGACGGAAACTGGACACGCTCCTGGAGGGGGCCAGATAAGCCTTTATCTTCTGTTACTGGAGAGGGGGCTGCATGGGGAGAAGCGCGCCCCCGAAACGATGCCTCTAGTAAAGAGCAGGTACAGGAAGAGGCAGTGGTCTCCTGTCAACCCTGAGGAGAATGTGGGTAATGCGGCCCACAGGGAAACTGTGACAGAGAAGGAGATGCAGAGTTTCTGTGACGGCAGCGGCTGCTCCAGCCCCTTGGAGGGGACAAGGAGATGAGCAACTCACCGCCACCAGCAGGTACAGGGTGAGGGAGCTCTTGGCGTTAGGAGCTGGGGAGAGACCAGAGCCTGGCTGTAGCCTGGCCATGTGGTACTGGCTGTCCTGCACAGGCCCACAGTTCCTTCCCAGCACCGCAGAGAGCAAGGGGTGACTGCCAACGTCTGCCTCCTCCTGATTCAAACCCAAGAGAAAGGGCAGGCACGAGGCTCTGTTGGCTACAAGGCAGTAAGCGTAAGAAAAGTACATGAGTACTGGAGAAGGGATGACTGACCCAGCTCAGAAGGTAAGGATGGAGCCTGGTCTCCAGTCCCCGGGCCTCCCAGCCAGCTGCTGCCATTCAATCCCATCATGCCTTGCATGACAGCAAGCCGAGATCGGAGCCAGATGCTAGAGAAGCTGGCGAAAGTGACCGCAAACACAGCGGTGGACTTCAGCTGACAAGGTTCAGTGACTCCAGGGTTGGGGGAGAGGGGCTGCCAGGCTCTGAAATGGAGCATTCTGGTCCATCAACAAACAAGAAAGACAGGGGGAAGTTTTCGAAGCTAAGCTTCGAGACTAGCAAGTAAATGCTATTGTAGGTGTAAATCAAATGACACCATTTTGGTGCTTGTGGACACCAAAATAGTAAGCAATGACAAATATGGCGGCAGGAATTCCAGACAGAGCAGTAATAACCATGAAGTTTAATGGTCTAGGTATACAAACTGAAGTGCCACCCGTGAAGGGGGCAAGAAGGAAATGGAATCGGCTCTTGTTACTTCAGATATACAGACAGCTGTATATCTGCCTCTACGAATCCGGAGGCAATGTGGGGAGCTGTGCTAATGAGGGGGGGTTTTCGGCTGGGAAAGCAGTCGTTATGAAGCTAAAACCTTGATGGGTGCGCTTCCTTTGACAGCACACACTCAAAGCAGGAAACAGAACTTCAAAGGGAAATTGGTGAGTCCTCCGTCCGTGGACGACTGTTCCTATGTTGGAAATGCTAGACTGAGCCTGCAGATCACTCAAGACAGAGCCAAAGTGGACATCACCATGCCTGGGAGAGATACCTAGAAGCCCTTTTCATAGGAAAGAACATGGATTTCTTTCAAGCTCACATACAGCACGATGAGACAGGTCACCCGCCAATCCACAAACCACATGCTGACGGCTCTCTAAACATGGAAATCCTGCAGAGCTAGCTACGGTCTTGTCAGCCACAGTCTAGAATTTAGTAACACAAACAACTCCAAACTCTAAACTACACGGAGAATTACCAACCGTTCTTGGTGAATAGATGAGTTGAAGAAATTTGAGGAGAAAAAAATGAATATAAAAAGACAATGTTTGATGCAGTGAAAACAGCAAATGGAGGCAAATTCAAAGCACTAAGTCGGGTCCATATGCTGAGAAATAAGACACCTGAAATCAATTGATATCAGCTAGTGAAAGAGAAAAAATTTACAGTAAATTAAGTATATAGTAAGTAGAGGAATAAAATTCAACTTGGAGAGGAAAGTGGAACTCAAAAATTAAAGGAAAAAAAGGTAAAAATCCTAATCAATAAATGAAATTGATAAATTCTCTGGCTTGGTTAACCACATAAGAAAGAGATGCCGCAATAATAGAATGTGGAACCTTGCTACAGGCCTCATGAGATTTAAAATAATGGAGTAATGCTATGAAAGTACTCTGCCTACAATAATATGCCACGCTCTCCCTGTAATTGGCATAGAACGCGTGAAGTTCGTGAAGTTTGTCAAGTTTCATAAAACGAGCCAAGGGACCTGTCCAGTCCATTCCTACAAAATATAGAGCTGTGCTCAGAAACACTTCCCGTGGATTCTGGCAAACCTTTAAATTAGAAAACAGGAGTAGGGTCAGTGCCCAAGGTCATGTGTGGAGGCCAGGTCACCATAATTCCAAAAGTAGCCAAAGCATCCCAAGAAAGACAACTGAAGGTTACTAACTCCGAACAGTCAGCAAGCCACATCCGACTGACTAGCATGGATTTATGCCTGGCTGGTGGAATATTCAACATTCAGGTAATGGAATCTATGCTATCAATAGGTCAAGAATGAAAAACAGTATGATCCTATTAAAAAAGGCACTGGACAATGTGCAGTACCATTTCGTCATTTTAAAAAATATTCAGATGTAACAGAAGAAACATCTTCACCTCTGTAGATAAATGTCTGCAGAAATGTATAGCTAACATAGTCAACTGTGAGGAACTTAGAGCCCTCCCACCACGCAGACAGCAGCACAGGGGTGAGTTCCACGCGGATTTGGCTCTGCATCTGCAGATCCCAAATAATGCAACAAAAAGGAAAGACAACGTATCTTAGGTGGCTTTGTTGTAGAAACAACAGATACACAGAATTCTGGGGAACTAAGGTTGCACCACACAAATGTTAATACAAATCAGTGCTTTGCCCTATGCCATAACCGAGTGGGGTTTCAAATAAAAAAATGAAAACCTGTGTACATTTGGGATACAGCTAGCCATGAAATAGTAAAGCATGTAAAAGATATTACCAAAACTGCTAAAAAAAAACCCTTGAAATCTGAATTTATTCCACGTCGGCGGTATCCATGAACACTATCAAGATACCCATGAATCCCTCTTGACCTATACGTCTTTGTTCTGTCCCAAGCAAAAATCCAGAATTTCATTTGATCCGTATTAACAAACGGACTCTAAAGTCTCTAATCAAGGCAATAGTCTTGGGACAACTAATAGCATCTCAAAGGAGATGAAATGAGAGGCTGGGCCCGTCTTGGAAGGTTCCTGTAAAGTCTCAGTAATCCAGAAAGCATGTTCTGTGTGAAAGAACAGCCCGGCCACAGGCCGGACTCCAGGCCTTCCCCACACAGCCCAAAGGTGACCCCCAAACAGTGTTGTTTTCCCACAAACAGTGGATGGTGGTAAAGTAATTGTATCTATAGGAGAAATGTGTGACTCGTTGGGGCTGGGAGTTTTGCCTAGTGGTTAAAGTGCTTGCCTAGCATGCATGAAGACCCGGGTTCAATTCCTCAATACCACATGTAGAAGAAAGCTGAGGCTCAAATGGTAGAGCTCTGGCCTTGAGAAAATCCAAGGACAGTGCTCAGGCCCTGAGCTCAAGCCCAGGACTGGCAAAAAAAAAAAAAAAAAAAAAAAAGAGAAATGTGTGACTACGATACACATGCCTTCCACCCTACACAAAATTTAACTTTAAATGTCACAAACCTACATGAAAATCAGGATGAGAAGACAATGGAAGGTAAGTACTGCAGCACAGTAAAGACTGTGTATGAGGACTGGGGCTGGCTTAAGTTACCGAGTCCTTGTCATTTGAGTGCAGGATCCTGAGTTCAAACTCCATGCCAAAAACAAAATGAAGAAAAGCCATGCATAGAAAGAGACATTCAGTATTCAGTGTCCAGGTGCTGGAAATTCTTCCTCTAAAGTCAGGAACAAAGCAAGATGCCCATTTTAGCCCCTCACTACAGTGCAGTAATGAATGTTCTAGCCAGACAACTAGGCAAAGGCCACGCAGACTTGACAGCAATACAATTATAATGTCCTGTGTGGGAAAGTGTATGTACCAAGGCCCCATGACACACCAATTCGTTAGAATCAACGAATTCCGCACAACAGGAGAGTCAGCCCACAAAAATGAGCTTCACTTGTATACAGTACGAAGGGAGCATACAGAGACTGGTTTCGTTTTTAGGAACGACGGAGAGCCCACAGCCGGGGCCTGCAAGTCCCCCTGTAATCTCTGTTGATGGGGTGTAACGAAAACGATCATTTTGTCCTCACCAGAGCCAAACAACGACACCCCACCCAGGCTGCTCCTGCCATCCGCAGGGACAATGCCGGACCACCGCCCAGAGGGATGGGAGCCATGAAAAACCAAGGACGTGTGACACCAACCAGGAAATACACTCATCTTCCACGAACCGACTCCCAAGGACAGACATGTATGCACTGACTGACGATGAACAATGATTGCGCTAAGGAAGCTTAGCAAACTACTAGAGAAAAAAGAGATACTGCAACCCGAAGAGTAACATGGACACAAAGAAGAGGTTTAACAAAGGGAGAGAAGTCCTAGAAAGACACGTCTGGGAGTGAAGAATAGGATGGAAAGGAAGAAGGTGCTGGGAACCTTCCATAGCAAGCTGATGACGCAGAACGAGGAATGCTTGAACGTACAGCCATTTGAAAGTATCTGTAGAGGATGGAGAAAAGACACTAGAAGAAATAAGAATTGATGTCTGCCTAAAGGACGTGACGGAGACAGCTGAGGTCAACACTGCCACCTTGTACCCGTTAACACCACCACACTGTACAAGTTAACACTGTCACACTACAAGTTAACACTCATACTGTATGAGTTAACACTGGCACACTGTACTAGGTAACACTGTCACACTGTCTGAGTTAACACTGCCACGCTGTATGAGTTAACACTCACATTGTCTGAGTTAACACTGCCATGCTGTACTCGTTATCACTGTCACATTCTATAAGTTATAACTACCACACTGTATAAGTGAATGCTACCACACTATCTGAGTTAACACTGCCATGCAATGTAAGTTTCCACTGTCACACTGTACAATGTTAACACTGTCCCACTGTACTAGTTAACACTGCCATGCTGGACAGGTTAACACTGGCACACTGTATGAGTTACCACTGCTGTGCAATATGTTTCCACTGTCACATTATACAAGTTAACACTGCCATGCTGGACAGGTTAACACTGGCACAATGTACAGATTCACACTGTCACACTGTATAAGGTAACACTGACACACTGCACAGGTTATTATTGTCACACTATATGAGTAAACACTGATGCACTATACAATGCTAACACTGTCACTGTATGAGTTCCCATTGCCATGCTGTATGAGTTCACACTGATTGCTGTACAAGTTAACATTGGCACATTAAGTGAGTTAACACTGCTACACTGTACGAATTCACACTGTCACACTATGGATTACCACTGTCACGCTGTACAATGGTAACACTGGGACACTGTACGAGTTAATACTGTCACACTATGGATTACCACTGTCACGCTGACAATGTTAAAACTGGGACACTGTATGAGTTCACACTGTCACACTACGAATTACCACTGTCACGCTGACAATGTAAAACTGGGACACTGTATGAGTTCACACTGTCACACTATGAATTACCACTGTCACGCTGTACAATGTAAAACTGGGACACTGTATGAGTTCACACTGTCACACTATGGATTACCACTGTCACGCTGTACAATGTAAAACTGGGACACTGTATGAGTTCACACTGTCACACTATGGATTACCACTGTCACGCTGACAGTGTTAAAACTGGGACACTGTATGAGTTCACACTGTCACACTATGAATTACCACTGTCACGCTGTACAATGTAAAACTGGGACACTGTATGAGTTCACACTGTCACACTATGGATTACCACTGTCACGCTGACAGTGTTAAAACTGGGACACTGTATGAGTTCACACTGTCACACTATGAATTACCACTGTCACGCTGTACAATGTAAAACTGGGACACTGTATGAGTTCACACTGTCACACTATGGATTACCACTGTCACGCTGACAGTGTTAAAACTGGGACACTGTATGAGTTCACACTGTCACACTATGAATTACCACTGTCACGCTGTACAATGTAAAACTGGGACACTGTATGAGTTCACACTGTCACACTATGGATTACCACTGTCACGCTGACAGTGTTAAAACTGGGACACTGTATGAGTTCACACTGTCACACTATGAATTACCACTGTCACGCTGTACAATGTAAAACTGGGACACTGTATGAGTTCACACTGTCACACTATGGATTACCACTGTCACGCTGACAATGTTAAAACTGGGACACTGTATGAGTTCACACTGTCACACTACGAATTACCACTGTCACGCTGACAATGTAAAACTGGGACACTGTATGAGTTCACACTGTCACACTATGAATTACCACTGTCACGCTGTACAATGTAAAACTGGGACACTGTATGAGTTCACACTGTCACACTATGGATTACCACTGTCACGCTGTACAATGTAAAACTGGGACACTGTATGAGTTCACACTGTCACACTATGGATTACCACTGTCACGCTGACAGTGTTAAAACTGGGACACTGTATGAGTTCACACTGTCACACTATGAATTACCACTGTCACGCTGTACAATGTAAAACTGGGACACTGTATGAGTTCACACTGTCACACTATGGATTACCACTGTCACGCTGACAGTGTTAAAACTGGGACACTGTATGAGTTCACACTGTCACACTATGGATTACCACTGTCACGCTGTACAATGTAAAACTGGGACACTGTATGAGTTCACACTGTCACACTATGGATTACCACTGTCACGCTGACAGTGTTAAAACTGGGACACTGTATGAGTTCACACTGTCACACTATGAATTACCACTGTCACGCTGTACAATGTAAAACTGGGACACTGTATGAGTTCACACTGTCACACTATGGATTACCACTGTCACGCTGACAGTGTTAAAACTGGGACACTGTATGAGTTCACACTGTCACACTATGAATTACCACTGTCACGCTGTACAATGTAAAACTGGGACACTGTATGAGTTCACACTGTCACACTATGGATTACCACTGTCACACTGTACAATGGTGAAACTGGGACACTGTATGAGTTCACACCGTCACACTATGGATTACCACTGTCACGCTGTACAACGGTAAATCTGGAACACTGTATGAGTTCACACTGTCACACCACATGAGTTACCTGACACACTGTACAAGACTAACACTGGCATACTGTGCAAGTTATCATTGCCACACTGTACGAGTTCACACTAACACATTGTATGAGTTAACAGTCATGCTATGTGAGTTACCACTGTATAATGTTAACACTGTCACACTACATGTTAACTTTGCTACACTGTACAACATGTCACACTGTTCTAGTTAATACTCCACATGGTACAAGTTAACACTAACACATTGTACGAGTTAACACTGCCACAATATGAGTTAAAATTGTTACACTGTGTTAACACTGCCACACTGTACATCTTAGCATCATCACACTGTATGATGAGTTAATACTGTCACACCATGAGTTAACGCTATCTGACTGTATGAGTTAACACTGTCCCACTGTACGAGTTAACACTGTCACATTTTATGAATTTACACTGTCAGACTGTATAAATTCATACTGTCACACTTGGAGTTAACACTGTTCAACTATATGAGTTCACATTGTCACACTCTATGAGTTAACAATGTCAGACTGTACAAGTTCACACTGTCAGACTGTATGAGTTCACACTGTCTGACTGTATGAGTTAACACTGTCAAACTTTATGACTCAGCATTGGCTGTATGAGTTCATACTGTCAGACTGTATAAATTAACATGCCAGATTGTATGAGTTCACACTGTCTGACTGTATGAGTTCACACTGTCATGTCAGGCTGTCTGAGTTAACACTGTCAAACTTTATGACTCAACATTGGCTATATGAGTTCACACTGTCAGACTGTAGGAGTTCACACTGTCAAGCTGTATGAGTTAACCTGTCAGACTGTACGAGTTCACACTGTCAGACCGTAGTTCACACTACCATTGCCAGGTGCCAATGGCTTACTCCTATAATTCTAGCTACACAGGATCTGAGGGTTATGGTTCAAAGCCAGCCTGGGCAGAAAACTCCCTGTGAGACTCTTATCTCCAATTAAACCACTTAAAAACAGGAAGTAGCACTGTGGCTCAAAGTGGTAGAGCACAAAGACCTCGGGCAGCACCAGGCCCTGTGTTTAAGTCCCAGGGCTGACAGAAGCAATAGCAAAACAAAACATGGTCATACTACAGGAGTTAACACCGCCATGCTGTATGACATTAACACTATCACACTGTTTGAATTAACACCGCCATGCTGTATGAGTCCACACTGACTTCACACTGCCACACTGTATGAGTCCACACTGGAAGACTGGGTTAACACCGCCATGCTGTATGAATCCACACTGGAAGACTGGGTTAACACCGCCATGCTGTATGAGTTCACACTGGAAGACTGGGTTAACACTGCCATGCTGTATGAGTTCACACTGAAACACTGGGTTACACTGCCACACTGTATGAGTCCACACTGGAAGACTGGGTTAACACCGCCATGCTGTATGAATCCACACTGGAAGACTGGGTTAACACCGCCATGCTGTATGAATCCACACTGGAAGACTGGGTTAACACCGCCATGCTGTATGAGTTCACACTGGAAGACTGGGTTAACACTGCCATGCTGTATGAATCCACACTGGAAGACTGGGTTAACACTGCCATGCTGTATGAGTTCACACTGGAAGACTGGTTTAACACCGCCATGCTGTATGAGTCCACACTGGAAGACTGGGTTAACACCGCCATGCTGTATGAGTCCACACTGGAAGACTGGGTTAACACCGCCATGCTGTATGAGTTCACACTGGGTTAACACTGCCACACTGTTTGAGTCCACACTGGAAGACTAGGTTAACACCACCATGCTGTATGAGTCCACACTGGGTTAACACTGCCACACTGTATGAGTCCACACTGGAACACTGTATTGAGTCCACACTGGAACACTGTATGAGTCCACACTGGAAGACTGGGTTAACACTGCCATGCTGTATGAGTTCACACTGGGACACTATATGAGTTCACACTGCCACATTGTATGAGTTCACACTGCCACATTGTATGAGTTCACACTGTCACACTATATGAGTTCACACTGCCACATTGTATGAGTTCACACTGCCACACTGTATGAGTTCACACTGCCACACTGTATGAGTTCACACTGCCACACTGTATGAGTTCACACTGCCACACTGTATGAGTTCACACTGCCACACTGTATGAGTCCACACTGGAACACTGTATGAGTTCACACTGGAACATTGGGTTAACACCGCCATGCTGTATGACATTAACACTATCACACTGTTTGAGTTAACACCGCCATGCTGTATGAGTCCACACTGACTTCACACTGCTACACTGGAACACTATATGAGTTCACACTGCCACACTGTGTGAGTTCACACTGTCATGCTGTAAGAGATAATACACTGTACAAGTTAACACCATCACTGGACAACGTGAACACGGCACACTATACAGTTAACACGGCCACGTGCCACAAGTGAACCCTGTCACACTGACTGAGTTAATGGAGAAAGCCTGCATCCGTTTGTGCAACAATGTGCAGGTATAGGTGTATGATGCTGGAATATCTCACCCCCCAAAAAAAGAATGCCATTATTATGCTGCAAAGACGGCCTAGAGGATGACTGGAAGTCATTGTAACTGCAGTTACACCGCCACGAAGTACCACATAACCTGAATGGACAGGGGCTTGAAAATGAGACACACGCTCCCATCAGGAACCCCAGGTGGCACACTGGCACCTCTAGAAGGGAGTGAGTGAGGTGCCGCTCTGTGCCACTGGCCCTGGGAGAGCCCAATCAGAGGGGCGCTGTGGTCCTGGGTCACTGCAGTGGTCTGTCCATCCACCATCAAGAACACGGCACCAAACGCTGGTGAGGGCGGGCCCCCCAGCCCCGTGCACTGTGGAGATCCGTATGGCAGTTCCGTGAGATCTGAGCGCGGCCCCCCGCACTGTCCAGCGGGGCTGCTCTCGCTGCCTGGCTGCAGAGAGACCGTCACATCCACGCCAGGGCAGCGCTTGCACTGTAGTGTAGATGAGGTGTAACAACAGCCCAGGCACTGTGCAACCGGGAGGTGGATCCGAGGCATGCTGCCTGTCCATTCTGTGGAACAATGAAGTGTCACACTGCCACACACACACACACGCACACGTGCACATACGGCATTGTATATATAGTACCTACCCCCCACACACATAATCGGTGTGACTGACACGTGCGGGAGATGCCACACACACCCCTTTGAGCACAGTCTTCTCAGAAAAGCCAGAGAGTGGAGACTGGACCTGTCTCGGGCACAGGTGCCAGCGGGAGGGCAGGTGAACAGGGAGGGGTGGATCTAGTCAGAGTGCCCGACTCTCCCAAGGGGAGCACGTGCAGGCCTTCAGCATTTAGGTTTAATAACAGGCAGGTCTCCGGGATGGCATAGGAAACCGTACGTGAGCCAGACCTACGTCACACTGAAGAAACAGACACCCCAGCCCACTGCACGGCGGCAGCAGACACTTCCAGTGATTCAGAATACTTCCCGTGAGCAGTCATAGTTTAGATCACAGAGAAAGACTTGTCACATTTAAAAGACTGACATGTCACATCCCTTTTTAATGTGCAATTTCCTGGAAGTAGAGACGCATGACAAGAGGACCCCAAGATGTGTAAACCAAACCTTCCATGAAGAAGCAATGGCAACGAAGAAACCAAAAGGAAATCGACACATTTCCTACCATAAACAAACATGGAGTGTGATATACCAAAGTGCAGGCTACGAAAGAAATAGTCACATGAAGAGAAGAGAAAGATGTTAAACAGCCCCCCCCACAAGGAGCTACAGGTGAGGAGTGGGGGAGTCCAGAGGCGACCGACAGAAGGAAACAACGAAGGTTAGAGGTAAGTAAAGGGAGACTAGAACGACAAAGATCGAATACCACTCTTACGTAAGATATCAAAGAGGAACCATAAGAAAATCTTTATAGACAAATGTCCCTCCATTGTAAATACAGATACACAAATCATCAACAAAACGTAGTGAATGGAATTCAGAATGTTTTACTCCCAGGAAGCCGAGACAGAACAAGGTATGCAGTCTGCAAATGAAGCATGGCACACTAACGCTGGAAGGGCTAAATAAATGCCACGTGACCTGGTGTGGGAAAAACTTGATATAAATAAATGGTCAGGTGTGCAAGGGATGTGCTTAGCAGGATGAAGAACTGAGGAGAGGCCCATGGATGAGGCCCCCGGAGGGAGGAGAAATGGAGCGCATTTTCCTAAAGATCACGCCCAAGAGCAGGATCCCTGTTCTTGCCTTTTCTATTCAACAGGGTCCTGGAGGTCCTGGCCAGCTTAGCTGCTCAAGAAAAAACGTAAATCATCCAAACCAGAGGGGGGAACAAGTTGCCTCTATTTGTGAGGGGTGTGGACTTACAGGAGAAGGCTACAGCTTCATCATGACACCAAGAAAGCAATGACCACGTGGTCTGACACTGCACAGCACTTCAATCCGCATGCACCACTCACGTGACTGCACACTAACAACCACCTGAAAACAGCCTGGAAATAAACACAGCAGATAGTAAACCGCCTCAAGTATGTCACCAGATGAGGTGGACAGGGCCACCACCACTATTTAATAGAGCAAAGAACACCTTTAACAGCTGTAGGGGAAACTGGCAGTTGAGTCCTGAAAGAACGCAGTTAGGACACACTTAAATCAGAGTGGATGTAAAACCTACATTTAAGACCTACACCTACAAAATTCTTAGAAGAAAACATAGTGAAAAGGGTTTACAATATTAGATTTGGCAGTGACTTCGTGGAAATGACACCAAAGGCATAAGCAGCAGTAGACTGGGTTTCATGAAATCTAAGAATAAACTGGACTCAGCTACTTAAAAATCTGAACACGGGGCCGGGAGTTTGGCCTAGTGGTTAAAGTGCTTGCCTAGCATGCACAAAGACCTGGGTTCGATTTCTCAGTACCACATACATAGAAAAAAGCAGGAAGTGGTGCTGAGGCTCAAGTGGTAGAGCTCTAGCCTGGAGAAAACCCAAGGACAGTGCTCAGGCTCTAAGCTCAAGCCCCAAGACGGGCAAAAAGAAAAAATCTGAACACTGAAAAGTATAAATATTGATCCAGAATTTGAGAGGGCACAAACAAATGGATGGAGAACGCTTCTTAATGTGTCAAAAGAACCAACACCATGAAAATGCCCACCGTAGGTGGGTGTTGGTGGATGCCCGAGAGTCTAGCTGCTCAGGAGGCTGAGATCTGAGGATCCCCGCAAGAGGCCAGCCAGGGCAGCGAAAGCCACAGACTCTTAACTCCAATTAATCACACACACAACGCTGGATGTGGAGCTGTAACTCAAGCAACAGTACTACCCTTGAGGATAAAAATTCAAGGACAGCCCAAACCCTGACCTCCAGCCCCAGGACTGGCACTGCACGTGCACATGTATATGTGTGTTCACACGTGCACACACACGCACACACACACCATGCATACATAGCACTGCCTACACTAACTGTACCAACACATTGAATTTAAAGAATCCTGTATTATAATTTTATTCATCACAAAACAGTCTCAAAATATGTTTTAAGTTACAAAAGACCCCGAGTAGCTGAAGTGTTTGAAAGAACAAAATTTAGTGTCATTTTACTTCCTGGTTAAAATGTTTATATTGCAAAGTTATCATAATCAAAATTGTATGGTATTGGTATACACAGACATTGATTGCACAGAGTGGAAACAGACAATGGCACGGAATGCAAACGTCAAAATACACTGACACAGGAATTCAGGATGGAGAAAAGATTGTCTCTTCAAAAGAAGGCGCCTTCTATATGAGCTACACATCCTGGCATTGGACTTTATAGAATCCCGACACAAAGTGCAAAACGTTCTGTTCAAAAAGGCGAAACAGGTGATGGAGAAAGAATTTCCAAAACACATGTCTGATGAAAGGTTACCATGTAAAACGTAAGTTACAGGACACTCTAGCAAACAAATCACAAGGAAACGAGCCCATTCAAAACATGGGCTCAGGACGTGACCAGTGGCTTCGCCGGCAGACCTAGAGCTGGCCAGAGGGTGTATGTATGTAACCTGTGCCGCGTCCACGGCCCTCAGGAAAGGCAGATGGAGGACAGTGGAAATGGCGTCACGCCTGCAAGGATCGCCCAGGCTGGAAAGCAGCAAACGTGGAAGATGCAGACATGAGAGTGGGCGGGGAGAGGGGGTGGTAAATGTAAACAGTACAACCACTAAACATGCTCCAGCATATGAAAGTAGACCACCAAAGAGTTCACACACACACACACACACACACACACACACACACACACCTATGAAGGACTGCTGAGGCCATTAGTTTCCTTGTGGTAATGATTCTTTTTTGCACCATGAGTACATACATTGTTGTCAGTTCTGGCTCAGGATCGCTGCTGAATAAAACCCCAAGAGTATCCAGAACAAAGAATTTACAAATTTAATTAACAGAGGTTTGGAAACCATCACATAATGAAAGCTACAAACCATTCCTGAAAGGAATTAAATGCCACGTGTATGGATGTGGAGACACTATTATTCGGTTGTCACAAAACAGTCCCCAAAGCAGGGTGCAGGGGTGTCACGCCTGTCATCCTAGCTACCCAGGGTGCTGAGATCTGAGGATCGTGGTTCAAAGCCAGCCCGGGCATGAAAGTCTGTGAGCCTCTTCTCTCCAGTCAGCCACCAGAAAACTGGAAGTGGTGCTGTGGCTTAAGTGGTAGGGCGTTAGCCTTGAGTTGAAGAGCTCAGGGACAGCGCCCAGGCTTAGAGTTCAAGCCCCGTGACCGGCCCCCCTCGCCCTGCCAAAAATCAGATCCCACAAAGCCAAGGCAAAAAGAAAACCCAGTGAACACCCCACGAGACCCACGGTGTCAGGGTGGAAGCCCCGTGAGACAGACACACGTGCCTTGGAAACGGGGATCTGTGTCAATGACCAGAACATGGTCAGGTCTCAGCGCTTACTCCATAGCCACTGTGCTCACACCAACCCTCGTGGAGGCCCATGGAACTGAGAACTCAGAAGAAAACGCTGGTGACCATGACCACGAGCTTTTCAAAGCGCGAGGAGAACAACCCGAAGACGAGCGCTGGCCTCCCCGCCTCGCGCTGCGTGGTGGTGGTGGTGGTGGTGGATCCGCAAACAGAGAGCACGCAGCTCGGAGGGAGCCGAGGCCCCGCTGGCAGAGGACAAGCCGCCACCCCAGCCTGGGCCAGCAGCACCAGAACTCTCCACCACTGCCCTTGGCAGTGACCGCCTTTTTCCATTTTAATAAATCAGCCGAGAGTTGACAGTTACATAAGTCAGGCAAGAAGCACCTGCAGTTTTGGACAGAGGCTCCTTTCCCCCGGCCACAGGTTGTCCGGCTCACTTTCCAGGGAGCCTCAGCTCCCTCTGCGTCCCTCCACTCCTGTGCATCCCCCACACTCTCAAAAGCAGATGCGTGCGCAGACAAGACAGAGAGGACAAGCACAAGGAAGAAGAGGAACGCCTCTTGCTTCTGTTTCTTGGAGTTCATTTCGGCCGGAGGCGCTGCCCGGGAGCCCTCACTCAGGAGCCGGCCTGCTGCGCTCACCTGTCAGGGAGCAAAGATCGGACCCCACGGAAAAACGGGACAGGTTTCTGCGTCAAATGGCTGTCAACTGTGTAACAGCCACTGCAGAAGGAACGCGTTCAAGTCATGTAGCTGGCAAAGGACTTGTCGTAAGAAGATCGACGCCCATAACCACCAGAGAGACACAAGCTAGAATCCGTGGTGAGAAGTGCCTCACGCACGTCCATGCCAGTGTGTGGGGGGGTGTATTTATTTTTAAAGAAAAATTGATAGGGTGTGAGGGCCAGAAAATCCTCACACCTCTCCTGTGCTAACCTGCCTCTTGGCTCTCCGAAGACTGGAACGTAGAAGCATCACATGACCCGGCAGCCCCACTTTTGCACAAGAGCTTCACTCACAGGGCCGAGGAGACCCCCGTGGGCGTGGCTCCCCACGGACAGCCTTCCTTCCGGTGGCCGCGAGCGCCCCCTCACCTGTCCATGCGGCTCTGAGGAGGTGATTGGTTTGGCACACGAGTGTGTGCAGACTCCCTCACGCAGTCGCATTCAGTCTCACGGGAAATACTGGAAGAGATCTCACAGAGAATGGAGGGCCCTCCCGCCCGCCCCGCACGTGACACCAACGTCCTTCGGAGGTCAAAGACTGTGGGAAAACACTGGAAGGCACTGAGGAAGGCTGGAATGCTGTGAGATTAAGAGTCTGGGACAATGGCAAGGAAATGAACAAAATACCCTGGAACCCACCCCCCTGCTCCACAGCACAGGGGATGGGGCCCTCCTGCGAGGCTGAAGGTGAGAGAGCCCGGCACCCCTCAGGGAGGACGCCGGCTGCCCGGGGGCTCCACACGTCCACAGTCCCACAGGGAGGTCAGAAAAGAACTGCACAGGATGACCCTGTCCCTCTACAACAAGAGCGTGTGGCACGGCCTCCTGGAGAAACGAGACCAAGACCTGGAGAATGTAAAAAGAAGCTCAGCAAGATCCAAGAAAACACACACACCGCGAGCTAGGAAGAAATGGAAGCTAGGAAAGAGAAATTCACCAAAGCGGTCGCTTATTCCTGTAACCCCAGCTACCTCAGGACCATCAGGGTTCAAAGCCAGCATGGGAGGAGAGTGTACACTACCACAACTCATGTGATGGCACGTGGCTGTCATCCCAGCCACGCGGGAATCACTGGGGGGCGCCATGTCTCTGCTGCCCTGGGGTAAACCTAGGACCCTTCACAACTGTGATAACTCAAAGTACCAAGGGTTGAGAGGCCTGGCTCAAGTGGTGGAGAACCTTCCTAGCAAGAGCATGGCCGGTGCTCAGACCTGAGTACTAGCACAGAGGATGGGTAGATAGATAGGCTGAACCCCGTGTGAGAGTCAAACGGAAGAAGGCAGGAGAAGGGAAAGAAACACAAAGGAGAGGGCGCTTGAAACGAAACAGGCTAGGAGGGCAACACCATCAGCTATTCACTTCCTGACAACCAACAAAGGCTCCCTCCAGCAAGATTATTCAGAACGAAGCAAAACTCAAGTCTTCCTGAGACAGGCCGCGCTCCAGGGAATTCACGGCCACCACACCAGCCTTGCAAAAATAATGACTAAGGAAATCCTGCCTTGAGAAGCAAAACAGATCTCTCCTCTCATGACAGGGCACGGAGCTGCAAGTCCTGCTGAGCATGCACACACAGCAGCCACGCAGCAGGTGACGGACGTGATCTTTGCCCACGTTTACCCCAGCTCTCCGGAGGCCTGGTCAGCACGGGCCGCAGGTGAGGCCATATCTCCCGAGAGAGCAGGCAGCGTCAGCGCACGCCAACAGTGTTGGTTACTCAGAAGGCAGGGCGGCCAGCCTCTGCGAAAACACACACTCTAGCTGACCAAACACAAAAAAAGGAGGTTGAGGACATGATGTGAGTTTTGAGGTCTTGAACTCCACCCCCAAAAGAAAGAAAAATAGAAAAAAAACAAAACAAAACATCAGTGCCAAAGCCATCAAATCAAAAAGGATAAATGAAAGAGTAAAGACAGCGGGTGCCATGGCTCAGGTCTGTCATCCTAGCCACTCAGGAGGCTGAGACCTGAGGATTGTGGTCCAAAGCCAGCCTGGGCACACAAGTCCCTGTGACTCTTATCTCCAATTCACCACCGGAAAATCGGAAGTGGCTCAAGAGGTAGAGTGCTAGCCTTGAGCGGAGGAGCTCAGGGACAGCTCAGGCCCAGAGCACAAGCTCCACAACTGACAAAAAAAAAAAATCTACCACATTGGGCACATCTTTAATCCCATCTACTCAAGCAGCTGAAATTGGTATTATGGTTTGGGGACAGTGGCGCAGGCCTGTCGTCTTAGGTGTGTGGGTCTGGAATCAGAAATGACAAGACCAAAAAAGAGTGGGAAGCACAGCTCAAGAGGTACAACAGCCGTCTACCAAGCGCCAAGCCATTTTTTTTCTTTAAACCAATCACCTTCCAAATGTTATGAACTGAAATAATGTATTGAACCAGTTATGATGACAGTGGAATAAAACTGGAAGTAAGCAACAAAATAAATTTTACAAATTATACTATTGTGGATTTTGAACAACGAGTCATAAGCCAAACCCAAGAGTATACGTTTCAAATACAGCAAATTGATATGCAGAACAAAGCAGTAAAAATTAAGGTTCATAGCTTGAAGTGCCAACAGTGAAAGAAGGAAAAGGAAAAGAAAGGAAGATTTCAAATAAGTAACCTAAAGATATATCTCAAGGACAAAGAAGAAAATTCAGATGCAACAAATATCAGAATAAGTGGAGTAGAAACTAAAAGTGGTCAACAAAACAAAACAACTTTAGTGCAATGCTTATGTGCACCTGACCATTCAAAGTATTTACCAAACTGAAGTAAAGATGTGCAGTCAGACATTCCAGGCAAGAAAGAAAAGACCTGAACAAGATCAGAAATGATCAAACAGACACTGCTACAGATGACTCAAATATCAAAGCACTGGGCAGGAGTTTGGCCTAGTGGTCGAGTGCTTGCCTAGCATGTATAAAGCTCTGGGTTCAATTCCTCAGTACCAAAGTCAGAAGTGATGCTGTGGCCCAAGTGATAAAGTGCTGGCCTTGAGAAAGCTCAAGTACAATGCCCAGGCCCTGAGTTCAAGCCCCAGGACTGGCCAAAAAAAAAAAAATCAAAGGATTGTTAAGAACCAGAGAAACTGGAGGACGATCTGCTGGGAATGGAGGGAATCCAGGACTGCCGCCACGCGGGACCCTAAGCACCGCTCCGGGTCTGGCCCCCAGCGCACGGGAGGCCCTGGGCGTAAGGTGGTGGGCGGCAAGCTCCCGTGGGGGACTCTGAGAGCTCTGGGCGCCCCAGGATGGACTGGGCAGTGCGGGGAGGAGGGCATCAGCCGTCACCACGCAAGGACACAGCAGCCGAGACTGGATTTTAAAATCTTCAACTAAGAAGAAACTTGCTTTTGATCTGAAGACCTAAGAGACCGAAAGCGGATGAAGGAAGATGGCTTTACAAGGAAGCGTTCATCAAAACGGCTACAGCTGAAGGCCGAAGACGCCATTGCATGTTAAGAAAACGCTGAAATGCCACTTGGGAGAAAGGAGAGCATCATGATGAAAACAGAAATGTTCCACGTGCGTGCGCTCTGCACACGTGCACCCACGCCCGTGTGCCAGTCCTGGAGCTTGAACTCAGGGCCTGGGTGCTCGTTCTTAGCATTTTCACTTGACCTCTTGAGCCACGAATCTGCTTGTGGCTTCTGGTTGATTAATTGGAAGCAAGCGTCTCACGGAGTCTGTGCTAAAGTTTCACTCTTGATTACCTCCAAAATACACACAGGTCTAAACGCTCAATGAAGTCTACTAAAACCACTATCAACTGGTGAACTGGGGAGAATGACAGGTGGGGAGTGATGCCTCCCTCACGGGGACCGACACGATACTGTGAGACATCCACCCACATCGTTCTCTGCAGAAGGAGAAACCCTGATGCTCACGGGCAACTGCACAGTCCCCAACCTTCAGAGAGCCGGCGAGCCGGGACGGCTGCAGTTCAGGCAGCAGAGCCTGTGTCATCACCGGGAGCGTCGGGGCACGATGCCCTGGGAGGTCACAGGACAGCAAGTCCCAGAAACAGAGCCCAGACGCCTGGAGAGTGCATGCCGGTCAGAAGGCCTGCAGTCAGGCTCAGAGCCAGCGCCTCCCCCTAGAGCCTCCGCTGACCTTGTGCTTGGATTCCTCCTCCCAAAGGCTGGGACTTGCAGGAATGCACGAACACACTCGACTGGGTCTCAACATTTTTGCCAAATGACTAAGGTTGCTCTCGCCGTAGGATGCCATAGGTAACCGGTGAGAGATGGGTTGGTAGAGCTCATTGTAGCTGTCATTTGGCTTCCATGACATTATGTTGGCCATCTTAAATATAAAAAATGAGTTTTTATTTCAAGAAACTAGAAAAGGTAGAACAATTAAATCATGGATAACACAATCAGATAGAGAGTCGGTGATGGATTGAAGGACTCAATACTCTAATCCAAATAGGCCTAAAAACACACACAGGAGTGGGAAAGCGGCGAATGCACAATCTTCTTACACATTCCTGGAGTGGTCTACAGGAGAGTCTGAATGTTGATCCATGAAAAAGTCATAATGTATTTTGTTTTCCATTTATATCTGTGCCAGTCCTAGCACTTGAACTCAGGGCCTGAGGGTTTTGCTCAAAGCTCTCACTGCTATTTGTAGTACAGATCTACTCTGGCGTTTTAGTACTTAATTGGAGATGAAAATTCTCACAGACTTTCCTGCCCTGGCTGGCTTTGAACTGAGACCTTTTAGACCTCAGCTTCCTGACTTGGTAGGATTCTAGGCTTAAACCACCGATTCCTGGCTTCAGTGTTTGTTTGTTTGTTTGGTGGGTCACGGGGCTTGAACTCGGCCTGGGCACTGTCTCTGAGTTCTTCAGCTCAAGGCTACCACCCTATCCCTGGGCCTGGGCACTGTCCCTGAGATCTTCAGACCAAGGCTACTGCCCTACCCTTGCGCCAAGCCCTACTTCCCGTTTTCTAGAGGTTAATTGGAGATAAGAGTCTCAGGTCATTCTGTGCCCTGGATGGCTTTGAACCTCGATCCTCAGATCTCAGCCTCCTGAGTAGCTAGGATTACAGGTGTGAGCCACCACGCCTAGCTAGCTTCAATGTATTTTAAAGGATGGAAATCATACAAGTTTCTCCAACTGCAACAAAATGAAGTCAGAAATGAATAACAGAAGAAAAACTAACAAGCTCCTTTACTCTTGAGTCCAGGAAGTACCTGCAGGGGAATTTGAAGATATTTTTGAAGGGATTAAAACGCAACAAAAGCTATAGAATGTAGCAGAAGTGCTTGAACGGGAAACAGCAGCTGAAATGCCCGAGTGACAGAAACACTGACCTGACACTCTTTGATATCAGAAAAACAAGAACCAAGCAGACCCAGACCCAGAAAGAGGCATGAAAGAATTCACACCAAGGTGGAGATCAGTGAAATGAACAATTAGAAGCCTGGAGAGAAGCTGGTGTGCGGGTGGCACTGGGCCTGAGACCCCACACTCGGGAGGTGGCAGCTGGCAGGGTGGACCCTTGAGGCCAGCTCAGGCAACAAGGCCTGACGACCCTGACTCCACAGAAACACTAGTCACGGTGGCAAGCTCCTGCCATCTGAGCTGGGGGTGGGGTGGGGGCGGGGAAGAGGAGGATGGAGTCATTAATTAATTGGTGGACTGCAGTCCAGACTGGCCCAGAGAGAACGCAGCGGGGTGCCTGCCTAGCAAGCATGAAGTCCTGGGCTGAAAACCAAATTCTACCAAAAATGAAGACAATAAACCCCAAAACTAGCAGAGATGATCTGCTGAACCAGAAGTGGTTTCTTCTGAAAAGGTAACTGACAAAAATTACAAACACTGGGCCACAATGACCAAGTTTGAACCCCTGCAACATATCTAAAGGGACCTCACGTAAATAACGAGAATTAGGACTGCCACAGTGAAGTGGCCTGGGCAGGACAGAAGAATTCTTTTTTAAAAATCAAAACTTACTCAGCGGGATGTGGAATTCACAAATGAACCTGTCACAAAGCGCTCGAATGTGTCACCCAGACCTCCCTAGGGAAGGAAACGCTGGGACCTCAGATGGCTTCTTGGGGTCACGTCAAACGACTCGAGACAGCGCGGTGATCTGGGGGCCACGCACACCCACCCCAGGCAAAGCCGGGTGCCAGGCACCTCACAGGGAGGCCACATGCGGGAACCCCAGGAGCCCCACACCTTGACGTGGCTGGGCATGGAGCGTGGCCCGGCTCGCCTCGGCCTGGCTGAGCGTGCTTGACCCAGCACAGGCCACCCGGCTGAGTGCCTCTCGTGCTGTCACCAGAGCAAGCCACCCCATGTGCTGAAAGATCCAATGCAATGGCCACCTGTGTCATTTCTTGGTAGGATCAAGGTTAAAACCCTATGTGGTTATTGCAATTGACTGAGAGGGGAAAAAAAATGGACAGCATGCCACAATGTCGGGATAAGAACGGAAAGCAGCTTCCAAAGCATAGACAGAGCATTCTGGACAAACCCACACGTGGGTCAGGACTCTGGTTTCTACCTAGAATCCCAGTGAAGCCAAGGCGGAGGTGGGAGGGGGGGAGGCTCTGCCTTGAGGCCACCTGGGCACAGTCAGCCAGACCCAGACGCAGTCGCCATCTCACCACTCCAGCCGGAAGGAGGGACGAGGCCTATGCTATCTTCAGGCAGCAAGAGCGGACCCTGTCCAAAAAGGAGAAGAACCTAAAGCAAGAAAGAGCTAGAGGCACGGCTCAAGTGGCAAATCCCCCCTCACACTCAAGGCTCACAATCCCCAGTAACACAAAGAGGAAAAAAAAATGAAGACCAATAACGACAGCGACAGAGATTGGAACCTGGTCCCGGATGAGACATAGACAAGCACTCGCGTTGTTTTGTGTTAAGCATGGCACTCCAGGAAAGAAAGAACTAAAACTACATTCACAGGTGGCACAAGCTTATGTGCAGATGCACAAACGTCTAGAGCTGACGCAGGTGGTAAGGCTGTATAGATAGGATCACTCCACACACACACACACACACACACACACACACACACACACACACACACACACACACCGGCGATGCTGGAAAGAAAGGGCGCCGGGGGCCAGAGGCCTCGCTCACATCTGGACCCACGCAAGCTTGAGACGAGCAGCGAGGCTGTGGGGCACACACACGGCTGGGGAATCCGTGGAACCATCGCAGACGGCACGACAGCCCTGTGAAGGCTTCTGGAGATAGGAGAGGTTTCCACACACAAAATGGAGGAAGAGACGACAGGCCCTGGGCGAGCCATTGCTAAGAGGGAGAGCACATGTGAGCTCTCTACACATGTAGATGGTGTCACGTGGGACACGGGGGGGGGGGCAGGAAGGCCGTGTCCCACAGCGGCCCCACACACTTGGAATTCTGGAATTATGCTACTGCTTCCTGTGTTCAAAAACTTAGCTGAACGAGACGTGGGAGAGTTCCAGAATGGTGGAGGGGCCCTCCACACAGGCCCTAAGGGCCGAGCGCAGACGTGCACGCCTGCAGTCCTGGCTGCAGGAGAGAAAGAGCCGAGAACCCTGCTTGAAGCCGGAAGTTCAAGACCCGTCTGGGCCGTGGTGATTCACCACGGCCTCTGCACTTGGAGGCCATGATGGAATGGGATGAAGAGTCAGAGACCCGGCCGCGGCCTGCACAGTCTGGGAAGTTCTCACACAAGGACAAAGCTACTACCCGCTTGCACAAACTTTCCAG
Organism: Megascapheus bottae; assembly: GCF_031878675.1. Classification (NCBI taxonomy): domain Eukaryota; kingdom Metazoa; phylum Chordata; class Mammalia; order Rodentia; family Geomyidae; genus Megascapheus; species Megascapheus bottae. The sequence continues at coordinate 1,675,320 of NC_143524.1, read as the reverse complement.
GCCTTTGGCAATCTGACTCAGGGCCCCCGCCCCTCCACCTCGCCGCCGGGTGACCCAGTGCCTTGAGGGCGAGCCCCTCGCCGCTCACCACAGACCCTGCAGAAGTGGGGGCTCCGTGTATACTCTGGGACAGGAGCAGCCCGGGAGCCCAGCTGGGAGCCCACTGGCGGGAAGGTCCACGGGTGGCCACGGCGGCCTGACACTGCAGCGCCAGCCCAGCCAAGCCACAGAACAGCTGGGATGTTCCGTGGAATTCTCAGCAATAGCAAAGGCCGTGCATGGATGTTCTGAAGGGGATGCAGGTCTTCCTCTTATCTGCGTAGCCCTGGGTGACTGACGCATTGTGCAAGCACACAGAAAAACAAAGCGCAGAGCTCTAAAGAGCCTCCTGGGAAGGGTGGCAGATTCCCCAGACCCAGTTATTTAGACAAAAAGCCTCTGACTAAAGGAGGCCTGACCAGCAGGCCTGGCCAGCCCGGAGGACGCCAATAAAGCTAGGCTTAAGAAACAAAGACAGTAACTTAAAGAGAAGGAAGTGGCAGAGCCATCAGCAGCCACCCACCAGCCAGCCAGCCTGCCAGCACTACAGAGCCTGGAGCAGAAGCGCCTGTGCTTCAGGGAAACGCCATGTTTACTGAAAATAAAATTCAGAAACGTGCACAGGACTAGAAGGAGGAGAAAGGGGCTCGGAGGACTGGGCAGTCTCTCTAGGAAGGGACGCAACACCAGAATTCTAAATGTGCTCAGAAAATAAATACAAGAGCTGGGATTGTAGCTTAGTGGTAGAGTGCTTGTCTAGCATGTATGAGGCCATGGGTTCCATTCCTCAGTGCCACATACACAAAAAAAGCCTGAAGTGGTGCTGTGGCTCAAGTGGTAGAACACCAGCCTTGAGGAAAAGCAGCTCAGGGACAGTGCCCAGGCCCTGAGTTCAAGCCCTAGGACTGGCAAAAAAAAAAGGAGAGAAAGAAAATAAACGCAAAAAGCCTTTGAAAGGATGAAAGCAAGATAACGACTCTCCAACGAGGGAATTCAGGGCCACAGTTATGCTAAGGAAAAGAGAAGCTCTGCAGGTACAAATTGCAACCACTTGGCCGAAAATCCCACTGGCAAGCTCAAACTGCATGTGGAAGTAGTAACAGAGTGAGTCTGTGAAGTTGAACACAGATCTAGAAAGGTGACTCTGCTGAGGGACCTTCCCAGAGGCTCTGCGTGGGCATGGGTAGGGTGTGTTGCAAACCCAGGAAACACTGGATTTATATATCTAAATTAAGAGCCCCCAGAATGTGTGGTGAGATAGAGATAGACCAAAATACTTGAGGAGATCTTAATCCAAGCCAGCTTGTTTTCATGTTGAGTCGCTGATTGTAAACCCAGATTACACTACAAAGGAAATGCCTCCAAACGCAGGGAGAAGAAAGAGCAAAGGAATTGCAATGGGTTACACAAATATATGGCACACAGGCAGGGCAGGGACATCGTTATCACAGGCGCAGTGAAGGAGCCAGGATGATTGCATTGCCTGAACAGAAAATCCGAGGTGTTTGTCAGGATTTGAACTCAGGTCTGTGTGCTGGCGGGGGATGCTCAGTAGCACTGAGCCACGCCTTTCACCTGGGAGACTGAGGAATGAGGACTGCGTTTCAAACCAGCCCAGGCACACAAACTGAGACTCTTACCTCAAATTAACCAGCAAAAGTAGAGCCATGGCTCCAGTGGTAGGAGGGTAAGAGGGCTAGCCTTGGACAAAAAAGCGAAGGGCAGTGGGCAGTGGCCAGGCCCTGAGTTCAAGCCCAGGACTCACTCTCTCTCTCTCTCTCTCTCTCTCTCTCTCTCTCTCTCTCTCTCTCTCTCTCTCTCTCGCACGCGCGCACACACACACACACACACACACACACACACACACACACACACACACACAGAGCTGGAGTAAATCTACTGAAACCAGACAAGGAAGAGTGAAATCCAACGATGTCACTGGAAACCGTTTTATAATGACAAAAGGTTCAATTCAAAATGAAAATTCAAATATTAATGAAAGATACTAAGAAATAAACTTAATATATACAGCTAACAAGAGGGCCCTAAAACACAGGAAAAAAAAAAGACCTGACAGGAAGGGGGGGGGGGGGGGGACCTGGGGAAGCGGCCGCAACAGTGCCCACATTGTTCAGGGCTTCGAGATCCTTGCCGATTTTCGGTCCTGCTCTTTTAATTGTTAAGCGAGGAACACAGAACTATTTATGCATGGCCCCACTGCAGAAGGGATGGGAACGGGGACCCCCACCCCCTCCCTGCCCGGCTGGGCTCTCAGGCCGGAGTGGAGCTCATTCTGCAAGAGAAACAATGAAACCCATAAAGCAGTGAGATAGCATCTCCAAAGCACTTGAGCTAAAAACAACATGTCAACCAAGCATCTCCCACCAGAAAAACTAGCTCGCACAAAGCCTGCTGCTCAACCCGGCAGAGAATCCCTGCTTGGGGAGCTTAAGAAGTAGGGCCCCCCCCACCCCCCCGCGTGTCGGCTCACGCCGGCAATCCCGGTGCTCGGGAGGCAGAGGCGCAGATGTGGAGGCTCCAGCCCCTTTGCCACGCAGGTATCACGGGGAGATGTCACCCCACGCAGGCTCAGATGTGAGGACTGTGTCCTCAATCCCTGCAGCCGTGCGTCAGCTCAGGACTGACACCAAGAACTCCAAACCTTCAACAAATCCAGTTCGCAAGTGGACACATGAACTGTTTCCAAAACAGGAAATCCAGATGGCCAATAAATGCACAAAGGGACGCTGGGCCACAAAGGAAACACCAGCCCCGGGTCACCGAGGCTCTGTCCCCGCAGGACGGCCACCTCAAGGACACAAACAACACACACAGGGAGAGCGTGCAGGAAGAACCTCACACCGGCTGCGGGCAGCGCGGCCCAGCGCGGCCGGACACGAGGCTGGGGCAGCGTCCCCCGAAAGGACAGACAGAAAGACCGGCGGCCGCAGGCCTCGGGACACCACCCCGCACGTGGAAAGAGGAGTGGGGAGGGTGCAGCCGTGCCAGCACGCCCGTGGGCTCTGCCGCCACACCACGCAGTCAGCTTGCCTGTCCACGGGGTTGAGTGGAGGAGGAAAATGGGGCTCTACACATAGATCTGCCATAAAGAAAACTGGAATTACGTCATTTGCGAGAAAGTGGACAAAACTATGTTATCCTGTTAAGTAACAGAAGCCAGACTGGGGAGTCCACTAGAACGCGCACACTCTGTAGCAAAGAATGGGGGAACACGCAAAAGGAGAGGCAGGCCGGAGAGGTGGATGTGCATGTCACTACAGCCAGGATATCTGCTGAAATAGTGTGCGTGTGCGTGTGTGTGTGTGTGTGTGTGTGTGTGTGTGTGTGTGTGTGTGTGTGTGTGTGCTCACACACTGGTCCTGGGGCTTGAACTCACCGCCTGGCTGCTGTCCCTGTGCTTTTTCACTCAAACCTAGTACCCTTCTGCCTCAGCTCCACTTTCAGCTTTTTGGTGATGATTAGCGATATGAGTCTCACAGACTTGCCTTCCTGTGCTGCCTTCGAACAGTGATCCTCAGACTTCAGCCTCCTGCGTGGCAGGGATCACAACCCTGAGTCCCAGGGCCCCGCTGTGGAAAGTGTTTCGAGCGGAGGAGAGGGTACTACATCTAACCAGAACACCGTGTCTCCTTGTGTGGAAGCAAACCACCAGGGAAACACTTGGTACAACGAACATTAGTTAACAACGCATGTAAATTCGGAGAGACATTTTCGAAAAGGAGTCTTAAAGCAAATACTGCTTATCAGGCCCCAATGAAAATATCATAATGGTTCAGTGGAAAAGCAGGTGGGTTTCAAACGAGTGCAACACAGCCCTGCAGAGCCCAGGGGTGCCACAGGCACCAAATGACAAAATGGTCCAGCGGGGTCAAATGGACATCAAATGGACACAGCTGGGATCGAGTCATAAGGAAACACAAAGCAGCCCCGAACGAGGAACCAGGCCTCAGTGGCACGTCTTCCGACGACTCAAGAATCTGCAGAGATGCAGCTAAACGCGGCTCTGAGTCTGCACTGCCTCCAGCACTCAGGAAAAACAAGGACATCAGGGCCCGTTGAGAAAGCGGCCACGGCCCGTCGAGGGTCCTCCTTCATCTTTAGGGAACACAAGCAACAGGCCAGACCCAGCAGCTCACGCCTATAATCCCAGCCACTCAGGAGGTGAGGTCTGAGGATCTGTGTGTGAAGCCAGCTCAGGCAGAAAAGTCCACGAGACTCATCTCCAAAGTAGCTGGCAAAAAAGCAGGCTGAAGGCGTAGTTCACGTGGTAGAGTGCCAGTTGAGCAAGCCAAGCAGGCATGAGGTCCTGAGTTCAAATCCTGATACTTAAAGAAGGGAAGGGAGAGGAGGGCAGGGGAGGGGAGGGGAGGGGAAGGGAAAAGAAAGGAAAGGAAAGGAGGGGAGGGGAAGGGAAAGGAAAGGAGGGGAGGGGAAGGGGGAAATTAAAATGTTTAAGAGCAACAGACTAGAGCACGCATGGTGTTCTAAAATGCTTTCTGCACACAGTGCAGTGTGAGTGTACACGTAAGACAACGCTAAGGGCCACACCGTGGATCTCAGCAGGGATGTAGACTGGTCTTCAAGCTCGTTCTTGCAATTCTTCTCCCTCCACCCCCGTTATCAAGTTCTGCGGGCGTTTCGTGACCGAGGCGGTGGAGAGCGCCAGACCTGCCTCCCCAGCTCTGCCTGCAGCAGACATTTAGCAATAATGTGGAGACACTGTGGCCATCCTTCCCTCTGCCCCACATGCTGCTCCCTGCCTGGTCCGGTCCACGCCCCCCCACCCTCCCCCTCCCGCCCCGGTTATCTCTTGTTGCCAAATGTCCATGGTTCTGAGGTGGGGCAATCCTGACCCACTTGGCAAGCCACGTGGAAAATTGCTCTGCCAAGGAGGGCTGGCAGGACCGCCGGGAGAGGAAGCCCTGCCCGCAGAGACTGGAGGGCACACGGCCCTTGAGGAATGCAATCTGGCCACAGCCACTGCAGCCACCCCCCTGTGACAGGTGAGTGGAGTGACCCACGCAGCCATCTCCCTGTGATGGCCGAGCAGAGTCCTCCAGAAATTCAGACGTGGAAGCCCTAACCTCCGTGCCTCATGAAGGAGCCGTGGAGACCTGGCTGAGGGCAGACAAGTGAGGTCAAGTGAATCTGGGGAGACATACCACGCCATCCACGCCACAGGACTGGGGAGCCAGGAAAGGGTCTCAGGGGAAGCAAGTGTGGCCGAGACCTTCATCAACTCCTGCTCAAGCCGGTGCAACCCAGAACATCAGCACCAAGAGATGAAAGGACCTGGACGCAAGGGCAGTGTCCTAAGATGGGCCGAAGCATGTGCAGGCACGGACGGCACATTCCTGTCATTTCAGCTCCATGACGGAAGAGATAGGAAGACCCCGGTTCAAGGTTAGCCTGGACAAATGTCAGATCCTATCTCACAGAATGAGACCAAAGTTGTGCACCTCCAAAAACAAGCCACACACAGGGCCCCATCTGCCTGCAAGCCCCCTGGAGACGGCTGGGCTCTGAGGCTGCGAGTTCAAACCGTGACTTCAAGCAAAAGGGCTCACGGCCGGCCGCACCTGGCAGAGGTCACCCTGCAAGGGGTCAGCTCCGAGTTCAAATCCAGCTTCAACTAGAAAAAGAAAGGTTAGACTGTTGGCCTCCCTCTGAAAAAAACACTCAAGCCATCATAAACACACCAAGGGAAGTGAGCAGATAACGCGAAGGCCAAGCGAGACAGGACACAGCCATCATCACAGAATCGGGGGACGCGGTGGCACCATCCTCGGGGAGCCTTTCGTATCTTCCTCAACCAGAGGAGCCAGGCGCAGGGAACTGCACAATCTGAGCCCATGTGTTTGCAAAACTGGCAATGCGTGTCGTCACATGGACCCTAGATTATGGAGCAGTGGGCAAAATGCGAGAGGCGAGACTCTGCCCGACCAGCACTCCGGGAGGAGGGGGCCAAGGACAGCTGGGGTCGTGACGCCATGCAGGAGCAGAGAGAAGCGTGAGCCAATGGAAGTGAGCCAAAGAAGGCAGCTACAGGGCGTGAGGCCGGCCGGAGCGAGGGCTGGGTCCTGGGGGCGAGCTGGCAGCCTAGGAAGGCAGGGGCTCTGCCCTGCGGGGGGCTCTCACCCATCTGGGCACCAGCAACAGAAAAACATCTCTGGAGCGGTCACAGGATCTTAAATTTTCCAGATATGTGCACACAGGCCAGGGGGACAGGGAGAAAATGGCAGAGCTCAAGAGTGGCTCTGAGCAGCTCAGCTGTAACATTCACTGCGCAACTCTCAGAACTGAAACATAAAGCAATGATTTAATCTTCCAGCCTCAAAATTGGCAGATGTGCTAGACTGGCAGTTTGGAAGAGGAAAACAGGTCTGAATAATGTGATAAATAAGTAAATACATATGGAGAGATGTGTGACCTAACTCTCCATCCATTGCATCTGTCGGTGCCTAAAATAAAACAATGTGTCTGACAAATAGAGGAGCTCAAAGTCCATATCCCAAGGTACAAGGCATAAAAAACAATTCTCCTTTTTTCTTAAACTTGGACACAAGGGAAATCTTGACTTTGAAAAGAAAAAAAGATTTCACCAGCTACATCCTTTTACTCTAAGATTATTACGTTAGAAATAAATAACAGTAATAAAAATTTACTGCTTAAAAATTAAGCAAACATTGCTTAAAAGAACTTTCAGATTAAAGAAAAAAATCAAAATGCAAAGTAAAAACTATCAAAAAAAAGGAAAAGCAATGAAGCAGGACATATTTTATACTAAGACTGCCTATGACACAGCTAAAGCTATAATCTGGGGAAAATTTATAGCATTTCAAATGCCTCTTGATGGAAATACTTTAAATAAATGAACTAGGCATTACTCTTCATTAAGTTTAAAGGAAAAATAAATTAATAAAGATGACCAGAATGATGAAATTAATAGATATAAAAGGCCAATCCGATTAGATAGAAAATAAAAATAGCCCAAAGGTAATTTTCTGAAACTATAATATGATAAACAAAACACAGTAGATAAATCTCCCAAGAGCTCAACAAAGAAAAAAAGGGACAAAACGATTTAAAAAAAAGAAAAAAAAAAAAAGCTCAGGCACGCGGGTGCGGGAGCCACAGAACACAACATTGCTAACAGAAAATAATTAGTTGCCTCTAATTGGCAACACAGTTGAAACCCTTCAGGAAATTAAACAGCAACGAATAAATTACCCCTAAACACGCAGTAGACCAATTTAGAATAAATTACCATTAAAAAAGACTACAAAAAAAGAGAGATTAACGTTCTTTATTAGGCCCAGATGGTTTTACAACTTAGTTCTATTTTAACCTTTGAAGAGAAGATAGCTGGAATGCTGTTCAGTGTCTGGGAAGGAGAACCAGGTGGGTAGAGCGGGTTTGCCCCTGGCACGGCTGACTGCAGGCTGACCGGGCCTGCCTTCCACACAGAGCCCAGGCTGCCCAGTCCAGGACGAATGGCTCTCCGTGTTCTCGGCAGAGCTTCATACTCAGAAACTGACCTGTGGAACTGAAATCCTTCTGTACGGCCACCTCAAGAGAATGAGAAGAGATGATTTACAAAGAACACACAGCCAGGGGCTGGTGACTCAATGCCTGCAATCCTAGCCCTCTGGAGACGAGCAGTGGGGATGGCGGTTCAAGTCTGTGAGACTCTTCTCTCCAGTTAACCAGTAAAAACCTGCAAGTGGAGATTGTGGCTCCCAGGATAGGGCCAGCCTCAAACAAAAGAGCTCAGTGCCCAGGCCCTGAGTTCAAACCCCAGGACCAGCACGGGCGTGTGCATGCACGGGCACGCGTGCAAGCAAACACGCAAACACACACACACACACACACACACTAGCAGCTCCTCACCAATGGCCATCAGAATCTGCAATTGTTTTGTCATTTCGCTTTCATGGATACTTTCACGATGCCTTGCCTTGCAGGTACAGCGTAAGAAGCCCGGGGAATCATCTAGAAGAACCTGGGGTACTGGGAAGTCGGCTGCAAGCGTCTTGAATCTTGGGGCTGGCGAGGTGCCATTTGTTGTTCTGACACAGGCGAGACTGGGCTTCCCCGAGCTCTGCGCGGTGTTTCCACGTGTGCTCAGATTTCGGTGTCAGATAGGCGCCCCGACCCCCTCTCTCCTCCGTTCCCCCCGGGTAACTGAGGCTGCACCATGCCCGCGCTGCTTCCCCGCCGTCAGCCCCCGGCTTCTGCATCGCCATGGTCTTCTGGTTTTCTTCTTTTTGGGTTTCTTTAAACGTGTTGATGAAATCCGCTGGGTCTCCCCATTTCCATCTGACAGTCTTTGGGGTTGTGCTCCCTGTGCTCCGGGGTCTGTCTTCTCTGCAAGCCCCAGCTGGCTTTCCCTGGTGCGATGGTGCAGGGCACACAGCTCACGGCAGCACACGAGCGTCTCGAAGCTGGAGCTGGGTAACTCCCTCGGGAGAGTGGGCCCTGCCCTCTGGGCACCCCTCCTCCCCCTCCCCCATAACCACAGAGCCGGTGTCACTTCTGACAGCACTTGCCAGTCACTGCGGTGAGGCCGGACGGGCAGTGCCAGTGGCCTGGTTAGAGCTGGGAATGGCCTGGCTTTGTCATTTGCCAGCTCTGCTTGAGGATTCTGCCCCCGGCAGGGGTCATCTTTCATTCCTCACACCGCACTGCAGGGACGCTGCCTTCCGAAAGGTCCCCACAGGCACGGGGCACCCGGCTTCCCCATCAGGGCAGGTGTTGCCCCCTCTGGCCAAGTTACACCACCACCAAACAGAACGATCGGCAGGCAGGCACCCTGACACTGAGGAAAGCCACCAACCTGGGCACCGAGCATCACTGTCCAGGCCAGCCCGGGCAGAGACGCCCAGGAGACTCTCATCTCCAACAAACCACCCGAAAACCAGAAGTGGTGATGTGCTAGCCTTGAACAAAAAGGCCCAGAGACAGTGCCCAGGCCCTGAGTTCAAGTCCTACTACTGGCACACATACACAAAAGTTCAGTTCCAGGTTATTTTTAGCTGGAATTTAGACAGAATTTATTTTTGGCATGTGCTGCTATGTGCACTTTTCCCTTTGTTAACTTACACACTAGCTCTCAACTGTGTCAGATTTGGGGCACAAAGTCTATGAATAAAAATTCTACTTCTCTTTCAACCTTTGTCTACAATGTCTTTTCTTCTCTCGCTGCACTGGCAAGTGTCTCCAGGTCCTGTGGCTCTGTGGGGGAGGCGCTCAGGACTCCCCTCCCCCCCCTAACATCCGCTCTATGAGTCAGTCCATGGTCCCCACGCAGCTGAAGAAACACCCCTTTTCTGCGGAGTGAGACATTTCATCAGGAAGTTGACAGACCTCGTCACGTGCTTGTTCTGCCCTGACTGAGGTGACAGTGTAGTGTCCCTGCTGTCTTTCCTTCACGGGGTCTGGTCCCCCTCACAGGGACCTCCTGCCTTTGAGAAAGGTCCATGCAAGCCTAGGGTGGATGGCACTTTTAAAACGTCAGAATGGCTTTGCGTTTCTGTCATCTGATCTTAAGTACATGACATTTCGTTCCCTGAACCAATCTCTCTCCCTCTCTCTCTCTCTCCAGTCCTAGGCTTGAACTCAGGGCCTGAGCACTGTCCTTGGACTTTCTCAAGGCTAGAGTTCTACCACTAGAGCCACAGCACCACTTCCAGATTTTTTCTATATATGTGGTACTGAGGAATCGAACCAGTATCTTCGTGCATGCTAGGCAAGCACTCTACCACTAGGCCAAACTCCCAGCCCTGATTCCCTGAAATTTTGCTTACAGTTTTGACATCTGTGTCCATGAGCGGTGTTTATCTAGTTTTCTTGTATTTGGCTGCTTCCTTCCCTCCCTCCCTCCCTCCCTTTCTTCCTTGCTTCTTGTACCGGGGCTTGAACTCAGGGCCTTGAGCATGTTAGGCAGGCACTCTAAAACCCAAGCCATGCTCCCAGCCCTTTTTGCTTCTGTTCTTTTTGAGTAGGGCCTCCTGTTAAACCTGCTGGAGGGGACTGTGAAATCTGCCCTCGAGGCTCACTTCCGGTGGAGCTGGGGTATCAGGCAGGCACCACTCACTGAGCCGGGTTCTCATGAACTCTGCCCCAGCTGGCCTCGGACCACGATGCTCGCAAATCTCCACTTCCTGACTCGCTGGGATTACGAGCTCCCGGCCACACCCAAGGCTTTGGCTGCTTTTCATAGTCAGGGTAGCGCTGGGCTCAGAGCTTCAAAGCGTCCCTTATTTTTTATTTCAACATTTTCTAGGGAATGTTATCTAGATGGCTTTTATTTATTTTTTTTCTCAGCCACGTGGTAGGGTTCACCAGACGCCACATGGCCAGGGTCTCTTTGGGAATGTCTTTAAATCGTGGCCTCGTTTCGTAGATACACAACTATTTAGGTTACTTCTTTATTGGGCACACAGTTTACGCCTTCTCTTCCAAGAAATTTGCTCGTTTCCCCCAAGTTACCGAATTTAGTAGCTGGGAAGGATATAGAATGTTTAGAATGTGCTCCAGCTGCCTCTGCGTCTCTGTGGAGTCTCATTTCTGATGCTGAAAATTTCTGTCATCTCCCCTTTGCTTCTGGTCGCTGAGTCCACAGGCATGAGCTTCCCTGACCGAAACACTTAGCTTCTGTGATTGTTTTCACCTTTCCCCCTGGCTTCAGCCTCTTTGTACCCACTTGTTCCGGGGCTGGCCTTTCATTTCCTGGCATCCCCGCAGACATGGGGGCTCCCCACGTATGATGGCCGCTTTCCTTTCGAATTCCTTCTCTAGAAGCATGTCCCATTCTTTCCAGCATTTGCCAGATCTTTGGATGGATTTTTAACGCAGTTCTATTGTGATCTGGGGTACGTGTCCATCTCACAAAGCATTCTGAGTTCCCACGCGGGGCGTCAGCCCTGCCAAGAGTGTCCGTAGCCTGACCCGGAAGCAGTCCACGTGTGCCCTGGCCACACTGGCATTGCACCTCCTGGAAGGAGTGCTGCAGTGAGGCTAAGTGGGGCAGCTTGGCTGAGCACCATTTGATCTTTGTGTTTGTTATTCGTAATTTATGCCTAGCTGTCCTATCGACTTTCAAAAGACACTTATTACAACGTCCAACTCAAACTGTGGATTTTTTCCTTGTCTTTTTACCCATTGCTCATGACTTTCTCCTTGGGAGTCTCTGGGCTTGAGGTCATCGTTAGATACACCATTTATGAGCCGCAGTAGTTGGAGTGCTTTAAATATATACCATAGGAGCTGGTGTGGAATGTTTCATTGTTGATATTTTTTTGGCACTGGTCCTGGAGCTTGAACGCAGGGCCTGGGCAGTGTCCCTGAGCTTTCTGACTCAAAATCAATGCTCTACCACTTGAGTCACAGCCTCCCTTCCTGCTTTGTGGTGGTTGACTGGAGAGTCTCCTGGACTTTCTTACCTGACCTGGCTTTGAACCACAGTCCTCAGATCTCAGCCCTCTGAGTGGCTAGGCCAGGTGTGACCCCCTGGCACTGGGCTTCACTGCTGTTATTTTTCTAGAGATTCTCTACATTCACTGCTTCACCACTAGCATCGCCCCATTCGGATGTGTGGCACATGGAATCCTCAAGCCAAACCTGCAGGGGAGCTGCTGGCGGCGCCTGTCTGAGTCAGCGCAAGGACGGAACAGTCCTGTCACATAGCGGCCTTGGGAACCCAAACATCAGTTTGAGAAGCATTCTGGGTGCTAGGCCTCAGGCACCTCTCACTACCAGCGGAAGACCAGGACCCCAGCCCCCAGGGTATGGCTCACCAAGCCCCAGGGCCAGCGAGGGGACAGCTACCCAGAGCCAACCCTCGTTAGGGCCATGCGTCTTGCTGCAGTCACCTGTGCCCTGCAACAAACAACTGCTCCCAGCCCCAGAGGAAAGGTCTCTTCATGAAGATGAGTGTGGTGCAAAGGCCCGTGGGCAGACGTTTCCAGGGGGAAGACCAGTGGGGTGAGGCTGGCCAGGGCCACTGGGCCAGGCTAGAAAGGAGGGGGTGCCAGGTCTCCCCATGCCTCCTGGAGCCTCTGGAGGCGGAGCTGGGCAGCTACTGCCTGGATTTCCTAAAGGCGGATATGATGGCAGGCACATCAACAGGAGCTGGGAGATGGGAAGGCAGCGGGGATGACACTGCAAAGCTGGGAAGTCACAGGGAAGGGAGGCTGTGGGGTGGGAGGGGGAGAAGTTGGAGCTCTGAACGAGGTGACTGATCCTCCCAGCAGCCAGGGCCGTCCAGGCCCCGGGCCCCGCCTCCTCCGAGCCCTGCGGCTGCTGTGAGTCAGTGGCGACAGACACACAGACAGGCTTCAGAAGTCAGGATGGAGTCCCCTGGTCAGTGCTAGATAACATCGCGCCCGAGGCCCTGCGCTGAGGCCAGGCCCACGGAGGGGCTGTGGGGGCTCTCGATCCCCATACCCGTGCCTTTGCCGCTGCCCTCTGGCTCCACACAGCACTGGGGTTGATGGCACAGACGCTGCCTCTGGCTTCCCCGAATGTGGCGCCAGGGCTCCCCAGGGTCCATCCACAGCGCCCTGCGTCCGGGGGGCCCAGGGTGTTGTTGCAGGTCCCTGCGTCTCTCCTAGAACGTGGAGCCCTGGATCCGGGCACTGCCATGCCCTCGCCCATGGGGAGCCCCCTGCCCCGCACTGTGCCGATGGGGAAGAGGCCTCCGGGTCTAGCTACAAATGACCTCCGTCTGGAAACCCCGCTCCCCGAGAGTCCCCACAAGAAACACCGCAGAGCTGCCTGGCACGGGCACTCGCCAAGGAGCGCAGGCACCGCACGTGAGGCTGAGGCTGAGGCCACTGTGTCACTCGGCCCTCGAAGGCCATGGCGTCTGTCACCCGCACGAGGCAGCAACTGCTCCCTGAGACAGCACCATAGGAAGCCAGGACCCGGAGAGAGGGACCAACAGGAAACGTGCCGACTGTAATCAAACAATCAACTGAAGCAAAGCAAAGCAAAACAAAAAGCAAGCAAACAAAAACAAACCTGTACTTTGGCAGAAAGAGGAGCCAAGAAGGAAACTCATTAGTCTTGGCCTGTTTTCCTGGAGTGTAAAATCTGAGGTCTCTTGACAAGTTGGCACGGGCTTGCTCACCAAGAAACGGATTTCCACTCTCACTGCATGGGATTTCTAGAAAATTCTAAATAAACTGAGACCCCCCGCCCCCACCCCAAAACCCAGCATTGGCCCCAGGGGCCTCAAGAATGTTCTACCATATCTACGTACAAGGCCCCCACAGCCTCAATTTACAAATCTCCCCGGGGGGGGGGAGGGGGCTGGGGGGAGGAGCAGCCACTAGGATAAGGATGATCACAGAACATGGCAGGAAGCTGCTGCAAGAACCCCCGACACTGTGGAGTGAGCACTGAAGTAACGGAACGACAAGAAAGTCTAAGTGAAGAATGGGAGGCACTAAATCCCAGCAGCGCTCGCAACCTCCCGCCTCACGCCAGGGTGAGCAGATATTTGGTAACCGAGACGCAGTCTCCACTAGCAGGTGAAGTGGACCACGAGACACATGTGGACTTGGGAGGGTGCACAGGAGGCGGACATGGGAGCTAGGTCAGGCCAGCTGGAGCGACACGGCAGCCATTCCCGAGAGGTGGTAGTGCAATCAAGGCTCTCACTTGTCACTCAGGCATCACAATCACAGCCCACTACATGGGATACACAAAAACAACCTATCGTCTGGGCGCAGTGGCTCACACCTGCAATCCCAGCTACTCAGGAAGCTGAGATCTGAGGATCACGGTTCAAAGCCAGCCCAGGCAGAAAAGTCTGTAAGATTCTTATCTTGAATTAACCACCAGAAAACTGGAAGTGGTGCTGGGGCTCCAGTGGTAGAGCGCTGGCCTGGGGGAGCTGGAGAGCATCCCAGGACTCACTGCCTGGCAGTCCCAGCGTGGAACGACCCCGAGCCAAAGGGAGGTTTTCCAGACAAGATGGCGGCTTGCAGAAGCGGGGCCAGTGGCACCTCCCCGGCATGTGACACTCCCCCAGCAGGCGGGTCAGGGAACAGTGACAAGTCCAGAGCACAGCAGCCGGGCCCCTCTGGGCGCGTCCCACCCTCCCCTCCAGCAGATGGCCAGTGAGAAGTCTGGGCCTTGGGAAGGAAAGAACCTAGATAGAAAGCAGGCGGTCGTGAGTGCCGACAGCAAATCTCCATGTGTGCACGATGGAAGGTTGTCCCGAGCCCTGGTGCAGGGCTCCCTTGCACAGCAGGCCAGCATGGCTGGAGCTCTGCCTCCTCCGGCCCCAGCTGCATCACCGTGGCCCGGTGGGTCAGTCTGGGCTCAGCTGCCTCCACCATGGTCAGCTGCCATCCCCCACCCCCCACGGTGCCCCTTGCGTGAGCCCAACAGCGTCTCCTTGGGACGTATGCTTTTGGGATACCCTCACATGACCTGGGCCTCAGTTTCTCCATCTGTAATAGGGCCAGCATGACAACACAGTTCCTCCCACAGCAGCCCCCCAAGCATGGGTCTGGCAGGGCCCTGCCCGGTGGGTACCACATGCCTGGACCAGGGTGAATGTGCCCGGTCTGCCCAGCAGTCACACCAGAACCCGCAAGCCAGGTGAGGGCCAGGCTCCAGCTTGGTGTGGTGGTGTGGCCCTGCAAGCTGCCACGGCTGCCATGCCCTGCCTCGTGGGAGCAGGGACTCCACAGCTTTCCCAGGGATGGCATCTGCCCTGGGATTAACACTGAGTCCCCTGACAGGGCTTCCCGGAGCCTCCTGGGCGCCGGGGACTCAGGCTGTGTCAGCTCACCCCGGGGATGAGGGCTGCTGCAGGCCCGGGGGCCAGGCCCATGGCCCAGGCTCCCAAGTCTGGGGGCTCGGGCGAGGCAGACTTATCATATTAAGAGGAGAGAAGAGGCCGGTGTAGGAGCATTCCACAAAGGCGCCCGCCTTTCCCCGCAGTCGTCCCTCATTAACATGCCGTGGACGTCACCAGAGACTTCATAAGGCGATGCAGGCTGAATGGGCGGCACGGACCTGCGCTGCCCGCGCTCAGCTGAGATGGGCCGGCATCCCAGCCGCCTCTGCTCGTGCATTCGCAGAAAGCCCCCATTTGCATGGAGACAATGATCCACCCCTGATGCCGGAGCTGCGGGGCCCTGGGCATTCGTTGGCACAATTGTCCTTTGTGCCCACTCCAGTGGGCAAGCGGGCGCATGTCCCAGGGATTCACGGAGAGGTGGCCAGGCCCAAGCCAAATCCTCATTGCATCTGATTAGACTGCAGGGCTCGGGGCGCAGCTGAGTGGGTGCCCAGAACAGCCTCAAGGAACAGAAAACGACCACAAGCCTGTCTGGTACATTCCTGCCTTCCAACAAGACACAGGGTCGGGCTCAGTGACGGGATGCAGGACCCAGGGCCGTGGCCCACCAACAGCCGGAGCTTGGCACCAGAGCACAAAGCTTCAAGAACGACCCAGTGTGTCTCCCTCTGTTACTCTGACAGTGACCTTGTCCTCGCATCTGCCACCATGGAGCTGGAACGATGTGCCAGCTCCAGAACATTCTGGTGGGTCCTGGGCACAGCAAAGAAGTGTGAGAAAAGAGGGGCCAAGAGAAATGACAGAAAAGCGGGGGGCAGCTGCCCCCACAGCGCCAGCCCTGGCCCCTAGGCTACCCCGTCGAGGACAGGAGGTCGGGGTGCCTGTATAGCCTCTCTCCCGCCAGTCGCAGGGCCCTGGCCACTGGGTACCACGGGGGTCAGGCCTGGTTTCCAACAGCCCAGAGTCTGTGTAGGGCTGTTGACCACCGGCGGCACGCAGGCTCACAAGGGCAGGGTGGACGGCCGCCAGGTGAGCTGGGAGCTGGGGGAGGCAGGACTCAGACAGAAACCACGAACCAGGCAGGCCCTGGGCTGTCTACTGTCCAGTCAGACCCAGTGAGTGGCCAAGGGGAAGCAGGCACCTCCGTCCCATTCCCTTGACCTGACCTTTGCGCCTCTGTGTGGAAGGAGAGGCCTCCCCCCAGTCTCCAGCAGCCACACCCCAGTCACGGGGTGTTCTTAGGACTGCCGGAGCCAAATGTCCTCAAAGTAGGTGCTCCCTGAACCCCGGGACTGTGTCCTGTGCTGGGACTTTATGAAGAACCACCAGGCCTCTTCTGCTGGTGGTGTGGCACCTGCCCTACACATGGGCACGGCTCCCGGGGCCCCCAAGAATGGAGCCATCTGACAACGCTCATGTCCCCGGCACCAAGTGGAGCAATCTCCTGTGGACTTCCAAACCCCTCTAGGTCGCATCTAGGTCCTGAGTCAAGCTCAGAGGGCTGAGGCCTGAGGATCAAAGTTCAAAGCCAGCTGGGCAGACAAGAGACTCTTACCTTCAATTAGCCAGTAAAAAGCCAGATGTGAAACTGGCTCAAGTGGTCGAGTGTTAGCCATGCACAGGAAAAGCCAATCAAGAGCTCAAGGCCCCAAGTTCAAACTGCAGTACACATGCACATGTGCACACACGTGTATGCACACACGTGTATGCACACACACACACACACACACACCCCTAATGCAATATAAACACTTGGTAAGTGGTTGCTATTCTGCTGTGCGACCAGAAAGTGCTCTGTGCGTGGCCGCCACATGTGCAGACACAGTGTTTTCTGGAATATTTTGGGGACACGTTTGATTGAGCAGCAGGCATAGAACCTGTGGATGCTCTTTGCCCAAGTCCATACCCCACCAGTCAGAGAGGCCGAGCAGCCCGGGGGGAGTCCAGGACAGAGGGGGTTTTCCCCTGGGAAGAGACGGGCCACAGCCTGGTATTGGTAACAGCACGGCGATCTCAGGTCCATGTACAGTGGCCCCGTGCCATTCGACTTAGAGATAACTACTAGAGCTGGGCACCCAGTGGCTTACTCAGGATTTGAGCTCTGGGGATCATGGTTCAAAGCTAGCCCAGGCAGGAAAGTCCATGAGATCTAATCCCCAGTTCATCACCAAAAAGCCAGAAGTGAGGCTGTGGTTCAAGTGGTAGAGTGGACTCATCAGAGAGAAGCAGTGGGGTCCCTTCCACCCCAGCTACTCCTGCCAATGTAAGAGCTGAGCTACAACCCTGCACACACGTGCTGGAACATTGAGTCTCCAGACCTGCACAGACCCCCGCTGCCCGTTCACAGCCTGCCCCCTCCTCAGTCATGGGGCTCCTGGGTCCCCCACCCCAGGCCCTGGGTAGAAGATGTGGCAAGCTCCAGCTGAGAGCCTAGAGGACGAACTCGGCCTCTCCCCAAGTCCACTGACCACAAAGTGGCACCATGGGGGAACCCAGCCCCCCATGTCCATCAGGGCCCACCAAGGCCCGCCCCACCACCTTCACTTCCGCTCCACGAGCCCCGGCCAGCTGCTGTCCAAGTGCAGAACTTGAGTACCGGTAAAGGGAGTCTGGGTGAAAAGACCAGATACATGCCACTGTCTCCAAGGTTGCCATCCTCCTTAGCAAAGATCCCAGGAGGGGGAATATAAACTAAACAAAAATCAAAACAAGAGACATAAAACAAAAACGCTCATTCTCTCCTGCTCGTGCTCCCAGAAAAGGCCACGGGCCTGTGTGTCTGGGGGAGCGGAGAGAGAGCACCAGGAGATGTCTGGGGTACACAGAAGTCCTGCCCGGCACACCCCACGCCAGTGCCCGGGGACTCACCAGAGCTGTCGCAGCTGTCCTCTGGAGGGTCACACGTGATGTGGGGGACGGTGAGCGTCTTCTCCCCCAGGCTCACCCCGCTATCCTTGTCCAGCTTGAACTTTTTTTTCTTGACCTAATGGCCACAGAGTGACTTGGTCACTCCGGCGTATCCGCTGGCCCGGGATACACCCAAGCCTGGCACCCCCCCCCCCGCCACTGCTCCTCAACTCCCACAGGCAGGACTTTGGGGTGCCAGGACTTTGGGGTGTCGTGGGAGGCTCACAGCCCTGGTCCAGCAGCACACGGGGACCTGAACTGACACGCAGAGGAAGAGACAAGCGGACAGGGAGGAAGGCCAGGCAGCAGGGCTCGACCCAGTCGGCTGACTGCTGGGAGAAAGGTGTAGGCCTGGGCCAGGAGGTGGGACAGCCCGAGGGTTCCTGCTCCCCCAGCCCACGCTGGGTCCTCTCCAGCCTTCCGCCCAGAGGCTGCTCTTCTCAAGGAGAGCCCTTGGGGCCACCCACCGTCCTGGTCTTGAGTGGCCAGTCCAGTCTGGCCCCGGGTCTGGGCACAACAGGACCTGGGGCCCTGGCATGGGATGTGTACCTCCAAGCCCAGAGTGATGATGACTGCCTGACCAAGCCCCACTGAGTAGATGCGTGGTGGAAAGCTCTGCACGCCACGGATCCCAGGGCCTCCCGTGCTGGCTGGCAGCCCTACCCTCAGCAGAGGGGCTGGTTACCATGGCGGACTTCTTGGGCCTGGGGCTTGGGGAGAGCAGGGCATGGCTCCGGGAGGACTTCCGGACATAGATTTTCCAGGTGGAGGAGTCGGGGTTCTCGGCTGCATAGCATCGCCACGCAGTCTGTAGGGGCAGAAGGAGAGGCGGTCAGCCTCCAGCGGGGCTCCTGAGAGGGGCCCCTCCCAGCCCCGGGCCCTGCCCCCAGCACCAGGCTTCACCTGTGCCAGGCAGCTCTTTGCCTTACTCACAGCCCGGCACTCACGGCTCACATGCCCGCAAGGCCTTCGCCCAGGAGCTTTCATCTTTCTCGGGCCTGCGTGCAGGCCACACGTGAGCTTATCCTGGACACGGGGCTACAGAGGCTATGAGCTCAACCCAACAACCAGGTCCACTGAGCAAGGAAGAGGGGTGGGTTGGCCTGTGTGGGCTCAGAGGAGCTGGGCACAGGGGAACAGGGCCCCGAGGCTTGAGGAGCCGAGATAGGGGTTCAGGAGGCAAAGGGGGCCTCCTGGAGTGACGTCCTAGGGCTGTGGAGAGTGGGTGCCCTCGCATGGAGCCTCAGCCTGTGTGCCAGGGGGGGCCTTCAGAGTGGCTGCCCTAGCACTGACCTGGAGGAGGAGAAGGCACAGGGGGACGCAGGGAGCCCCGGGTGAACAGGGGCAGGACACAAGGACAAGTCGTGGTGGCCTTGTCTCCCAAGAAAAAGGGAGATCTGCACCTGGCATCATTTCTGAGGGATGTCTGCTGTGACAGACGCCAGCAGGGCACTCCAGAAACTGCCACCATGCCCATGCCCCTGCCATGCCCTCTGTGCCCTGTGGTACAGCCTGTGGTGTGCCCCACACAGCCCGAGCGCACTGCCTGAGCCCATGGCCACCTCGCCCCATCTCCTTCCCCATGGCGGGGCTGCGGGGCGGCCTCGGGCCCCGGGCCCCACGAGAATGAAGAACGCTCCCTGAGCCGGCGCTCGACCCCTGCCCCACGGTTCGTGCTCTTCCTGAAAGGCTAGGCCAGCAATGCAGCCATGCAGCCAGACCTGCAGGTCCTGGCTTAATGGCTGCTTGCATTTCCTTCCTGCCCAGGAGTGAGGTCCAGGCCCAGGAGGCCAGCTCTGAAGGGGCTTCAGAGAAATGAGATGGACGGGGGCTGCCCAGAACCTTGGCCATCACCACGAGAATGCTGGCCAAGAGAGGTGCTCACCCCTTACCTGGGCTCCACCTTGGAAAAGGTGACCACAGCCTGCCTGGGGCTGTCCAGGCCCGAGACTCACTGGGGAAATCCAGCCCAGGGGTCCAGAGAGGACCAACGCTGCCATACTAAGCAGGGGGCCTTGTCTATGGCTGGACATGGCTGTCCCAGCCTGGCGCTCGTGCCCTGGACCTCTAATAAAGCCCATAGCATTGAAGTCATTTCTGGATGGTCCCTGTGCTATGTGTTTGCCTCCATTGAAAGGACAGTTCCGTCCTCTGGCACTTTCCAGAAGGCGAGGTGACACCAGCAGAGCCCAGGGTCTCCACAGGGGCGGCCACACCGAAAACATCCCTCCCTGCTGCTCTCGGGCTGTGCTTCCCTGTCTTCTGGCTTCGCTCCCCGGGAGACACGTGCTGAGGGGCCGTCGAGGGCTCTCAGCAGGATCACCCCGGAAGGGAGGCTGGGCCAGGTCCCCTGGGAGAGTGGCCTCCAGGGCCCCTGCTGTCCTCCCCTGAGACTCGGTTCTGGTGCAGAAGCCGGTCGGGAGGTGAGGGCCCACGGACAGACTCCATCACGTGGTGGGATGGCCACGCCCATGCCCGTCTCTGGCCCATAGGGCAGCAAGGGCTACCAGGCAGAAGACCCTGTATTTCCTGCCCAGACTGTGGCCTGA
The DNA here is from genome assembly GCF_031878675.1 of Megascapheus bottae. Taxonomy (NCBI): domain Eukaryota; kingdom Metazoa; phylum Chordata; class Mammalia; order Rodentia; family Geomyidae; genus Megascapheus; species Megascapheus bottae. Next base: position 1,654,986 of record NC_143524.1, on the reverse strand, counting down.
AGAGCAGCTGCTTCTCCAGGCAGGATGCTGTGCTGCGGGAGGGGCCCCAGATGCTGTGAAGGGGGCCCACAGCGGGGAGGAGAGAGGGCCTTGAGCCCGTGGCTCCACGGAGTGGGGAGGAAGGGAGGGCCAGCTTGCTTGTACCTGAATGAGCGAGGCCGCAGCTGGGATCTGCCGGTTGAAATGCTTCTGCCTCTGCTTCTGCTGGACCTTCAGGGCAAAGCCAGAGCCCAGGATGCCCTGGGAAGGAAGAGCCCAAGATGCCAGGTGAGGGACGCAGGGCAGGGAACAAACGCACGGAGCTGCTTGGTCCAGAGCAGCTCTGGAAGCAGAACCAGCTGAGCCAGCTCCCGGGAATGCCCCTGCCTCCCTCCTGGGGCCTGACAGCCCCCGACCCCGCTCTGCAGCGAGCCGCCCAGGAGGAGCTGCAGCCAGGCTATCCTCAGCAAGCTGCCAGTCACTGCAGGCCGGGCAGCTGTGTGGGGCTGGAGGCCAAGGCCGCCAGCGGACATACCAACCATGAGCACACATGCAACTCATGGGCGGCCATGCATGGCTCGTGACGTGTGTGTGTGTGTTCAGCACGCAATACCACATGGAAATGCACACGGGACACACGTATGCACACGCACTTACACGACACATCCTACACTCACCACATGATGAATACCAGAAGGTACACATGCCAGCCATGCACATGTAACACACACGTGTACACTGATGACGCACAGAACACAAGCATGCTGGGCAGACGCCATGCACAGAACATACATTCACACACGAATAACACGCATGCAATGCACATGAAACACGCGTCCCAATGGTGGTACACTAGTTACCTGTTAACCCGTGAAACACGCACGTGCCCTCAGAGCAGTGCACGTGTGTACCTGTGCTGTACACACACACGCATGCCACACACATGCCCAGAGCTGTGCACGCCTGTGATTTCCTGGAGGTGTAGGAAACACAGCTCTCCTCCCAGCTGTGGCCCAGGGCAACCTGCCCCCAGAGCGGGGGGCTCTGCCCCTGCCATAAAGGGAGCTGAGCCAGGGCTCCCTGCTGCCCTTCACCCACGGTTCTGGGCCAAGCCAGGCTAAGACACCTGCTGCTCACTGAGGGATGGGCTCCCGGTGGTGGGGGAGGGGGCTGGCTGGCACCTTCGGGAAGGGACATGCTGTCCTGGTTCTGACAGGGAAATGCCAGTGGAGGGGGGCAGGACCCTATGGGCACGGATAAGTACCTACCGCCGGGAGGGCGAAGAAGGAGATGGCGAAGACAGAGAAGCAGGAGGCGATGGTCTTCCCGACCCAGGTCTGGGGCACCTTGTCCCCATAGCCGATGGTGGTGACGGTGACCTGAGGGGAGGAGACTCAGGCTGTCAGTAGGCTGTGGGGTTGGGGCCGGGGGCGTCACTGCCCAGCCCTAACTGACCACCCTGCTGAGCAGAGGTGTGCCCAATTTCCACCACCGGGATGGCCACGGCCCTCCCCTGCCACTGCCCAGCTTGGCAAGGTGCCAGGAAGAGAGTGGCAGGTGGACTGAGGCTCTCGGACTGCAAGCCACAGCTTTCCTAGCCCCAGGGCTCCATGAGAGCCAGATGGGGCACGCAGGCCCCGCTGCCCACTGCTGCCCGGGAGGCCGCCTCCACAGAGTGGCAGCGGATGGTGCTGGGCTTGCTCAGAGCACAGGAGAGGCTCTCCTCCTCCGCGGGGCAGTTCCCCTACTAGGGGAGCCCCTGCCCCATCTGAGGTCTTCTCCTGGGGGGACTCAGAGCCCGCCCTCGGCCATGGCTGCCTGTGGCTCTCAGAAGCCAGACTAGATCCTGCTTGGGGGTGGGGGGGAAGAGGGCAGAAAAGTAGCTTCCCCTGGACTTGAACTCGCACCCAGGCAGCAGGATGGAGACACAGTGCCCAGGCCCTCGGGCAGTGGTGGGATTCTGCACTCCGTGGCCTTTGCACCTTGTTCTGAGCACCCTGTCCCCGCATCCCAGCTCTTACCCCTGTGGAAGCCAAGGGACAACCAACACCCACCCATCCTGGCCCCGGAGCCAGCGTGGATGGCCCGTCACTCGTGACATACTTAACATACTCCAACTGAGGACGTGTGTATATTTATCTGAATCGGGGAAGGGAAGGGGAACAAAAAGAGGACACAGGGGGGAACCAATGCCACAGCGATACCCAGACACCCACGAGGCAAGAAGCTGGAAATGAACTTTACGAGAGTGGGAGGAAAACAAGGAGGGGTAACAACGTTAGATAAGGAATGTCCTCATTACCTGCATATGTAACTGTATCCCCTCTGCACATCACCTGATAATATTAAAAAAAAAAAGCTGGGCACCGTGGCTCACACCTGTCATCCTAGCTACTCAGGAGGCTGAGATCTGAGGATGAAGGTTCAAAGCCAGCCTGGGCACAAAAGGACCTGAGACTCTTATCTCCAGTTAACCTTTAGGAAAGGGGAAGTGGGGCTTGGTTCCAGAGGTAGAGCGGTAGCCTTGAGCTGAGGAGCTCAGGGACAGTGCCCAGGCCGAGTTCACGACCCACAAAACAGAATAAAACAAAACAGCTGCCCCAGCCCAGAAGACCCTAGCCTTGGACAGGGAGGAGAGACAGGTGGAGAGGGAAGAGGAGGAGGAGAGGGAAAAGAGAGGGAGGGGGAGGAGGGGGAGGGAGGGGGAGGGGTGAGAGGGAGGTGAGGGAGGAGAGGGAAAAGGAGGGTGGAGAGGAAGACAGGAAGAGGGAGAAGAGGAAGAAGGAGAGAGAGAGAGGAAGAGAAGAAGGGGAGGGGGAAGAGGGGAAAGAGGAGGAAAGGAAGGGGGAGGGAAGAGGAGAAGGGAAGGAGGGGAAAGAGGGAAGGAGGGGAAAGAGGGAAGGAGGGAGGCCCAGTGGCCATGCTCATGGACAGACTGGACACACGCATGCCTCACACTGCTTGGAGCAGGGGCAGCAGGAGGGCTCTTGGCCCCGGGCAGCAGAAAGAGCCTTGTGGCATCCACCAAGTGGCATGACCTGGACACCACTGCCTTCGCAAGGGACTGGGTGAATCTGTGTCCGTGGCCAGTGACTGCACAGCAGGCCACTGTCACCACCCCAAGGCCCTGCATGGAGCTGTGCCTGACATTACCCCAGACATCCACAAAAGCCGCCGTCCTCACCAACTCCACGGCCACACCCAGACATCCACACAAGCCACCATCCTCACCAACCCCACGTCCACCCCAGACACCCACACACGCCACCATCCCTCATCAACTCCACGTCTACACCCAGACACCCACATAAGCCGCCTTCCTCACCAACCCCACGTCCACCCCCAGACACCCACACACGCCACCATCCCTCACCAACCCCACATCCACCCCAGACACCCACACACGCCACCATCCCTCACCAACTCCACGTCCACACCCAGACACCCACACAAGCCACTGTCCTCACCAACCCCACATCCACCCCAGACACCCACACACGCCACCATCCCTCACCAACTCCACGGCCACACCCAGACACCCACATAAGCCGCCTTCCTCACCAACCCCACGTCCACCCCCAGACACCCACACAAGCCACCGTCCTCACCAACCCCACATCCACCCCAGACACCCACACAAGCCACCGTCCTCACCAACCCCATGTTCACCCCAGACACCCACACACACCGCCGTCCTCACCAACCCCACGTCCACCCCAGACACCCACACACGCCACCATCCCTCACCAACTCCACGGCCACACGCAGACACCCACATAAGCCGTCTTCCTCACCAACTTCACGTCCACCCCCAGACACCCACACAAGCCACCGTCCTCACCAACCCCACGTCCACCCCAGACACCCACACAAGCCACCATCTCTCACCAACCCCACGTCCACCCCCAGACATCCACACAAGCCGCCGTCCTCACCAACCCCACGTCCACCCCCAGAGACCCAGACAAGCCACCGTCCTCACCAACGCCCGTGTCCACTGCACCTTCACACATGTGCAGCACCCCCAGGTAAAGAGGAAGTGGTCTGCTGGGTCTTGGTAGCGGACCACCCAGCTGTCTGCAGTGTGCACACATGCACAGACACGGATGTGCACGAGCATGCGGGAGTCACCACGGTACACGGTCACACACGGGGCCCTGGGGCCAGACTCCTTGTAGATCCAATGCACACACACATGCACAGAAAAGCATGTACCTGAAACACGCTGAGACGTCTCCCAGCCGAAGCCAGGCCCCACCCAGGGCTAAGCAAAGCTGCAGAAGGCTGTGGCTGAGGAGGCATCTGCACTGCTGTCCCAGGGCCCTGACCCCACAGGAGAGCCACGGCGGCCTTTTCAGGGGGCGCACATCCAGCCCAGAGGGATGGGGGGAGTCCACATGTCCAGAGGGATGGGGGGAGTCCATGCATCCAGCCCGGAGGGATGGGGGGGCGTCCACGCACCTAGCCCAGAGGGACTCGGCGGGATGGGGAGGGCAGGCGTCCATAAACACTTCTACTTCACGAACCCAGTGAAGCCCCGGTGAGTCAGAGAAGGCACACAGAAGGCAGCCCAGAAAGCAGCTCACCACGCCTGGGCAGAGAGGACTGCGGACAGCAGGCTGGTCTGGACAGCCGCGCGGGCCCCAGCACATCTGGCTCACCCCATTTTGTGATCATTGCCCACTCGGTCCTCAAAGTCTGGCTGGGGTCTCAGGTAGCCCTCCCGCGCCCCCTGCCCCTCGGAGGCCCTGCCCGCCCCACACGCCTTGGCTGGCTAACGCAGCGGTGGTGCCCGGTCCTTCCCGTGTGGAGGACACAGGATGGGCGCGTTCCACACAGGTCAGAGAAGACTGGCGGGCCATGCGTCCACGGGGCTCAGGGAAGAGGCCCCGTGCTCGCTGGGGGCGTGGATGGTGGCTGTCCACGTCTGACATGCTGCCAGTGGGGTACGCTTGGGCTCTCCCTGCGGGGCTGGTCCCTGTGGGGCCCTCTGAGCCTGGAGGGCGCTGGGCACTGCTGCGGAGACGCCGCCCAGGCTCAGCCACCCTCCCGAGCCAGACTCCACGGCGACTGCCAGACGGGCGCATTTCCCCTCAGCCCCACGCTTTTGTTCCCAGCCTGTCGTCATCCTATTGTTACTTTTTTACGTGTGGGAACGCTTTGAAATGTCTGACTTTTATGAACAGATAAAAACTCACCTAGGCAGAGTCAGGGTGAAAAGGGCCTCCGAGAGCAGTGTTCTGCATGGCTTGAGAAGCGCAGGGAATGGGGTGCTAACCCCGGGGGCCTCGAAACCCCACACACTATGCACTAATAACAACTAACGACTGAGATTCAAAGCCAGCCTGAAAAGGAAAGTCCACGAGACTTTATCTCCAATAAACTAGGAAAAAGCCAGAAGTGGAGCTGTGACTCAAGTGGTAGAGCACCAGCTTTGAACCAAGAAGCTAAGGGTGAGCGCCCAGACCCTGAGCTCAAGCTCTAATAATGACACCCATTAAAAAACCTCAATTACTGCAGAGGGAAAAACACAAGCTGAAGGAGACAGCTGGGTAGAGTAAAGCAGGGGCAAGTGACAGGGGTGACAGCCACGCTCACAGGGCCACTGTAGAGCGGGGCCTCATTCCTAGGGCTCAGCTGCCACCCCCACCGGTGGGAGGAAGGTCAGAGGGCACTGGCTTTGGCCTCTCGTCCTCCTCCACCCCCAGGCCACCGCAGACCCCCCTAGTCCATCCCCAAGACTTGTTTGTTTTTCCTAAAGCAGCGGATGGGAGCCGCTCAGGAACCGGTGGTTTTATAGTCCTGGGCCTGGAACTTGTCCCCAGCAGCCAGCTAAGATACACGCAGCTTTGCAAGGTCCTCCTGAGCCAGAGCCAATGACAGAGGGCAACTCCCGCTCAGATGCACTGATGTGACCCTGGGGTGACAGCCCCCCCCCCCGTGCTGGTTCTGCGGTCTGGTCTCTGCACTCACTCCCACGGTGTGGGGGGAGCGGAGGGAGAGAGAGGGGAGCAGGGAAATTCACAGCCCCCACTTCTGCTCTGAGAAACCAGGTCTGCCATTACTTGACTCTTCCTTTTCTGTCATAGGAAAATATTCTTTATTTAACTAAGACGTGTTAAGGTGACAGCGACAACACTGCCAAATTGATCTTTTTAAAATTCCCCTAAAGTTTAAGAATGGCTGGCAAACAAGCCTCTCCTGGCTCTTTCACTGGGAGCTTCCCATCTGGTTTTCGGCCTTTTTTCTTCATCCAGGTGCGAGGTCTTTGGAGCTACCTTCACCAGCCTGCATCTTTGGAGCAAATGCCTCAAGGGCCAAGGATGGGAGAAGGCGCCGTATCCACACTGCAGACGCCGGGCCGGGGGTCTGCGTGCAGCACTTGAGCACGTGGACTTTGGAGGAGTCACGGCTCATCACCCCAGAGCCTTCTGACTGTTACCCTTCCTCTTTCTTTTTTTGCCAGTCCTGGAGCTTGAACTCAGGGCCTGAGCACTATCTATGGGCTTTCTCAAGGCTAGAGCCCTACCACATGAGCCACACAGCACCACTTCCGACTTTCTCTGTATGTGGTACTTGAACCCGGGTCTTTGTGCATGCGAGGCAAGCACTCTACCACTAGGCCAAACTCCCAGCCCACAGCCTTCCTTTTTGTCACAGCGCCTTCAAGGCTGGCCTCTGAGGGGAGACTAAGGGCTGGCTGGGGGCCCACCCCTGCCCTTCTGGTGCCCCGGTTTCCTGGGCATATGTTGTGGGGGGGCCCACATCATGCTCATCTCACAGATGGGCCTAGAGAGGTCAGTTCACCTGCCCGGAGCCAGAGTGGACATGCACAGTGCCGCGCTGCTGGCCAGGCACGGGCCCCACGCTGCCACCCCCCTTCCCCAGTTTCACTGTGCTTCGCTTTTCTAAGTTGATGAGTCACTGGAAAACTCTTCCCCACACTTCTGAGGCCCTCTTCTCACTGGCATGACTCGAACCCTTGTCCCCAAGAAGAAATCAATTGTGAATGTCCCCTGGCCTGAGGGGTTCGTGGAAGACATCCCTCGAGTGGTGGCTAGTGGGCAATGAGTACAGGAAGATGGGCGTGCCTTGTTGACTCCTATTTATCCTACAAAACCCCTCTGGAAAGTTCCTTGTGAGGGAAGAGCTCTCTGGCACGGGTCCTGCAGGGCTGGGGTCTCCCAGACTCTTGGTAGGAGGAACCCAGACTGATGGCAGCTGAGCACGGCCCGACCTGGCCCACAGGCCTTCTCTTCTCCTTGCCAAAGGAAGCCCTGGTCCCCACCCCTGCCCCGGACAGTCCACCCCACGTCCCTGTGCCAGCCTTGCTCTGCCAGGATGCCACCGAGCCTAGGAGGCAGAACTTTCTGGAGCTTCTAGGTGAGGCATGCAGGGCCGTCAGGCTGGGTTTTAAGAGGGGCTGGAGTGCAGGGGTGGGGCTCCAGCCTGCTCACTCGGGATCTAAATTTAGCCGCTCTGCTCTGGGGTAAACAGAGCCCAGCAGCGGCTGTTTTCAGAGACCCCCGGGCGCTAAACAGAGGAGCCCGTGTTTGCAAAACCTGCTTTTCCCGCCACTCACACTGAACACAAACAGATGCATTTTTGTTCCAAGGGCAAAGAGAAAAAAAGTCTGAACGCCTCCCAGCCACACTCGGGCGCCACACTTGGGGGCCCAGCGGCCCCTGTCCCGGTGGACGTCCCCACCGCAGGGAGGGATGAGGGGCACACAGGCCCCACTCCTGCGAGACGGCGGGGGGTGGGGGGGAGCAGGGCCGGCCAGGCAAGGGCCTCCCTGGGCAGTATGCCCGGGCCCCGCTGGGTCCTGTCCCCCCGCTGGGTCCCCCCAGAGGCCATGTCCAGCTTTCCAGGTGGGGTGGGATCCTAACTGGAACTGGGATCTTCACCGTGGTGGACGTGAGCGTCCTTGAGGATGGCCCAGGAGGACGGAGCCGCAGGGCAGCACGGCCACCTGGGCCACCGAGCTGGACATGACAAACACCCCCGAGCCTCCCCTCTCCCCTCCGCCTCAGGCTCCCGGCCTCCAGAGCTGACGTCGACATCTGCGGTGGGGGCCCCCGGCCCGCGGAATGCCATGTGGCAGCCCTCGGGACACAAAGGCGCTGCTGTCCTTCCAGCCATGGGAGGGCCACCGGTCCACCAGTCCACTAGCGCCTGCTACTGAACCACGTGGCTCACTGCCTCCCTACACAGCTGCCCGGGGCCCCACGGGAGGGATGAGGGCGAGGGAGAGAGGCAGCCATGGTGGAGCTATAGGAAGGTGCCGTGTGCCAGCTCAGAGCAGCACCAGGGCTGGGGCGGGGGGCTTGAGTCCACACTCTGCCTGGGGCAGGCCTCGGGGAGCGCGCACCCCCACTTGCTGGGTGCCGGTGGCAGGCAGCGGGACGTGAAGCCGCTCTCCTGTCCCTCCCTTGCCCCATCCTCCTCTGCCTCTCCGGGGCAGGCTGGCTGGGCAGTCCCCGCGCGGGTCCCCCGGTAGAGCAGGGCTGCAGAGCCCTGGGTGCCCGAGAAGTGCCAGGAACACAGCCCATAACTCCAACCCAGCCCCTCCCACCCAGAGCTGCAGGATTGCTGCCACCCCTCCACCAAGGGGCGCTGACACCCCTCCTCCCCCGGCCCCCCTGGACCCTGAGCCCAGGAGCCCAGACTGCAGGGCCTGATGGGAACAATAGCCAGGCCGGGCACACACCAGCCCAGACCTACGGCGGCTGACGGTGCGGGACGGGGCACTGGTGCCAAGCTGGGCACAAAGGGGCCGTGTTCCTGGCCGGCGGGCGGATGTTTGCACAGGTGTGGGAGTGGGAGCGCCGCGAGGCTGCGGCTCGGGGGCCAGAGGGCCTGGGGAGGGGGTGAGCAGGGCTGGGCAGGAGCTCAAATGGGCAGCAAAGGCGGCAGGGAGGTGCCGCACCTGGGCACTGCTGATGAGCCATGCTGCAGGCGCTCGTCCACCCGAGCCCTGCCCGGCCACGGTCCACGCCCGATCCCAGCTGGGCATCTCCCCACGGGGCAGAGGACAGTCTGAACACGGGCCCAGACCGCCTCCACTGACCCCGGCCTCCTCCACAGAGACCCGGGCCTCCCCTACTGACCCCGACCTCCCCCACTGACCCTGGCCACCTCCACAGAGACCCCGGCCTCCTCCACAGAGACCCCGGCCTCCACAGAGACCCTGGCCTCCATAGAGACCCGGGCCTCCCCCACTGACCCCGGCCTCCCCCACTGACCCCGACCTCCCCCACTGACCCCGGCCACCTCCACTGACCCCGGCCTCCCCCACTGACCCCGGCCTCCTCCACAGAGACTCTGGCCTCCATAGAGACCTGGGCCTCCCCCACTGACCCTGACCTCCCCCACTGACCCTGGCCTCCTCCACTGACCCCGGCCTCCTCCACTGACCCTAGCCTCCTTCACTGACCCCAGCCTCCTCCACAGAGACCCCGGCCTCCCCCACTGACCCTGACCTTCCCCACTGACCCCGGCCTCCTCCACTGACCCCGGCCTCCTCCACAGAGACCCCGGCCTCCCCCACTGACCCCAGCCTCCTCCACAGAGACCCCGGCCTCCCCCACTGACCCCGGCCACCTCCACAAACCCCAGCCTCCTCCACAGACCACGACCTCCCCCACAGACCAGAACCTCCACCTAAACCATGACCTCCACACAGACCACGACCTCCACACGGACCCTGACGTCCAGGGCCTCCAAAGCCTGTATGTTCACACAGACTTTTTTCCACCCTCCATCCATTGCTAGCCCTGCCTATGTCCCCTGGCAGTTTGGAGCCAGGGTCTTAGTGGCTCGTCCTCTCCCTCGCCCGCTCGGTCCCGCTGTCGCCTCAGGGCTGCAGCTTCCACGTGGTGCTCATCAACCGGCCCTGCTTTCCCACGGCCTGTGGACACGTCGGAAGCTTCCAGAACGTACACCGATGGCCCGGGTCAGGACCTCCTCTGCAGCCAGTCACCAGGGGAAGCCCCGTGAAGCCGGGTGGCCTCTCCTGGTCCCTGAGCCAGCGACCTGGCAAGCCTTCTCTAGTTGAAGCGTAGGGCTGCGTGTCGGGGGCCCGGGCGGCCACCGCTGCCACCTCCGCTCGCTATGCTGCCCCCCAAGGCCTCAGCCCCCATGCGCTCACTGCGCCGTGTCCCCAGCCAGTCTACCTTCTTCTCCCCGGCCAGGACAGTCCAGGAAGGCCCAGGTGACCCCAGCTGTTTTGTTGCCTCCCAGGCCTTGGAAGCTGCTGGGCAGCCCAGTCATTGGACAGCACGGAGCTGAGGCCCAGACCCACTGCTCCCTGCGCTGCTGCCTGCGCCATGCCAGCCCTGGGCTGCCAGCTGCTCTGCGTCAGTGGCACACGGGTGGATCCCGGGGACCCCTTGGCCAGCTCTCTGTGCCAGAGTCCACATAGCCAGAGCCCAAAGTCCCAGGGGTGACAAGCCCCTCGGCCACGGGCTCATGAGAACACCTCCCTCCCCCATGCAGAGGGCAGGGGCGGCCTCCTGTGCCCCCGCCCCGGGCCCTCCTGCAGCAGCCTGTCCTAGCCACACGTGGGGGACGCACGGCACTCACAGGTGCAGCCACAGTCCACACATCCACCTCCACTGATTCACATCCAGCAGACCTCAGGCTGCCACAGCCCCGACACAGCCAGCCCTGCCTGGGGCCTCACCAGTCCTTCTTTGTGTCTGCCCAGCAATGAGAGAACCTGCTGGCTCCCAAGCCAGGGAAATCGGAGCTCTGTCACGAAGCTGTCATGGCATTTCATATTCTAGGATTTTTGAATTTTTCCCAGTCCTGGGCTTGGGCTCAGGGCCTGAGCACTGTCCTTGGACTTTCTCAAGGCTAGAGCTCTACCACTTGAGCCACAGCACCACTTCCGGCTTTTTTCTAAGTATGTGGCACTGATGAATAGAACCCAGGTCTTCATGCATGCTAGGCAGGCACTTTAACCACTAGGCCAAACTCCCGGCCCTCATGTTCTACTCTTTGGGTACAAGGACTCATGGGGCCCCAGACTCTGCCACAGGAGACTCAGCGACCTGGCTGGTCCCACAGCCAGCCACCCGCTCGCCCCAGCATCTCTCTAGCACAGACACCTGGAGAGCTCAGACCCCGCACACACATGGGGGGGGCACCCCAGCAGACTGCCTTTCCAGCGTTCCAGTGAAACAGAGTTCACACTTGAAGGTGGGGCCCCAGGGCACTCAGCCCACAGCACAGAAGCCTTCGAGCATGGACTTCACGCACAAATTTGTAGACAAAAAAAAAAATCTTTGTTTTGTTTTGTTCTGATCTGTCCTAGGGGTCGAACTCAGGGCTGGGAATGTGGCTTAGTAGTAGAGTGCTTGCCTAGCATCCATGAAACCCTGGGTTTGATTCCTCAATACTACATAGAAAGGGCCAGAAGGGGTGCTGTGGCTCAAGTGGTACAGTGCTAGCCTTGAGCAAAAAGAAGCTCAGCAACAGTGCCCAGGCCCTGAGTTCAAGCCCCAGGACTGGCAAAAAAAAAAAGTCTCATGGACTTTCCTACCCAGAGCTGGTTTTGAACCACAATCACCACAGTCAGAGAGGCCTAAAATGCCTTACATGCCAGCATCTGGCCCCCTCCAGTGCCCTGGCCACACAGCCTCCCCAGGACACCCCCGCCCCAGCACCCTCGACTTACCACCCCCCACCACAGTGCATCCGCGTAGCTACCGAACTCGATGCGGCCTGACTCGTTCACTGCGTCCTTCTCAGCCAGGTACACGAAGTAGGAGGAGAAGATGAGGCCCAGGAAGCCGATGTACAGAGTGGTGATGAGTTCCTGGGGCGGCAGAGGGGCTGCATCAGCCACGCCGCACGGGAGCCTTCCGCCATCTTACCACGTCAACCACAGCCAGGGGCCCGCCTTTCCCAGGTCATTCTGTGTCCACTCCGGCCTGTTTCTCACATGGAGACAGACTCCAACTTTGCGTGAAGCCATGGCAGCAGGGGAGGGTGGCCTCCGTGGGATAAGGGGCCCCGTGGCCCTGGGAAGGCTCTGGAGGCACTGGTCCTCACTGGTCATCCTGCACTGGCCCTCTGTGTTTTGGGGGCCCCTCAGGGCTGTGTCCCCAGCGCCTGGCCAGGCAAGCAGGCCTGGGATGCCATGTCTGGCTGTCTCTCAGGGGAGGCCCCGGAATGTGGAGCCAGCCCTGTCTACGCACACCAGGCCCCGGCTGTGGAGACCCTGGCCTGGCATCCCGTGTGTCCCAGGCAGGCTGGCACAGGCTGCTCTCATCGCAGCCACCCACCTGGCGGTGAATGAAGACCACAGAGCCCAGCAGCCTCCAGGTGCCTCCCTGCCGGTCCACGTGCAGCATCCTCAGGATCTGGAGGAAGCGAATGCCCCTAGGGAGGACACAGAGAAGCGGTGAGGGCCACCAGGTCCCAGGCACCCTCCCCTGGCCACCCTGTCATGCCAGGCCTCTGATCTGGGTGGAAGAGGTTTGTGTATGTCCCTCTGCCCCCAGGCCGGCCCTGGGGCTGCTGAGCCCTCCCGTGGCAGCGGCTCCCAGCTGGCTCTGAATCACTGGCCCCCCACAGGTCATTCCAAAGGCACCAGGACAGGGGCCACTGCCACCCCAGCACCTTCAGCCCGACATTTCCTTTGGGGGAGGAGCAGGGTCTCTGATTTACAGATAAACAGACTGGACTTAATTGGTCCGGATGCACCAGAGTGCAGAAAGGAATGAAACTTTGGGGAGAGCCTTGAACCCGGGGCAGACTGATTCATCCAGGACCCAGAGCCACATCCAGCGCCCATCTCCCTGGCTGAGCTCTGCCTGTCCCAGCGCAGGGCCCAGCAGGCACAAAGAGCACAGTGGGGCAAGGTAGATAGCGGGCCAGGCCACCCACTGCTGGGAGAAGATGGCCAGGTGGGGGGGGTGCCCCGCGGGGAGCCCCAGAGCCTGAACTCACCTGATGGCCGATGTAGCGAACACCTGCCCTTTGGAGCCCACACAGAGGACAACCATGGAAGCCACGACCACGATGAGGTCTGGGAGGGAAGAGCCCAGGTCAGCACCTCCAGATGCCCAAGGCGGCCGAGGCGCCAAGGTCAACTGTCGAGCTGTGCTGTGCAAGGTGGCACCGGAAGCTGGCACCGGAAGCTAGGAGGGGCCAAGCACACCGTGAGCAGCAGCTGGCAGAGAGGCACCCGCGCTGGCCCTGGCTCTAATGCTGGGGCCTGGGTGGCACCCTCTGCTGACCGTGGAGGGCCGCCCCGCGGCAGGCAGGCAGAAAAGAAGGTCTCTCAGAGCCTGGGGATGGTCTGAGGGGGGTGGTCTTTGGGGGTCCTTCCTGGCCTGGGACGGGGTGACTCACCGATGATGGAGATGGGCTTTCGGGCGAAGCGCAGCCGGCCCCAGATGCCCACATACTTGCTGCGGCAGCCTGCGGACCAGAGGCGGACCACGTACTCCGTCCCAAAGAACACCACCAGCACGATTTCCTGAGGAAGAGGGCGGCAAGCTCACCCCAGGCCGGGGACCCGCTCCCCACGCGGCCACTGACGGCCCTGGGGCTCTGCACAGCCGGGCCCCACAGGGTGAGGGGGGGCTCCGTGCCGTGGTGGGGCACTGTGCCAGGGGCCGAGGCCTGTGTTCTCTAGCTTTGGGGAGGCTTGGAACTCATGCCCTGCTACCACATGTGCCTCTCCACTGAGCCTGCGTGCGAGAAACCCCAGGCTGGGGAGTGGGCAGCAAGAGTCACGTCAGGGGCAGATGCGATGGGAGCTGGGAGAGCAGCTCCTGGGACTCCTTGCTCGCACAGCAAGCTCTGGCAGAGACCTTCCCACACGAGCTCTGGAGGCAGGAGCTGCCGGCAAGGGGGTCTCAGATTAGCCTTGGGTTACAATGGGTGAACAGATGGACAGAAAGGTTCATGCTTGGAAAGATAAGTAGATGGGTGAGGGGGTATACAAGTGAGTGGACTGATGGCGGTGGATAGATGGACAAAGGGTTGGAGGAATGGACTGATAGATAAGTGGGTAGATGGAAGGATAGATGGGTGGGTGGATGGATAGATGGGTAGGTGGGTGGGTGGATGGATGGGTAGGTGGGTGGGTGGATAGGTGGGTGGATGGATGGATGGACGGATGGGTGGATAAGTGGATGGCTAGGTGAATGGATGGCTAGACAGGTGGATGGATGGGTGGATAGATGAGTGACTATATATGGCTGGGTAGATGGGAAGATGGTAGGGTGAATGGATGAATGGATGATGGATAGGTGGGTGGATGGACAGATGACAAATGATGGATGGATTGATGTGCGGTTAGATGAATGGTGGGTGGAAGGAAGGAAGGAAGGAGAGAGTAAACAAATGAAGGTAAAACTTGGCTAAGTTCAAAAGGAAAGTAGAACTGTTGACTCTCTTGATGAAACCAGGGATTCCTGCAGCCAGACTCTGCCCAACTTTGATCTGGAATTCAATTGCTGACAGTCTTGAGGCAGCACCCACAGTACTGGGGAAAGGCCACGAACGCGCAGGAACGTCAAATAGCTGGAGGAGCAGTCCTCGGAGGCCTGACAGGGCCAAGAGATGGGGGCGAGTGAGGCCTCACCCCCCACCCAGCGTCTCTTCTAGAAGTGAAGCGAAAGCGTCTGTCGCTCATAAAACATCAACAGCTGGCCTGGCATGAGGAAGCTGTGGCCTGCCGAGGGGACTGGCCCGGCCACCTCTAGCTTGCGGCCAGCCACGGCTCCACCTCCAGCCATCATTACAGGGACCAGGGTGAGACGTCCCCTCTGGGCTGCTCTGCGCTGGGCAGCTGTGGCTGGTCTTGTGGTGAACCACAGCGGCAGGCAGTCCCTGGATTGCCTCACTCTGGGGAAGTCCCCCACACCGCCCCCCCATCTTGTCTAGTAGGCAGGGGTGTCAGGGGGCAGGAGAATGAGCCTCAGGGCTGACTCCCAACCCCCGGGGTGAGAAGGATGGACAGCCATGTCCCTGGCCCCGGGCTTGGCCAGGGCTCAATGCCACACGTGTACTTCACATGAACTGAGCCCACTGTGACCCAGAGACCGGCCAGCAGGGGACCCACAAGACCAGCTTGGGCTGAAGAGGCTAAGCCAACCCCCACATGTGGCGGGGCCTGCACAAAGCCACAATGCCACGAAGCCACAAAACTTTCTGCTTCTCAGGCTTGCTTCCAGGTGGCCCCATGCCTGCCTCCCTGGGGAAGCCAGGCCTGGAGGGGACTTCTGCTCAGACGGGTGACACCAGCTGGCCTTGTCCCAGAGGGTTCCCTGCCAGGGAGCCTAGCACTAGAGCGGCGGGCTCAGCCACCATGCGCTCTGAATGGTGAATGGTGCTAATTAGGATAAAATGACAGTTACACCCCTCAGCCCCTGTGAGTACAAACGTAGTGCATGATGGGAGGGGTTCTGGGGAAACCCATGTTTCACTTGCAACATGGAATTCTCAGGGCAGGAATTGTTGCCCTTTGTTAAATATGGGTACTGGCCGTCTACAGGTTCTGCGGCCCCAAGTCTGTCCTGTGCTCTGGGTACAGGGCATTGGTTAAGAATGGCTGTGCCCTGATGGAAACAACCCAGAAGAATGGATACAAATAGTGTGGTACATATATACAATGGAATTCTACTCAGCCAACAGACAAGATCAAAGAATGGCATTCGCTGGGAAGTGGATGAAATTAAAGCGAATCATGTTGACTGAGACAAGTCAACACCAAGGGAACAAAAGGTGTACGGCATCCTTAATATGTGGCTATTAGTACAAGAGGGAGGACTTCAGGTACCCAAGGTTATGGCCATGGTCTTGGAGATATAAACATAACTACATAGACATAAAATTATAGGATGGATATATACTCTATAGACATAATGTCTTATTACATATATTAATATGTATCTATGACAAACAAATCCTCAGCTTAATTTTAATTATGTTCTAAAATGTATGTGCTGGGAAGTGGTGCTGTGGCTCAAGGGGTAGGGTGGTAGCTTTGAGCTGAAGGGCTCAGGGACAGTGTCCTGGCCCAGAGTTCAAATCCCATGACCAACAAAAATAAATAAATAAAATCTAGGTGCCAGTAATTATAGAGAGAGATTCCCTTCTTGAATACTTGTTTGCTAAACATGACATTTGAAATATGATATGCAAATCAATGCTAATAAATTCTTTAAAAAAAAAAAAAGAGAAAGAGAATGGCGGTACCCATTAGGGCAGGCCCACTTTTTTCTTCTCCAACCCCTTTTCCAGGTTCCAGAGTAGTGTCTGCCCTGATTGACCCTCGAGGGAGGGAGGGAGGGAGGGAAGATCTGCACACCTGGTGCCGACCCAGACTGCTTGAGTCCCTCTTGCTTTTCACAGGGCTACAGTGCCTTCTGTGATCGGGGCAGACAGGAAATACCAACTCCCCCCAATCCCCAGGGTACATGGGGAGCTTGTGTCTTTAAGGAGGGGGGGTGCCCAGGCCAATGATGGCCTCAGGAGAGTGGACATTCCCAGGCAGCAAGGCCAGCCCAGCTCTGTGGGTTCAGGGCTTTCTTATTTTCAGATTGTTTTTCTTTTTTTGCCAGTCCTGGGGCTTGAACTCAGGACCTAAGCACTGTCCTTGGGCTTTCCTCAAAGCAAGCACTCTACCCCCTGTGAGCCTCTACCTCTGGCTTGTTTCTGTGTAGGTGGTACCGAGGAATCACACCCAGGTCTGCATGCGTGCTTGGCAGCTGCTCCGCCCCTGGGCCACACTCCAGGTCCCTCGGATATTTTTTAACAATTATTATTTGGGGACTGAGCCCGGGCTTCGTGTGTGCTTGGTGAGCTTCCAGCCACGCCAGTCCACCCTCCGGCCTTTTGCCTGTGCTGTTTTTGACCGCTCTGCCAGGATCCTCACGCAGCTGCTTCCCGAGCAGCCGGGCTCTCGTCACGGCAGGCGACCGCTGCTGAAATGCCTTCTGATGCCTGCACGTCCCCCGCCCACGACCCTAACACTTGCAGAGAGCCAACTTGAGGACTGGCCGTCCTGAACAGTAGAACACTGTTCAAGAGCAGGGAAGGTGGTAGGAATCACTGAAACACCCGCCCCCAAACTCTGGCCTGGGGACACAGCCCAAGGCGGCTGTAGGAGAGGGGGCCCCCCAAGAAAGACCTTGGCCATAACGGCCAGGCCTGGCGGGGCTGAGTTAATCAGTGTGTGTTACAACGGGGCAGGAAGGGGCTGAGGAAAACAGCCCTGTCCTAGGAGGAGACAGCTGGGCCCAGTGTTTGCTCAGAGATAAAATTATCTCCGCCAGGATCGGCTCCACACACAGGCCCAGGCGGCGGGATGACATTCCAGGCCAAGGCTGCATGAGGGGGGAGGGGGCTAGAACTGGGCAGGGACGGCTGTGGGGCGGCTCGTCCCCTCCCCTGAATCCAGGGCCGCCGCCACGTCCTCCCAGCTCTGGGGCTGCCCTGCCCAGTGGTCTCTGCAGGGCAGGGGCAGGCCAGGCTCCTCCAGACAGCCTGGCCCTGCCCGGGCTGCTTTCCTCTACTACCACCCTGTCCACTATGGGGTCTTGGCCCAGTCCACCAGAGAGCCTCGCCATTCCTCCTCCTAGCCCCTTAGGCTCCGTGTGAGGGGTGCTGGCCCCCACGGGACCCTGTAGAACCAAGCCTGCTCTCTTTCTGCTACCACCACCAGTCCAGAGGCCACCGCCCGTGCAGCCTCCCCAAGGGCCCCCAGAGTCCTACGTGCAGCGGCAAAGCCTGCGACACCAGGGCAAGGACGCGGGGCCCAGGGAGCACAGCCCAGCTTGGCCCTGCAGACACAAAACAGAGGGCTGTGAGGCACTGGACCCAGGAGCCCAGGGTCTCCACTGGGTCCAGCCAGCATAGAGGGACATGGAGACCCCTCCCCTCAGCCATGGTTCCCCCAATCGGAGCAAAGCTGCCTCCTGGCTGCGGACACTGGGACAGGGACATCTACCGCAGCCCAAGGTGTATGGACAGGCCACACGTCACCACCCAGCAGACACACGGCACCTGAGGAAGGGAGGCAGCCTGGTGACCGGCCAAGGGACAGGTGGCACAGGCCAGTGGTCGGGGGAGGAAACCCAGGGGCCTACAATACAGTCAGTTCACCCCAAGATACAAGAGACCCCCACACCTGGTCTGGCCGGGCCAGGGAGCAGGGCGAGAGGCCAGCCGCCCACAGGGAAGCTGAGGATGCTGCCCCCCCCCCGTCCCCCTGCTCCTCCTGTGCAAGTAGACCAGCAGAGTCATGGGGCTGGGGGCCGGGCTGCAGTGCAGGGGTGAGGGCAGAACAGTGCCAGGCCGGGCCACCCCTCTTCTGGGTGAGCAACGAGGCTGCAGGTCCAAACCACGGGAGAACGCATGGCCGAAACCCACCCTGCTGGCCACAGCCAGCCACGGGCGCTTCTGCCAGTCTGGACACTGTGGTCCCCGAGCCACTCTGCCCCCACAAGACACTGCCTGCACACACAACCGTCACCCCACACAGGCACACGGTGGGTGTTCAAGGCTGCGTCTCCGGCTTTCTTTGTGTGGTCTGAAGTTATGTTTAGAAACAAAGCTCTTAACGACAGATCACCTACTTTTTAGGGTATTACAGACTCCAGCTTTCCATCTCAGCTGCACGCATGTGTGTGTGTGCATGCACACACACACAGACTTCAAGTAGACATTTTCTAAAGAGTCACACGCCTGACCGTGAGGCCTGTAGAGGTGGCTGGCCAAGCCGACAATGCTAACCACCCGGAACCACAGAGCAAAGCAACCAAACCCCAGGCACTCGCCTGAGCCCAGAGCCAGGGCCCGGGCATGGCTACACGGAGCCTGTGGGCCCAGAGCTCCTGGTGCACGACACATGGACGACACCCACACAGAGCTTTTTTAAAAACAAAAAACAGCATTGGCCCGGAGAAAAGTACAATGCCACAGGAGTCAGCAACCCTGCCGTGGAGTCTGAACGCCACCGGGGGAGAGCGGGGCTGCATGGGGGACAGGGGCGGGTGTGGCCGTCCACACAACAGGACGCCATCCACCCCAGTGGTCACAACAACCCCTCTTGAGGACCCCGGCTCCTCAAAGCAGCCAGGCACAAAAGGATTTTCCAGGGAGGGCCCAGACACTGAATCCACAGACACGAAGAGGGTGAGGGTGAGGGTGAAGTGGGCCGTTTCAGCCTGGAAAGGAGAACGTTCTGGAGACGACACCCCGAACTGCACACTTCACCTGGGTTCCGTGCACTTGAAGTACAGTGAAGGCGAGAAAGGAAAGAGAGAGAGAGGGAAAGGAGGGAGACAGGGGAAAGGAGAGAAGGAAAAAGGGAAAGAGGAAGTGAAGGAAGAGAGAAAAGAGGAAGCAGATGAAGGAAGAAAAGGGAGAATGGAAAAAGGACGGCAGGAGGCGAAGGGAGAGGAAGACGGAGGATGGAAGGGCAGGGCTGGTGGGGGAGGCATCCCTCTCCCCGCGCTGAGGACGACGTCTGGAAATAGACGGGGCGGCGGTTTCACAACCTGTGTGTGTAAGACATGCCACGGAATGGCGCTGGGTTTAAGATGGAATGTGTTTCACCACAGCAGGGCCTGCCCTGTGGGGCACAGCCCCTGCTCCCTCACCCCCTCGCCTCTGCCCCTTATCCCCTCGCTTGGGGAGCCCCACGTGTGGACCTCCGGGGCCACCCGCGGCCCTGGTCTCCGTCACGCCCGTCTGCCTGGGGCCCACACTGTTGTTTCTAGCTGTCCACGGGTCCTCGGTGCCTCAGCCTCCTTCCTCCATTGGCACAAGGTTGGGTGAAGTATAACCGAGCCCACGTGGTCCACTGGGGCCACGGCTGGTTCTCTCCTTCCCTGGAGACGGGGGTGACGGCGTGGGGGATGTGGACAGCACTTGGTTTCCTTCCATCTGGTGTTCGGTGGTGTGGACGGGGATGGGGGAGGGGCTGCTGGCGTGGCCGAGGACACACCAAGGCTGCTGCCACCCGGCCACTGCAGCCCCGGGCCTGGATCCCGAGAGGTCAGCTGAGACCACAAAGCTGAGGGACACAGCCCCACGGCGAGCCGCACACTACCAAATATGGGGTGTTTGGGGGGGTGAGAGAGGCACAGATAAATCCGAATAAATAAATCCAAATCTGTCTGGCCAAGATGAAAGAGCAGCAGAGCAGGTGCTTATCTGGGTCTTCCTACGTGGAGTGTACAAAGGGGCAGAGGTCAGCCCTGCGGCCTGGCGTTTCACCATCTCCGTGGGCCCATTGCTCGTGGAGAAGGTGAAGGTCGCCGGGTGTCTCATCTGCCGTTCCCTGGCGGGCTGGCAAGTCCCCATCTCCGGGAGACTCCTGAGGCTGCGGGTATTTTGAAGTTCAGAGATGCCGGCACCACTTGATTTGGAGGCCCAAGGTTAAGCCCTGCACCGTCTTCCCCCGCGAGGGAGCCGCCCCACTGCTGTCTCGGGCCCCTCTGATGAAAGACTTTTTTTTTTCCTTCAAAATAATAAAGATGTTTATCATGGACATTCTAGTCTCTGATGTTGCTGTCCTATTATCTTTTCAAGGAAAAATGAAATTTCAAGAGGGCGGGAAGGTCGGTGACCACGGGAGGCCTCAGGACTGGGCAGGAAAGCTCCAGAGAAGACCAGCCCGTCTCTCAGGACAGGAGGTGCAGCCACACAGGCACCTGGGCCCAGGATCAGGCGGTGCCAGGGGGATGGTCCTGGCACCCTGTCCCTCTCCCGGAGAGGGTCTTCTCATGGAGAAGGGCTCTGCCCTGGCATACAGCCGCCATGGTTCTGGCTCCACACAGACCCCAGTGAGCCACCACGCGAGCCAGCCTTGGCGTTCCAGGGAGGGTCAGCTGGCTGGAGGCAAGGCGTGGGCATGTGGCTGCTCAAAGCACCCTTTGTGCCCCGGCCTGCCCGTAGCCAGCTGCTCCAGCCACCAGCCGATGCCGAGAGCCCCCAGGGCCCCTGGTGACATGTGCTGGGCACAGCTGGAGACCTCCAGCCCTGATCCCTGCCCACCCCAGACAGTGCCAGCCTCCACCCTACTGCCATGGCCTGGGCTTGGAGAGGGCACCGTGGCCACTAGCCAGGCCAAGTGAACCAGAACTGCCGACATCTGAGATGACAGCAGGCCAAGTGTCACCTCACGGCCCCCAGTCCACACCCAGCGAGGGCCAGGACCCCGTCAGAACCCGAACCCAGCCCCTCTCCTGCCAGCAGGCCTGAGAGCCCTGAGAGTCATGGCTGGGTTTATCTGTTAGACACAGGGCCCAGCTAGGCCACGGCCCGGGGCCCGGGTCCTGCCTGGGGCTCTGGCTGCCCCAGTGGCTGAGACCAGTCAGACTCCTTGGAGATGTGGTGTACAGGCCCTGCTGCTCCCCTAGAGGCACCCCTCAGGGACAGGGGCAGAGGACATCACACGCAGCATACCGGCCTGACCCAGGCTGGCCACCGAGTCCCGTGAGAGCTGTAGACAGCGCTGTGGGCAGCTGGGCTGGAAGGGGCCGGCCAGGTCCCGCGACACCAGCCCCGTGTGCCGACCCCTCTAGTGGTGCTGGTCGGGGGACAGCCCCGAGCCCCGCAGCCCCTTCCCACCAGCCTGCAGCCCAGGGCGCCATCTGAACATGAGGCGGGCCGGGCCGTGGGGAAGGACTCACTCACACATGGCATCGGCCATCGCTTGTCCTCACCCCGTGTCCTGGACAGTTCTGCAGGGCAGGCAGCTGAGTTCACTGCGGTGGCAGCCGCCTTGGGAAACGCGGAGGGCCCAGGGACACAGGGCTCGCCACGAGGGCGGCCCACGTGCTCTGGGCCAGGCGGGCCTGGGGCCCACCCAGGGCTGTTGCCATCCAGGTCTCCTTGTGCTTTGGTCTAACACCTTCCACGCTGCCTGGGGCTGAGTCTCGTGGCACTTCCACGTGGCAGGAGCTGTGCCCAAGCACCTGGCTCCAACTCTCCAACCCAGCGGGCCTTCGATGCCTAAGGTCAAAGACCAAAGACTCTCCATGGCTGCCCAGGAAGCCCCACGGAGACACCCAACACTCTTTTGGTGCCTGAGGGACGTCCCTTGAGCAGACCATACCTGCAGTCCCTTCTGCTAGCTCAGCTCTGCCCTTCAGGCCTCCTTCTTGCCTGTGGCTCTGGGAGTGATTGTAATGCCCTAGTGCCTGCCTTTCTTCCAACCGGTCTGAGAAGCTGGCTGCTGGGGGCCGGAGCTTGTGTGTGTGCGCAGGCGTGCGAGTGTGTGTGCGTGGGGGGGGTGTTTCCTCTGCACAGGGAGCTTATTTAGCTAAGAGCCCTGGAGCACACCCGTGGGCCTAGCACATTGTTTTCAGGGCCAAATCCCTTCCCTAGGACTAGAGGCTTCCGGCCGCCGTCTCTGAATAAAGGCCACCCACCCACCGTGGGGAGAGAGGGCCCCTCGGTCATTTAAATTTCACACGGACTGCTGGTACCGTGTGGGGGCCGACTAAAGCTACATCCACTTCAGGTGGTTTAATGAGGTGCCTCCAGCCCTGGGACCCAGCTCACTGAAGGCCAGCAAGGTGGGGTCCCTGCAGCCCAGACACTGCTTTCCTCCCCGCCTGGGTGTTCTGGAGGTCAGGAGGCGGCCACGGGCCTCAGTGGCCACCCGACACCTGGCTGGGGTGGGGGCAGGCGGTGTCAGGAAGAAGCCATCAAATCCATGCCCAGTACAGAGCCGCACCCCCCCCATGCCACTGGGTCCCCAGGAGCCATCGCCTGGCTAGAGGGCTGGTGCAGGGCCACACAGGCAGTGCTAGCGTCTGCCCAGGGCGGAATGCGCACACCTCATTATCATTTTTTTCTAATTTATTGTTTCAATCAAGAGCATGAAAACAAGCTGGCAGCAGCAGCTTGTTGGGGTTCAGGGCAGGGAGTGCGCTCCCTTCCGTAATGGGGCTGCCAGCGCTCTCACACACGTCCTTGTGGTCGGGGAAGTGGTGAGAACTTGGGGTGAATGGGGAAGGGAGACACTCCATTTAGTTCTGATTGCACTGCGTTATGATCACAGACTGGAACCAATGAAATGTCCAGGTTTGGAGGTGCGGTAGTAATTTTTATGACCCCATGTATGATCGGTTTCAGATCCCACAGCCACTGGAAAGCAAGCGTCTCCCCCACTACGAGGCTTGGCTCGACGGCGCTGTGGGAGCATGGTGCTGGCCTTCCCCGCCCTCCCTGGAACCCGGACTTCAGATCAGAGATGGCTCAGCAGGGGAGGCCGTGCCCGGAGTCTCCAGGCCCCTGGGTCCTTGGTCTCTTCTAGAATGCTTGCCTCTGCGGGCTTCTCCCATAGCTGGCTCTTCTGGAACCCAAGCCTCAGTGCATGCTCTGCCAGCGTGCTCCACGCGAGTTCTGGCTCTGCTGGAATACTCACTTCTAGCATGGAGCTGTGATGCCACGTAGGTGTGGAAGCGGGCCCCGCCTGGGGGGTGAGTGGAGGCAAGCCCTGGGGACAGAGCGCCCCCAGCCTCCGGTGAGAGGGCAGGCGGGCCAGTCTCCAGCTCTGCAGGACTGGGGGTTGTTGCACACGACTAGCTTTGGGGATGTTTGTTCTCTGGCTACAGATCGCAAGAGCACTCATTCCAGATTCCTGGCAGGCTCTGAGGCCGCTCACGATCGCCGCTCGATTTCCTGAGAGCCTCTTGCTATGGTTAGCTAGGGTGTTGAATCCACGTCTGCTTGCATCTATGTAGCCAGTGTTTCATCATTTTTGTTGGTGGATGGCACCATGTTTACCATCAGGCTTCCTCCAAAAATGGCACCTGATCTCATCTTCATGCTTGTGCCTCTAGGGGCCACTGTTTCTAGCTTTAGTTTTATGTGCAAGGATCCTGGCATATGTTCAGGGCATCTCTTTATTTTTCTTCCTTTGGTTGGTTGTGGGACTTGAACTCTGGCCTGGGTGCTGTCCCTGAGCTCTTCAGCCCAAGGCTACTGTCCTACCCATGGAGCCACGGTGCCACTTCCAGTTTTCTGGTGGTTAATTGGAGATAAGAGTCTCGTGGTCTTTAGTGCCCTGGCTGGCTTTGAACCATGATCCCCAGATCTCAACCTCCTGAGTAGCTAGGATTACAGGCGTGAGCCATGGCGCCCTGCTTCTTTTTATTTTTCAACTGTCCATTCTGTTTCACTTAGTTGTATTGAATAATGCATTCAAATAAATAATTTTAAAAAGAAGCACGTCGGGAGTGTTCAGTGGAGGAACATTTGTCCAGCAGGCACAGGGCCCTGCATTCCATCCTCAGCATGGCAAGACAGGTAACTAATTACTAATAAATCAAACCACTTCTGACAGTCTCTCCTCTTGGTAGATAAATGCATGACACTTACATTTAGTGTGATATTGAGTCCGGTTGATTTGATTCTTTCCAGCTCTATGTGTGCTATTTGACCTGTCTTGTCTTTGTCTTCCTTACAGCTGCTGGGCATGCTCCCCCACCCCGTCCTCTCGTCCTGTGGGTGTGGACGTCCCCAGCCCTCTTCCAGCTCACAGGTAGCTTCTCTGAAGAGAGCTCCACATCATGGAGGCTCCAGGCCTCCTGAGGAAGACAAGGCACTGTGCATGGCGTCCTTTCTTCTTTCCTCTCCATGGGGAGCAGGGCATCTCCAACACTGCCCTCTAGGTTTAGAGCCTGGAGCCACACAGGACGCTTTCTGCTGTCGTCACAGGACAGAACGTACTTAGGCTGTCAAGCAGCCTCTGCCCGCCATGAGCAGCGATGCCGGAGCGTGTGTGCCACGGTGCTCGGAAAGCCTGGCTGGCACCGTCACGTGGACAGGCTGTGGGCCACAGCTGCCACATCCCCTGCCAGGCAGGAGTTCCCCGGTAAACCGTGCAGGCCCGCTCGGTGTTAAAGTCCCAACCAAAGACCAAAGCGAAGCCATATTTGGAAGCGAGGTCTTTGCTGATGTCTCAGTGGGGTGGAGTGAATGCCTCAGCCACGCCACCAGTGCCTGAGCACAGGCAAGGGCAGGTGACCGTGATGACACCAGTCCTTCCAGGGCTGGGGCTGGCCCCAAGCGGGCTCTCCTCGCAGCCTGGGCTGCCCTGCAGACACTGACCTCAGATGCCTGTGTCCCCGGTGGCCTGAAGATCATGGGCCATCACCAAGACCACGCAGCGTCGGGACAAGGACCTCGGAGACGCTCCCCCGTGACGCCCCCACGGGCCTCGGCGAGGCCAGGCCTCACCCCACAGGCACACTGGCCTCCTCAGGATGGGGCACTGGCGATGGAGCCCCAGGGTCTGAGGGAGCCCAGGCTGAGGATGGCCGTGGCAGGGGTCCTGGAAGCCCCTCCAGACCCCGCGGTGCAGGGGCCCCACACCGCTCACGCCAGGGCCTCTGCACACGGCAGCGGTCTCGGCTGGCCGCCCTGTAATTTGTGGTGGTCGTGGGCAGACCACCAGGCTGCAGACACCCTGGCAGCCCAGAGGCAGGGGCTTCACCCACGCTTACAACCGCAGCCCTCAACCCAGTCCCATGGGAGCAGCTCTCAGGCCACACCCCGAAGACGGGACCCCACCAGGGCACTCTCAGCTGTGACGGGAGGAAAGGGGGTTCTCTCCCGCTCTCTCTCCCGCTCTCCCTCCTCTGCTGGGTTCCCCTCTGGGCCATTCTGCTTCTCTCCAGGGCCGGAGGCCGGCAGGGCCACCTGACCGCAGGCTGTCACGCGTTCCCGGCTAGCCACTCTGCACAGGCTGCAATTCCGGAGACTTTAATGACAGCCGCGTTTAAACAGCTTTCCCCCCTTCCAGGAATGTTCTAAGGGGTTGAGAGGAAACAGTGCAGGATTTTGCTGTTTTAAGAACTAATAAGTGAACAGCCTCAGAGAGATGTGAGGTGTTTCAGGCTGAAGTTTACACAGTAAACAGAGGCACAAAGGCGGACTTGTGGTGGATTCTGCGGGCCTCCTCCATTCCTGGGGGGAAGGGGCTGCCTTCCCGGAGCTAAACTGGACGGGCCCAGCAGAGTACAGCCGCTTGTTCCCCGGCCCCCGGCCCTTGGCCAGGTCCCTTCTGGATCCCGCACTGGGCGGTGGACGGGGTGTCTGAATGGGCCACCAGAGCGGGCTGAGCAGGGAAGGGAATGAGGCCTACGCCCCCGGCTCTGCCTCAGCCCTGGGCGGGTCCCCCACCCCCCACACACCAGGCTGCATTTGGATATTTGCAAACCTCACAGCCCCCTAACCACTCAGGAATTTCTTCCATGCCCAGACAGTCTTGTTTCCAAATTTGGACTGGGGCTCCCGTTCCCCTGACAAACTCCTTCAAAGACACAGACCAGCAAATCTCAGACCCACGTCCATCAGAAACCTTCACCCGGGAGAAGGTGGGGCGCTGGCTCTGACGCTGCGGGAACAAGTGTAAACGGTCCCACCAGTGATCATGAACAGAGGAGCAGGACCCCGGCTCCCGGCTCCATGCCAGAGCACAAACCCCCACGGGCCAACAACTCCCTGTCACCAAAGCAGACCTCCACGCTCCGCCAGCCTTCCACGGGCGCAGGACGTGTGCGGTAAGCACGAGACTGGCTTATTCCTTGACCATCAGTGGGGTTAGTGGGGTTTGTGGTGGCTCAGGCCCGGGGACCTGGCTACTCTCCGAAAGACAGCAGTTCAAGGCCAATCCAGACAACAATGTCCATCACAGACCCCATCTCAGCAGAGAAGGCTGGGCGTGGCTGTTGGTACCTGTCATGGCAGCCATCCCACAAACATGCATAGGAAGATGGCATAAAGAATGAGACCGCATCCTAAAAATAACCGGGGGGAGAAAGAGAAAAGGGTTGGGGCATGGCTCAGGTGGTAGAATCCTCTGTGGCAAGCACGAGGACCTGAGCTTAAACTCGCACTGAAATAGGAGGAGGGAGAGGAAGAAGAGATCAATGCAAGTCACGAAGAAAGCAATCACGAGTGCACCCAAGGAAATAGCACAGGCTACAGATGTGTGCCAGTTAAAAAAATGAAGATGGAGCCAGGAGTTTGGCCTAGTGGTAGAGTGCTTGCCTAGCATGCACGAAGACCCGGGTTCCATTCCTTGGTGCCAAATACACAGAAAAAGGCCGCAAGTGTTGCTGA
Organism: Megascapheus bottae; assembly: GCF_031878675.1. Lineage (NCBI taxonomy): Eukaryota > Metazoa > Chordata > Mammalia > Rodentia > Geomyidae > Megascapheus > Megascapheus bottae. Next base: position 1,627,899 of record NC_143524.1, on the reverse strand, counting down.
GACTCAAGTGGTAGAGCTCTAGCCTTGAGAAAGTCAAGGACAGTGTTCAGGCCCTGAGCTCAAGCCCAGGGCTGGCAAAAACAAAATAAAAACAAAAAAAAAAAGAAGAAGAAGATGGAGCCGGGTGTTTGGCCTAGTGGTAGAGTGCTTGCCTAGCATGCACGAAGACCCGGGTTCAATTCCTTGGTACCACAGACATAGAAAAAAAAGCTGGAAGTGATGTTGTAGCTCAAGTGGTAGAGCCACAAACAAAGGAGTCTGACTTCGTTTTGGACAACAGGGACATATCACCATAGAAAATCCTAAAGAATCTGCAACAAACAAAACCCAATGAGCAGATATCTTCCCCTACCTTTAGGATGTGAGATCAATATAACAACAGCACACACACATTGTACTGCTACAAACCCCCAAAATGGACCCCCAAAAAACAGTACCATGGCTATAGATTCACCAGCAAGAAGTACTAAGTCACAAGTTTTACGAGCTTCCTGCAAACCCCCAAACATGCTAAGCAAGCAGGGAATTTGTTTTGGGTGGGGGATGGCACAAGGAAGGAACAGAATCTGGGGAACTGGTTCTAAGATTTTCATGAGAATGTGAAGGATTTAGCTAAGCACTGCACTTAGTAAATGACCAAAATTGGAGGATTAACAGGACCTGATTTCAGGGCTTAATGTAAAAGTCACAGTAATCAAGACAGGGCTTTGCTGGGAGAGCAGATTACAACATCCAGAAAGCAGACCAACACATGGCCAGCCGATTCCATCAAAGGTGCCAAAGTAATTCCACGGGGAAAAAAAAAGTTGTGGGGACGAAGGTTACCACATGCAAAAAGATTTAACCCCGAGTCAGACCTGTCACCATACATAAAATTAAACTCAAAATGAGGCACAGACCTAAACGAGAAACATGAAACTATACAATTCCTGCAGCAAGCAGAGGAAAAAGCTTTGTAACCTTGAATTAGGCAAGTATTTCTTAGAGAACACACACACACACACACACACACACACACATCTTACAGGAGAGGTGGGGAGACCTGGATGAATTAGTTTTCATCAAAATTAAAAACTGCTGCTCTTTTCAAAGAGGTTAAGACAATTCAAGGCAAAGCCATAGACTGGGGGAAAACTGTCCATAAAACACAGATCTGATAAAGGATTTACATTTAGAATTAGGGGCACAACTCTTCCAACTCTTAGGAAAAAAAGGAAAAAATCCAATTATTAAACCAAGAAAGAAAGAAAGAAAGAAAGAAAGAAAGAAAGAAAGAAAGAAAGAAAGAAAGGAAGGAAGGAAGGAAGGAAAGAAAAAAATTTGCAGAGACTTCCGCAGACGAGAGCCAGCGTTCGCTCATGCCTGAAGTGCTGTTTCTGGGGAAATGCGAATTAAAATTAGCATGTGGGGGGGGAGGGAAATGGGGACCAAGATATGTGAAAGGGTATCAATGTATGGGAATTAATGCACCATGTATCTGGCAAATATCATGTAACACTTCTATTAATTACAATAAAAATATATTTTAAAAAATTAGCATGTAGATGATCAGAAAAGAAGAAAGCAGCTATTGCTCAGTGCTGGTGAGAAGAGGCCGCGGTGCGGGGCCCGCGGCCGTGCACGCAGACACACACGTGTGGTGCTCGGGGCACAGGCAGTGAGGGGGTCTGGAGTGACTGGCACAGGGCCAGGCGGTTTGGCCGATTCTGAGGACGGGAAACACGCGCGCGCACGCACGCACGCACCAAGCGCTCCTCCGGCAGTCTCACGCAGGGGGGTTTAGCCCAGAACCGAGAAGACATGCGATTCCTGTAAAACCTGGGCGAAATGCTCCAGACAACTCTAATCATAACAGCGGAGCCCTGGAGACGGCAGAGACGCCCATCAGCCCGAGCGTAGATAAACAAACTGAAGTACATTTTATCCTTTCCAAATGAAAGGAAACCAACGACTGAGCCCAGGCCGCAGTGGGCGCGGACGGCCCTCAGATGAATTACGCTAAATGACAGAAGCCAGGCCCGGGGACTCCGGGCCCGGGAACTCTGGATGGGCGTTCCCACGTGGGGGCTGCAAAAGGGGCACCAAGGTGCCCAGCCGGGACTTCAAACACTGCAAGGATTTGCCAGACTCATTAAATGGCACACCTGACAGAGGGAAGAGATGTCCTGTGTGTTAACTCAAACCTCCTTAAAATGAGCAGAAACAAGAAAAATGACAAGATTGAAAGACATGTCTGAATCAGCTGGTAACAAAAGAAACGGAGAGAGGGGCTAAGGCAAAGACCTGGGCTTGGGGGTGAATCGAGTCAGAGTCTGGGCACCCATATCCGGGTCCTGGCCACCGCGGGGGCCCTGGCCCTGTCCTGCGGCCTGAGCCAGGTATCCAGAAACAGTGAAGACCAGGCATGATGATGCCTGCCCTGAGGACCCAAGCTCGGTTTCCATCCTGCTCTCAGGTGAGCCTGGCAGCCGGGGGCCCTGCACCCCTTTTCCTCCCTCCTTGCCATCTTCCACCGGGAAGCCTTGCCATTTGTCTGGCCCAAGGCAGACCCTTTGGGAGCTGCCCCCAGGCGGACGTGGAAGAGTGCCAGCCGGAGTCCTAGCCCTTCCTCTAGGCTGCAGCCCCCCACCACACACCCCTGTGGACAGGGCTGAAATTCAACACTGCCACCTGAGGGCCAGCAGGCTGCAGGCTGGCCTCCCTGGCAGGGACATCCATGCCGCAGCTCCAGGCCTCTGGCCCTGGACACACAACATGGCCGACTCCCCCCACCCTGATGCTTCTGAGGACGCAGGGGTGAAGCCAGGCCCCACTAGGCCCCTCCGCAGGGCTCCGCTCAAGGTGAAGCCCCAGGCCTCCTTTCCACTGCTCTGGGGCCTCAGGCTGGGAGGGGACAGCAGCTCTGAGTCCACCAGGCCTCGCTTCCCCTATGGCCCCAGGAAGGAAGTTTAGGGGGCTCGAGGCCCCAAGCACCTGCGGCTGCTCACGTCCACGTCCCGCGGCGCCTTCCAGGCCCGCTCGGGCTGGCCTGGCTGGAAGGGGGAGCAGCTGCAGGACACAGGGGCTCCTGTTCCCACCCAAGGGCCGGGGAGGAACGCCCCCGCAGGCGGGGAGCAGTTACTGGAAATGTCCCTGGCTCCAGGCAGGCCCCTCAGACCCCAGATGAGGCCCCAGGCCCAGCATGACTGCCAAGGTCCCAAGTGGACCCCAAGGCCAGGCAAGGAGGGAGGGGGGGCTGCAGGGGGCCTAAGCGGGGCAGGGATGAGACACCAGGGCCAGCCTGGCCTGAAAGGAGCCCAGCCCGGTACCCTGAGACCCCCTGGCACCCTGGGATTCCCAAGCAGCCTGCCGTCTCGGAGCCGGCCCCTGGGGCTGTGACTCCATGTCACAGGCTAGGACACGCAATGGCGCTGGCCCTGTAGGGACCCTGGATAGCCACTGGGTCACCCCGCAAGCCCCACTCAGCCCGCTTCCTCCTGGGACAAGCTCGGGCACACCCGAGACAGGAGGGACTGTGCCAGGGGTCCTGTGCAGGCCCAGGCCGGTCAGCCACGTCCTCCTCCCAGGGCTGAGCAGATCACACCAGCTCCACGAGGTAGAGGGAGGGACACGGGGACCCTGCCCACACCCAGGTCCCCACCCTCCCCATACCTCACAGAGGCCAGGCGGGGCCCACATGGTCATAGACTCCAGCTCTCAACCTCACGCCAGCCCTCCCCTCCCCTCCCCTCCACACCGGTGTCTCCCCCACACCTCACGCCAGCCCTCCCCTCCCCTCCACACCAGTGTCTCCCCCACACCTCACACCAGCCCTCCCCTCCCCTCCACACCAGTGTCTCCCCCACACCTCACACCAGCCCTCCCCGCCCCTCCCCTCCACACCAGTGTCTCCTCCACACCTCACGCCAGCCCTCCCCTCCCCTCCACACCAGTGTCTCCCCCACACCTCACGCCAGCCCTCCCCTCCCCTCCACACCAGTGTCTCCCCCACACCTCACGCCAGCCCTCCCCTCCCCTCCACACCAGTGTCTCCCCCACACCTCACGCCAGCCCTCCCCGCCCCTCCCCTCCACACCAGTGTCTCCTCCACACCTCACGCCAGCCCTCCCCTCCCCTACACACCAGTGTCTCCCCACACCTCACACCAGCCCTCCCCGCCCCTCCCCTCCACACCAGTGTCTCCTCCACACCTCACGCCAGCCCTCCCCTCCCCTCCACACCAGTGGCTCCCCCACACCTCACGCCAGCCCTCCCCTTCCCTCCCCTCCACACCAGTGTCTCCCCCACACCTCACGCCAGCCCTCCCCTCCCCTCCACACCAGTATCTCCTCCACACCTCACACCAGCCCTCCGCCATCACAGGTACAAGCTGGCTTCCCCCCTCACATCTCCAAGCCATTCTCTTCCCCCAAGGTTCTGTTTAGCCCAGACTTTTCTGGGGATGTGGCCGGGGCACATCTAAACAGTAAGGGACTTGACTCTGGGAGACATCACTCGTGTAAGGGCCTTTCTTTGCTTGTTCTACCTGAGATCTTCCCCATGGAAGGAAGAATTCAACCACTGGAGGGTGAAGAGGTGCCTAGGTCCTCCTCAGCCACCCCTCACCCCGCAGCCCCACTCGCCCCACCAGCCCCTACCCATCCTGCTCCAGGTATTTGATCTGCAAAGCAAAACCTGGCAGAATCCGCACAATGCCTTTTCCAGCCTCTCCTGGGACCACAGGGACCCCTCTGCCTCTGCTGAGACCCCACCCGCCCCACAGAGCCAGGACCCCTCTGCCTCTGCTGAGACCCCACCCGCCCCACAGAGCCAGGACCCCTCTGCCTCTGCTGAGACCCCACCCGCCCCACAGAGCCAGGACCCCTCTGCCTCTGCTGAGACCCCACCCGCCCCACAGAGCCAGGACCCCTCTGCCTCTGCTGAGACCCCACCCGCCCCACAGAGCCAGGACCCCTCTGCCTCTGCTGAGACCCCACCCGCCCCACAGAGCCAGGACCCCTCTGCCTCTGCTGAGACCCCACCCGCCCCACAGAGCCAGGACCCCTCTGCCTCTGCTGAGACCCCACCCGCCCCACAGAGCCAGGACCCCTCTGCCTCTGCTGAGACCCCACCCGCCCCACAGAGCCAGGACCCCTCTGCCTCTGCTGAGACCCCACCCGCCCCACAGAGCCAGGACCCCTCTGCCTCTGCTGAGACCCCACCCGCCCCACAGAGCCAGGACCCCTCTGCCTCTGCTGAGACCCCACCCGCCCCACAGAGCCAGGACCCCTCTGCCTCTGCTGAGACCCCACCCGCCCCACAGAGCCAGGACCCCTCTGCCTCTTCTGAGACCCCACCCGCCCCACAGAGCCAGGACCCCTCTGCCTCTGCTGAGACCCCACCTGCCCCACAGAGCTAGGATGCTTCTGCTGAAGCCAACACCCCACTTGTCACTTTCTTCTTTGCTGAGGCTCAGAAGTCCATCCAATCTTGTGGCTCAAGTGGCAGAGTGCAAGCTACAAACAAGCAAGCCAAGGGAGAGGGCAGGGTACTGAGTTCAAGTCCTGGCACCAATAGAAGAAAAAATTTAATTTTAATTTGATTCACAAAACAAGGCCCAAGGATATGCTTCATGCAAGAAACACACTGATAAGACACTGGTAGTTTAAAGTAGTTGTAGGAAAAATCCAGAATGGATACATTAACATAGACAAAGCAGATTTCAAAGCAAACAAAATTACCAGGGATAAAGAAGGTGATTTTAGCTGGGTTTGTGGCTCATGCTTGTAATCCTGGCTACTCAGGAGGCTGAGATCTGAGGAGTGCGGTTCAAAGCCAGCCGGGCACTAAAAAGTCTGTGGGACTCTTATCTCCAACTACCCACCACAAGATCAGAAGTGGTGCCATGGCTCCAGCGGTAGGATGATAGCCTCGAGCTAAAGTGCTCAAGCACAGCACCCAGTCCCAGCTTCCAAAGCCCCACGACCCACAAACAAATAAACAAACAAAAATAGGTGATTTTATAGGGGCAGAGGGATGGGCCAAGAGAATGTGGCAATTGTAAACACAAATGCCTCCCAAAACCAAGCTTTCCACCCATGGAGCAAACCCACCAGCAATGCAGGACCAAGAGGCCAGCCACACTTGCAACCAGAGCATCGAACCCTGCTCTTCAATGATTGACAGTGAAGACAGGAAGTGGGGTGGCAGAGGTGGGGGACACATTGCCACCCCCTCCAGGACAGCACCGGGCAAGATCACCAAGACCAAGACCAGCCAGATCCTGGAATGTGACTGAGTCTTCAGCCAAACTCCAGCTAACACAGTCAAATGGCCTGGTGCCATGGCTGGTGCCTGGAATCATCGCTACTCGGGAGGCTGAAGTCTCGAGGGACACAGTCTGTGTCTCCACGGCAGAAAGTGTTTTCTATGACTACATGTGGGTTACAGGCTGAAATCAAAAATGCAGTTACAGAGAGGGATATGAAGATGCCAGGGGCGGACAAACCATGCAGCCAAGAAAACACATCAGACACAGGCAAGTGTTCTGATGGGATGGAAATCACACACACACACACACACACACACACACACACACACACACACACACACACACACTGTGTGGAGAATAAGAGGCCAAGCCCCACAGCAGGAAGGAACGAAGCTGCACAGGACTGTGACCTCCACCTCCACAATCTAAGCAGAATGAAGCAGAGAGCAGCCCAAGCCAGTGCTCTGCAGAGAGGGGAAGGAAGGAAGGAGAAAGGAGGGAATGGTGGAGAGAGAAAGAGGAGGAGGAGGAAGGAAGGAATAAGGAAAGAGGAAAAGAGAAGGGAGAGAGGGGAAGCAAAGGAAGAAAGGACAGAAGGAGCGAGGATGAGAGGGAGAAAGAAGGACAGGGGAGAAGGAAAGAAGGAAGGAAGGGAGAGGAATAGAGAGAGGGAAGGATGGAGGGATAGAGACAAGAAGGGTGGAAGGGTGGAAGGGAGGGAGGGAGAGAGGGAGGAAGGGAGGGGAGGGCGGGAGGGAGGAAGGGAGGGGAGGGAGGGAGGGAGAGAGGGGGGAGGGGAGGGAAGGGAGGGAGGGTGGGAGGGAGGGAGGAAGGGAGGGAGGGAGGACACAGAGCTTGGGAGGACCATGGCTCAGTGTCAGCCTGGGCAGAAAGTTAATGAGGCCTCATCTCAACACAGACCACAGTTCATCTGCGGTTCCAGATATGTGGCAGGCTTGGAAGAACCAAGATGGGGGTCCAGCCCTGGGGAAAAGTAAGAGTGCCGGAAAAGTCAGTACAGGAAGGGAGGTCGGCATGCCTGGCTCAAGCGGTGGAGAGCCCGCCCAGTGCATCTGAGACCCTGAATTCAAAACTGTATCGAGAGAGAGACAGAGACAGAGACAGACAGAGACAGACAGAGACAGAGACAGAGAGACAGAGACAGAGACAGAGACAGACAGAGACAGAGAGACAGAGACAGAGAGACAGAGACAGACAGAGACAGAGACAGAGACAGACAGAGAGAGAGACAGAGAGACAGAGACAGAGACAGAGAGAGACAGAGACAGAGACAGAGAGACAGAGAGACAGATAGAGAGAGGGATGTACAGGCCGGGCACAGTGGCTCTCGCCTATAATCCTAGCACCCAGGAGGCTGAGCTCTGAGGATCACAGTTCGAAGCCAGCCTGGAAAAGAAGTCCATGAGACGCTTATCTCCAAAGAGCCACCAGAAAACCAGAAGTGGCGCTATGGGTCAAATTGGTAGAGCACTAGTCTTGAGAAAAAAAAAAAAAAAAAAAGCTCAAGGACAGTGCCCAGGTCCTGAGTTCAAGACCTACACGTGAAAAAAAAATACAAATCGCCAATGCCAGGAGTGGGAGACGAGAGATCACCCCTCCCCTCCCCCTCCCCTATCCCCCCACCCCTTCCCCCCTTACACCACTGGCAACCAATTGGACACACAGGAGAAAGAATCAATTCTTCAGTCGTGCGTGACCAACCCGCCCAGAAGACACTGTGGTCTCCATAAGCCGTTCACTCAGTTAAACCCTAGTCAACCTGGAGTAAACCCAGAGGTCAGCTTTGCTGATGGAAACTGCCGAGCATACCCACGGGCAAGCACTGCGAATGTCCGTGAAATCCTCCATCCCACCAGGAAAACCCACGGCTCGGTCCACCCTGCCAACCGCACCCCAGAACATGCCCATGGCAGCCTGCAACAAGGAAAGACCACGTCCCTCACAACGGGCGCAACACCTGTCAGTAAAGTTCTAGCAAATAGAGAAGTTGGGGATAGAAGTCTCAGGCAACTGTCTGTGGGACTGGCTTCAAACTCAGCCCCTGAGTGGCTGGCATTACTGGCACGAGCATGGGCGCCTGGTTCTGGATGCGAGGGAGGAGGATATTTCAACAGATGGTGCTGGAACAATCAGCCCTCCGTACACGAAGCTAAAAATTGCAACCATCCTTTGCACAGTCCACGAAAATTAACTCAGAATGCCTCACCCACCTCGGTGCAACCTGAGCCGTAAAACCACTAGGAGAAAGCCCTCGTAATTGTGCCCTTAATAAACATCTCCTAAACATGTCACTAAAACTGAACTATTTAAAAAAGAAGCCCTAGGGCTGGGAGTATGGCCTAGTGGTAGAGTGCTTGCCTAGCATGCACAAAGACCCAGGTTCGATTCCTCGGTACCACATACATAGAAAAAAGCCAGAAGTGGTGCTGAGGCTCAAGTGGTAGAGCTCTAGCCTTGAGAAAATCCAAGGGCAGTGCTCAGGCCCTGAGCTCAAGCCCAGGACAAAAAAAAAAAAAGAAGAAGAAGAAGAAGCACTAAATCTGACTTCCTAAACTGGAAAGCATTTGTTTTTATTTGTATTTTTTGCCTCGGAGAGGAAGGGCCAGGGCTCAACCATGGAGCATCCCAGCCCAATCTCTTCTTAACAAACACACCCACAAGTAAATTGGGAGAAATGTTTGTGAGGCTCTGTCTGTGTGGCCAGAATAAAGAACTTTTAGAACTCAATAAGAAGCAAACAGCCCAATTTTACAAACAGGAGTGGATGATTTAAAGGCTATTTCAATTTAACACAAAAAGAGGACACTTAACACTGCTAGTCCTTAGAAAATGGCGGTTTAGACTGGCAGCGACTCAAGCCTGTGCCCTCACTCCCCGGTCATCTCAGCTCTGCCAGGGAAGAACGGCTGGGCAAAGCGGTGCAGGGAAGCACAAGATGGGGATCACAGACATAACACAAAGACCCCACCTCAAAAACAGACAGCAGGAAACGAGGGCTGGGGGTGTGGCTAGAGGCTGGCACTCTAGCGCGTGAATCACAGCGCCATTTTTGGCTTCTTAGTTAACTGGAGGTGAGGCTCTCACAACGGGGCAGAGGACCAGCTCAGCCACAAGAGCCTGGACACTGGGAGGCCAGCCTGGTCCTGGCCTAACTCCAGATCGGACTGCCAGAGCGACAGCCATGTCTAGGGGCTGAGCCTGGCCAGTGACACCAGCAGGGACCAGGCCCTACTTAACCACTGCCCAGGATCCTACCCAGCTGGCCACAGGTACCTGTCAAGGAAAAGAGACCCAGGCCCCCTAAAGAGATTTTAAATGAGATTAAGATGCCTGCGGCTGCCCCCCCCAACTCTGCACATGCTGCCCAGAAACTGACCAGCACTATCCTGCACCGCCACCCCGCACACGGCGACTGGCTCATGGCTGCCAGGAGGCGGGGACCGTGCCACCCTGTGCCTCCACCCCCACACGGTCAATGTCTGCGGGTCCAGGTCCCCGGCGCTGACCGTTTCTAGATTTAATGTGCAAATGGAGGCAGCCCCAGGGTTTTGCTGTCCTGCTGGCACCAACTCCACGCTGAGCCTGTGTGCACGTGTGCGTCCACTCCACGGGTACAAGCCCGACTTGAATCCGGGGGGGGGAGGGCAGGGCGCCCGCTGTGCACGCCCACACTCACATCTCTTTCTGCAAATGCTCCTCCCTCCACCCAGTGAGCGGGCCAGCCTGGCAGGGGCAGAAGCCTCATTCTACAACCTGGTGCCTAGCAATCTGACCTGGAAACAGGGCCACCTAGAGCCCCTGCAGAGGCCATCAGCCCCCCCCCGCGCCCGCAGGCCCCCCCCGGATGTCTACCCCGTACTCCGAGGTGCCCACAGGCCTAGAGACCTGAGCATTCAAAGAGGCCCACACTCCAAAGAGGGTGTGTTCCAGTGCTGGCACTTAAACAAGGCCTAGAACTCTTGCGTGGCCTTTCCCTCAAGGCTTGTTCTCTACTACTTGAGCTGTGCCTCCATTTCTGGCATTTTTCTGGTTTTGTGGAGATCAGGGGCTCTTGAATTTATCTGTCCGGTCTGGCTTTGAACCCTTGTCCTCAGATCTCAGCCTCCTGAACAGCTAAAATTACAGAAATGGGTCTCTGCCACCCAGCTAACGATAAAAGGCACTTGAGGGGCCGGGAGTCTGGCCTAGTGGTTAAAGTGCTTGCCTAGCATGCATGAAGACCCAGGTTCGATTCCTCTGTACCACATATAGAAAAAAAGCCGGAAGTGGTGCTGAAGCTCAAGTGGTAGAGCTCTAGCCTTGAGAAAGTCCAAGGACAGTGCTCAGGCCCTGAGCTCAAGCACTTGAGGGTAAAAATGTAGCTCTAAACCCAGAGGGGACCCAGAGCAGTGCCACATGTCCTGGGCCAACCAATAACATCACCCCCCAGCTCCTGACGAGGTGCTGGTACCCCCTCCACCCCCCACCCCCGCTGTCCCCAGGTCGGCTACCACACAGCTTTAAAGCCCGGGCTAGAATGGAGGAGCTTCAAGGTGGGGTGGGCGAGCTGGCTGCTCAGCCCCTCAGCCCCGGGGAAGCTGCGCGGAGTCGGGAATCCCACAACGACAGGCACGCTTCGATAGCACACCGCCGGGGCCTCTGGCTTTCGTTCCATGTGACCTAGAGAGGCCAGGAACGTGCTCAGAACTCATCTGAGCAAGGTGCCCTGGGGACACCCCGGCACCTGCCCCTCCCAGGGCCTTCCTGCACCACTCAGGAGATCCAGTCATCCGGGCAGACAGCTGGTGACCCCGCCGAGCCACAGCCCACGGTCACAGCACCCCTTCCTGGGCAGCCCCCCGCCCCGCAGCAGAGCTGGCACGCGGGCCACTCAGCCCGCGCTGTGTTATGTCAGCTGTTGCCCTGTGCTTAAAGCCAGGCACTCCAGCTGGCTGGGGTCAGATGTAAAAACAAGGACCTAACAAAACCTGCCCCCCTCCTGCTCCCCTGACCAGAGACCCCTGCCGCCCAGGCACTTAGCGAGGGGCGCTTCCCAGCCTGGCCCCAGGGCCCCAGGCAGCCCCCACCCAGGTCTGACTTTTGTCCTGAGCCTCAGGGACCAGGAGGAGGACCGCCGGGAAGGAGACTATGAGCCTGGAAGCGTCCAGAAGCGAGGGGCAGCCACGCTCCAGCCAGCCCAGGCCCGCCACCCAGGGTCCCCCAGCTCTGCTGGCATCTCCTGAAAGGCGGGGGGCTCCCACCTGGAGCCGAGGCCCCACTGGGCGTGTGGGGCGGCTGTGGCTTACGGGCTGCATAAGCATGTTCTCTGAGCCTCACCGGGGGCAGAGAAGAGTGGGGAGCTAGAGAGTGGGGTCACCCAGACACGGGGCGGCCTTGAGAGAAGGGCATGGAAGCCACATGCACACGTGTGCCGACACGCCGCCTGCCACCGTGACAGGCACGGGGCAGCAGAGGAGGGCCGAGCGGCTCCTTGGCCACCCCCGAGGGAGCGGGGAGGCTTCTCTGGGAGCAGGCCTGGCGTAGGCCCGGCGGGGAGAGGGTGCAGCCGCTGCCGACTGCATGGCTGGCACAGAAGGAATGCCCCCCACACACACACCCAGCGCGTCTCTCACACTGCCAGCATTGGCCGGCAGAGCAGAGTACACGGGTCAACGCGGGCACAGCAAGGTGGACAGGAGGGACCGGACAAGGATGGCAGGCGTGGTGACGCTGACGGACACGCGCCCCAACACAATGAAATAAACCACTGTGCTGCACTGAAACCCCATTTATACCGACCTAACGATGAAATTCTTCTAAAGGCCCTGGCAGGAGGGCTGGCACCCAGCTCCTCCAGCGGCTCACAGAGCCCCCAGGACAAGGCCTCTGGCTGGGCCGTGGGTCCCGTCCCCTGGTCCCGGCAGCCAGGTGGCGCAGCGGGGACACGAGGTCTGGCTCCCGCTGCAGAGGCTGGGGTCCAGCTCTGGGCCGGGGACCCATCCCTACCCCCCACAGAGCCACTGGCTGGGCCAGTGGAGCCTCCTTGTCCTCCTCCCCGCCCCGGCTCCTCCCTCTACCCTGCCTGGGCCCCTCGGGTCCCCTCAGGTGGTGGGCACAAGACATCTACCCATCGGTCCTGGTTGTGGCACAGGCCCTGTGCCCGGGTTCTGCCCCAGACACTGTATCGGGACAGAGCTGCAACCCTCCAAACCCCAGCAGCCCCCACCCCAAGAGCGGGGACCCAGATGTGGTGTTGAAGGCCCCGTGCCCCCCTTTCCAACCACTCAACCCAGGCCCCACTGGGAAGCTGCCGTCTGCCCAGGCTGCCACACCTCCCTCTGGCCGGAGAAAAGCCACGCAGAAGGGCCACAAAGGAGTGGCTCATGAGACAGTGCTCAGAACCCAGCTCCAGGGGTCCCCAGAGATAGGCAGAGAGGGACTTCCACAAACCCCAGGCCCCAGCCTGTACCCCAGTCCTTACCTACATGAGCAGTGTGCTGGGAGCCCTGCGTGCAGCCCACAACAAGCGCACCAGATGCCACACTCACACATACCACAGACAGGGCTGCACCTCCTACACCACACGCTGCACACGTAACACACACACACACACACACACACACACACACACACACACACCCCAATACCCCGACAGACAGGAACAAAGTCCAGTGCCCAATAATCCAAACCCAGTCCTGGGCGACCGCTGACGCGTGGCTACCCAGAGAAGCCGCCATGGTGGGGGCCACGGGTCGTGGGTGCTGAGAGCCAGACCTGGGCACAGGGGACTAAGCCTGGCTTTCGTCTCCACCACCACAAAGGGCCAACAGGGGAAACCGAGGCAGTTGAGGGAAAGCCACCAGCTGGGGTGGGGTGGGGGTGCCAGCGCGGGCGGGCCAGGCGCTTCTGCAAAGAGTGGGGAGTGTGGCGACCCCCTCACGCCCACCCATCGTGGCTCTCACCCTGGTGTGTGGGTCTCTGCCGCTGTGCGTGTGAGTGTGTGCTGCTTTTCAGGGGTGCTCTTGGGGTGCCTTGTCAACAAGCTGTGACCTGGCAGGCCCACCCAGGCCCTCAACTGGGCCGGCCAGGAAGTAGATCAGCTGCAGGTGTGGGGTGAAGCCCAGCTGCCCCAATCAGCGTGCATGTACACACACACACTCACACACGCACACACACTCACACATACTCAACACACACACTCACACATACTCACAGACACTCACACACACTCACACACACACTCATGCACACACAGGGTCTACTCCGGAGCCACAAACAGCTCTGCGCACCACAAAGCTTCAACTGTGTGTGCAGCCTGGGGTGGGGGCAGGGGGCCTCCTTCTAGACCAGTCCTGCCGGGGGCCCCGGTCCCGGGGCTCAGCGCAAGGCCTAGCCTCCAGTGCCCCGCCCGGGCGGGGGGCCAGGCAGGGCGGTGGCGGAATGCAGCCGCAGCCTCGCGTGACTTTTTCCACATCTGCAGTGCGATCCCAGAATCCCTCGCGCCTCACTTGCCCCTCACTGGCCGGGGCCCCCGTGGGGCTCCCCGAGCCTGCTTTTGCGGTTTGGGCTCAGGACTGGGCGCTCTGGGCTGGGGCCCAGGGGCTGTGGGGAGGCGCGTGACGAGAGCGCCACCTGGTGGCCTGCAGGCCCACGCCACAGGCTGGCCGGGCCCTCCACCTGTGTAGGCCAACTTCCTCCCTCCCCATGCTGAAGAACATTCAGCCTCAGAAGCAAGCTGCTGGCTGGGATGAGTGTGGCGTGTGGCTGTGGGGCCTGCCCTGGGGACGTGTGGACAGGTGTAGGGGAGACCAGAGGTCCTGGCAGAAAAAAAGCAGGAATAGTAAGAGGAAAGATGCAGCTGGGGGCTGGGGGCTCATGCCTGTAATCCTAGCTACTCAGGAGGCTGAGATCATGGTTCACAGCCAGCCCAGGCACTGAAGCCCTGGAGATTCTTATCTCCAATTAACCACCAGAAAACCAGAAAGTATGCTGTGGCTCAAGCCACAGTAGAGCGCTAACCTTGAGCTGAAAAGCTCAGGGACAATGGCCAAGCCCAGAGTTCAATCCCCATGACCGGCAAACAAAGGCGGAAAGATGCACTAAACTGGACCAGAAGCTGGTCATGTGCGGGATCAGAGAAACAGCCAGATGGGGCAGAGCCTGTGCAAAGGCCCCATGGCAGCCAGTTGCTAGTAAGTGAGGTGAGGGGAGATCGGGGATGAACTTGGAGCTTACTTCCAAGCAGGACTTCCTGGAACACTCCAGGTGTCTGTGTATTGTTTAGAAAGAATGCTTTAGGAAGTCTATTTCCAATTGGAGGGGAGAGAGCACCCCAGAAGCATGCGATCCCGAACGCATTCACAGACAACATGCATACTCATGGACAGGCTGTGGACTGTGTACACACCTGTGGAAACTATGTGCCATGAGAACAAGCCTGGGGTGACATAGGAGCAGAAAAAGAAAGATGGAGGATGAATAACCTCAATACGAACACAGCATAAACTTCCAACACTCAATACCCACGGCTCACGCCTGTAATCCTAGCTCCTCAGGAGGCTGCAGTCTGAAGATCAAGGTTCAAAGGCAGCCCTCGCATGAAAGAGTGTGAGATTCTCATCTCCTGTGAACCACCAGAAAACAGGAAGTGGCACTGCAGCTCAAAGTGGTAGAGCTGAGAGCTCAGGGACAGCGCCCAGGCCCTGAGTTCAAGTCCAAAAATGACCAAAAAAAAAAAAAGTCCAATAGCTGGGGATCAAGGAGTGTTGTTCTGAGTAAAATACAACACGGGCCTGACTGCCATACCACAGCAAAACCCCTCCGTACAATTACTGCACACTACACACCACAAGAGACAGGACAGGCTGAGGGGTGAGGGGTGTGGGCAGACAGCGAGTCCACGAACCCAGCTGACTGACTGCATCTATGAAAAAGAGCCCGCGGGAGGCCTGGCGGCCTTATTTAAGGAGAGGGAAGGGAGAGTGGGGTCGGGGTGAAACCACCCACACCCACACAGCATATGGGTGTGCAAATGTTGTCCAGAACTCTGCCTTTACACAACAAACAACACCAAAATAAAAATAAGGTCTCTGCCCAGTGGCGGGGCCTGGAGGACACAGGCAAGAGCCAGGGTCACTGCCCAGAGTGGGAAAAGCGCCGCTCCACAGGTCAGTGAGAAGCGTCGCGGGGGACTGGGGAGGGAATGGCCCACTGGTCAGTCCCTGCAGGGAGGTCAGGTCACCAGGCCCTGCCCGCCCCAAGGCCTGTGGTGCGGTTTCAAGACTGGCCACCAGATGGCGCTTGGGCCCCGGAGATTGCAGGGCCAGACAGGGCTGTGGGAGAGGCTGGGCGTCCAGGTATGCGGGGGGAGAGACACTGGTTAAGATCCAACACCATCACCCCCGTGGGTGCCCTGAGCCCCACCGCAGAGGCCACTGGGAGGTGCAGGGCCCAGCGCAGAGGCTGCACGTTCCTTGAAAACACACCAGAGCAGAAGCCACGAGGGCCCACTGCCCCCAGAGACAGGTGACCATTCGCAGGGTAACCCTTCCAAGAACGCCAGGAAGCCCTGCAGGCACTCAATGTGGCATGGACACGGGCAAGGTGCCAGCGCCCCTGCCCAAGTGTCCCCGGGGGGAGCCGTCCATGGGGGGCGTCGAGAGCAATCAGAGAGAGTCTGGGGTTCCAGGGAGCGCCCCACGCCCCATGCAGGGGTGGGGTGGAAGCCCCGCGCAGACCTGGCACCTGGACCTGGCCTGCAGCGAAGGTGCTGGTGCCCAGAACAGACAGGACGGGCCTCGCCTGCTCACCAGGAGACACCATCTACCCACACACATGAGGGGTCTGAGCCCCGCGTGACCCCGAGAGGGACACTCACTTAGGGTTCTGAATCCAGAAGCAATGCAGGAAAGAGAAAGGGAAAACAGGATGTGGTGCCAGAGTCACCACGGTAACTGAGGCCCTGGCCAGAGCCTGGCCCAGAGATGCTGACGGCCACCAGTCTGTTCATATCAGCCCTGAGGTGAGGGGCAGAGAGACTGCGGTCCAGGGCCTCTGCAGGCATTGGCAGTGTTCACCCTGTGGGGTGCCAGATCCTCAGGTGGCTTTTGAGGGCCTCCACCCCACTCCACCCCTCCATCAGAGCCGCGCCTGCCCCCTCCCAGCCAACTCTGCTTTCCTCCTGGACACAGCACTGGACACGTGGGGTCTCTGCTTTGTAGCCATGCCCAGCTCCATCACGCCCACATCCCCCGTCCTCTCCTAGGCCAGCTCGGAAGCCCAGCTGGACGCCCTGCACACCACCTGGCCTGGCAGGGGCATGGGGGAGGCTGTGGTACGAGATGGCCCCGCCTCCTCCCTCCCCCGCCACCTCCCTCCCCCTCCCCCCCAACTCCCAGGTGGGCAAGAAGCACGTACCATCCAGAAGAGGGTCCCCGTGGCCAGCGCGGCGTACTGCTCGATGGTGGAGAGCACGCTGAAGATGAGGCACACCAGCACGATGAGGAAGCTGCAAGACAGGGCAGGCGGGGTCAGCCTTGCAGGCGAGGCCCATGGGGGGGAGCCCGGGACCCGCCGCCAGGGACCCCGCCCAGCGCTACTCCTTGCCAGTGAACTTGGTGTGCAGTTCTGTCTCCAAGAGCAGGGGACGGCACCCCGCCACCTGCACGCTGAGGAGGGCAGGCAGGAGACCCAGCAGCTGCAGGAAAGGGCGAGCAGCAGGACACACCAAGCAGAGCGTGGGAGCCAGGCCTTCCCTGGAGCACACACCACCCTCTGCCACCTGCTCAGATCCCCAAGGAGCCCCCACCCCCCACTCAGCACCCTTGCTGTCACCAGGCCCCCGCCCTGCTCCCACACTGCCACCATAGCGAGAGGGGCAGGGAGCCCCAGCCCAGAGCCCCACCCCACCAGGGGGGCCCGGAGCCCGGGAGCACCTGGCCCAGGGTCTTAAGTCCAGCCTGACTCTGCACACCTGCCCCAGAGCAGCCAGGACAACCCAGCAACTCCCACCTCCAGGCGCACCTCCCACACCCCCACTGTCCAGTACAGGAACCCAGCCCCCAGCCTAGACCACCCCAAAGAAGCCACTCGCCATGGCCCCCCAGGCCCTGCCTCCAGCCTCACCTGCCAGGTGCTGGCATCTAAGCCCCACAGGCACCCCTCCCCACAGCCTCCTAGCAGCACCCTCTCCCACACACGTACATGTACATGCATGTGCATGCACACATACACACACACACACACACTTGTCATCAGATCCTGGGCTGCTGTGGCATGGCCCACCTTGTGCCCAGCATGACATCCTGGTGGCCCAGACCCCAGCTTGTCCAGACCCCCAGCTCCCTGTGACCCCAGCTCCCCCCCGGCTCGTGTGCCCAGATCTCTGTGCACGCCACTTCCCTGCCTGAAGTGGTGCCTCGGCCTGGAAGGGCAGCCATCCCCATCTCACATGAGGGGAGCCACTGCGACATCTGACTCTGCCCGTCATGTCACCCCAACCATATCCCCCACGGAGGTGCCAGCCATCGCCCTCTGGGCCAGAGAAGCGGCCAGGGCAGGGCTGCGGCTCAGCAGGCCCTGGGTGCCCTCCATCCCTTCCCGACGACCTCTCCCGGCCTTACGGTTGCCACCCCAGGATCTGGTGGGCAAGGGCTCCAGCAAGGTAGCTCATGAACCCACCCCTTGGACCCCTGCCACTCCAAGACCCCCAGAGGACCCGAGACCTGTCCATGCTCCAGCCAGTCCCCCAGGCCACTTGCCAGCTGCCCTGACAGCACTAGTCCCACCAGAGCCCTGGCAAGCCGTAGTGCCACCAGGTTATAGCAAGGGTGACCTCAGGGTCACCCCAAAGCCCACTCTAAAAGCCACCCTTGCCGCAGACCAAGGGTGCCTGTGCCCCTTACCCTGCGTCCTTGGGAGTCCCAGGACTTGGGGGGGGGGGTTGTGGCCTGGCAGCCTTGGCAGGAAGGACAGGGACAGGGCACCCTCACCCTCGCCAGACCCTTGTCCACCCCACCTCCTCGGGAGCTGGGGCAGAGGAGGCGAAGGTGGAGTTGCAGACAACAGGGCCCACGGGAAACAGAACTGACCCAGAAGGCTGGCAGGGGGCCAGGCCTGGGCCAGGGGTGCCCAGACCTGGCCGGGAAGCCGCTGAGGAGCCTGAGGGCAGAAGCCACCCACCCCCTGGGCTCTTGCTTTTTAGTCTCGCCAAATTCTCTGGGCTAAGCACTTCTCCAAATATTTGAATATACTGGGCCGGCTTGAGAAAGAATTAAAACAGCACCGTTTATTTTTTTTATCTCCTGCAGATAAAATGAGTTTTATCTTATTTGCCACTTTATCTGTCCCTGCCCTGAGCAGAGCTGGGAATCTCAGAGCCGCTGAGCAGGGCAGAGCCCCTGCCCTTGGAAAGCTCAGGGTCAAGCAGCCCCACGACCCACAACCCACACTGCACCCCTTCTGCCTGCACAGGGCCCAGCTCCTCGGCCCTGTGCTCCAAGGTCAGGCAGCCGCAGAATGTCCCCAAGGAGCTGGGACACTGAGGCCCAGAGGAAGAAAGAAACTGCCCCGTGCTCTAGACAGGCTGGAGGAGGCAGGACGAGGAGGAGAGGAGGCTGGGGGCAAAAGACCCAACCCCTCCCCCCAAAACGGACACCCCTGTCCTTGAAGGTCATCCAGACCAGTTGCCGGGAGCCCTGGCTCCCAGGCACAATAGCCCCCTTGTTCCCCGCACGGCAAACTGACCTCAGCGCTGGCCCCGAGGGACGTCCAGCGCTATCGGACATCGCTTCACTCCACTATCTCTGTGGCCAGGTGCCCCGGGAACACGGAAGCATGAATGCAGGCACGGGGCCAGGGCTGCCGTCCAGGCCTCCGTGGAGGCACGTGGGCACCGCTGTGAGGGAGGCTGCGCCCAGGACAAGTGAGCCGGGGGTGGGGAGGCCGCGTGGAGGGCCCTGCACACCAGGCTTCTGCTGTCACATCTGGAGGTCCCGTGCTCATCCACCCTCCACCACTGCCCCTAGGGCTGCACGGCGCTGCTGCTGCGGGCGGGCGCCCAGGGCCCAGGCATGGAGGAGGGGCATAGGGGACACCCCGGCCACATGCCAAGCCCCAGTGATTTCACTAAGCCAGGGGAAGAGCTGCATGTCCTGCCTCGCCCCCTGGCCTCGTGCTGGCAGCGGGCGAAGGGCAGGCATGGGCACAAGGCCTCCTCAAGCTCACCACACTGGGGCGGGGTGGCAGGGGAGTGCTAGAGGCCCAAGGCTGGTGTGTATGATGTGCAGGCCAGGTGTGGCACCCTGGCACACAGCAGGCGCCTAGTCCTGGAGGTTTTTGTCATGGCTGTAGGCGCTCTGACAAGACACAGGTCCTGTACAACAGCCCCACCCCGGGGACTCCCTGCAGGAAACACCCCACTTCCTCTCTCTCCAGCTGGCCAGGAAGGGAATGCTTCACTTCCGCTGACGCCTTCCTCGGTCTGATCTTCACCCCATCTGACCTGTGCCCTCCACCAGAGGAAACGGAGGCACCCTCCCTGGACCCTCAAGGCCACCTTTCTAGACACTGCCCCGACCCTGGGCCGGGGGCTCCCCCGCCCTTCACTCACAGTATGTTGGCCTTGGGCTACACAGCACCCCAGAGCCTTTGCACATGCAACGCTGCCTTTCCTCAACTCTTCCCCTCACACAGCTGGGACGCAGCACTGAGCACAGCTTGGTTTCCCAGCAGTGATTTTCTGTGGAGTTTGGGGGGGGGGGGGTCATGGGGCTTGAAGTGTGGGCCTGGGCTCTGTCCCTGAGCTCTTCAGCTCGAGGCTACCACCCTATATCTTGAGCCACAGCACCACTTCCAGTTTTCTAGTGGTTCATTGGAGATAAGAATCTCACAGATTTTAGTGCCCAGGCTGGCTCTGAACCTCGATCCTCAGATCTCAGCCTCTTGAGTAGCTAGGATGACAGGCGTGAGCCAGGGTGCCCAGCTTTCTGCGCAGTTTTGTGGCTCACCGCCATTTCTCCCTTGTCTAGTCTGGAATCAGCTTGTGCACAGAGACCCACACTGGGAAGGTGGGTGGAGAAAGGCCTTCCCTCCCCGGGTCCCAAGCCCGGAGCCAGGGCCCTCATCAGTCTGCAGCCTCTGTGTGTGTGCTTTGGGTATGCCAGTGAGGGCACATGGCAGCCAGTCCCCAGCGTCCCCTGCTGTCCCCGGAGGCCTCTGCCTGCCCATGCCAGCCTCTATGCAAGGCTCCTGCCACACCTCCACCTTCCAGTCAGTCACTGCCACCAAGCTCTGCTTCCTACCATCCCCCCACACCCCTTGCCCACTGCCCCCTGCCCACTGCCCAGAATAGCAAGAAATCACATCCTCTAAGTAGCTGCCAGAGCTGCAGCCTCCCCTGCCAGGGCTGGACCTGAGCCTCTGCCTAACAGCCCCCACAGCCACAGCCTCCCATGGTCCCTCTTCCCCACAGTCCAGCCTTCCAGCTAGGTCAATCAACCCAGCCCAAACCCTTACCCTAGCCTGAGCCTTACCCCAGCGCCAATGCAGACCCACACCCTAACCCAAACCCAAACCCAACCCTGAACCCTAAGCCGAACCCTAACCCAAACCCAAACCCAACCCTGAACCCTAAGCCGAACCCTAACCCAAACCCAAACCCAACCCTGAACCCTAAGCCGAACCCTAACCCAAACCCAACCCTGAACCCTAAGCCGAACCCTAACCCAAACCCAAACCCAATCCTGAACCCTAAGCCGAACCCTAACCCTAACCCAAACCCAACCCTGAACCCTAAGCCGAACCCTAACCCAAACCCAAACCCAACCCTGAACCCTAAGCCGAACCCTAACCCAAACCCAACCCTGAACCCTAACCCAAACCCAAACCCAACCCTGAACCCTAAGCCAAACCCAAACCCAAACCCAAACCCAACCCTGAACCCTAAGCCGAACCCTAACCCAAACCCAAACCCAACCCTGAACCCTAAGCCGAACCCTAACCCAAACCCAAACCCAACCCTGAACCCTAAGCCGAACCCTAACCCAAACCCAAACCCAACCCTGAACCCTAAGCCGAACCCTAACCCAAACCCAAACCCAACCCTGAACCCTAAGCCGAACCCTAACCCAAACCCAAACCCAACCCTGAACCCTAAGCCGAACCCTAACCCAAACCCAAACCCAACCCTGAACCCTAACCCAAACCCTAACCCAATCCTGAACCCTAAGCCGAACCCTAACCCAAACCCAAACCCAACCCTGAACCCTAACCCGAACCCTAACCCAAACCCAAACCCAACCCTGAACCCTAACCCAAACCCTAACCCAACCCTGAACCCTAAGCCGAAGGATCGAGGTGGCCACCAGCCACTCCCATCACCAGGTGCAGCCGCCTGACACTGCAGGGCGGCTCCCAGACTCTAGGTCTAGGTCTGAGCCAAAGATGTGCCAGGACCCAGTGTCCTAGCTGCTCCTAGCCACCACTGCCAAGAAAAGAACCCAGAATTCCCCAGAATCACCACACAGAGACCCTGTTCCCCCTGCTCCCCGCCACACACTGGGAGCCCATTTCCAGAGCCTAACTCATGCACCTCGACATGCCAGATGCCACAGAAGAGACCCTGCCTGGAGATGACGTCTCATCTGCTGCCTTGATGGCACTTCTCTAAATATCAATCCCTTCCATGCCATCCCAGGGCATCCAATCTCTAGACCACCGCATCTCCATCCCATCTCCATCTCCATCCCCATCCATCTCCATCTCTATCCCATCTGCATCTCCATCCCATCTCTATCTATCTCCATCCCATCTCTATCTCCATCCCATCTCCATCTCTATCCCATCTCCTACTCCATCTCCTTGTCCATCTCCTTGTCCATCTCCATTCCATCCCATCCTCATCCCTATCTCCATCTCCATCCCATCTCCACCCCATTCCATCCCACTTCTATCCCTTCCCCATCTCATCCCTGGTCCTTCATCTCCAGCCAGAGTTCAGCACCTCCCACATCTCAGAGACAAAACCTGGCTCTACCTGGAACTTCTCAGCTTCCTCCACACGCTTCCTTGTCTCAGTCCAGCCACCAACCTGCACTCTTGGGGTCTCCAGAGCCAGCCACCCCACGCAACAGCCCTGCTGCCCTGTGACCCCAACAGTCCCTGCCCCACAGAGCCCAGAGGGAGCCTGGAGTGTGAGCACAGAAGGATGGAGCCTGGGTGCAGACTGCAGAAAAACCACCTCCAGTTTCACCACAACAGGGGCTCAGCACCCAGGACGAAGCCCCAGCTTCTCAGCATCATGGGGTCCCTCCCTCCTTCCTGCAGCACAAGATGGATGCATTTGTTGACATTCGAAAACTAATGGAATCTAAGACAGCTCACTGCCTGGGATACAGATTCTCACTCCATAAATAACTTTATACAAGCTAACAGAAAATGGGAAAATAGCCAGGCGTGGCGGCTCACGCCTGTCACCCTAGCTTCTCAGAAGGCTGAGATCTGAGAATTGCAGTTCAAAGCCAGCCCGGGCATGAAAGTTCACAATACTCTTCTCTCCAATTAACCACCAGAAAACCAGATGTGGTGCTGTGGATCAAGGGATAGGGCGGTAGCCTTGAGCTGAAGAGCTCAGGGGCAGCGCCCAGGCTCGGAGTTCAAGACCCATGACTAACACAGAAAAAAGAAAACTGGAAAATAGACCATTTGTGCACATTCATACACACACATACACAAGACTCCAAAACGTGAAGTGCCCCAAGTCAATCATAATTAGAGAAATGCAGATTCAAACAAAAAGTGGTCCTGGGTGCACACTGCCCAGGAACTCACAGGAAGGGGCGGGGTGGTCACATCTCAGGGTCCATGCCACCCTGACTCTAAAGATCCACGAAAAGGTGGACTGGCAAAGGGATTGAGAGGCTGTAGTCTGAACATTGTTGCAACAGTGTAGTTATTATTGTACCTGAAACTTGGCGATGGGGGCGGGATCTCCACTTCCAAAGCTGTGCTTTGTAACACACAAATACAGACCTGGAGCTTTCCACTGTTAGAAAAACCTGAGCCTCTATGGAGAGGGCGGGCTGAGCGTCCTGAAATCAAGCAGCCTCGTCACAGCTGTGCCCAGCTGTCCGCTGCGCCCTCGCCCCTCGACACGGCACGGGCAGGACACAGACAGCGCCCGTCTGTGAGGTACTTGGGGCCCGCACAGCGTAAGACTGGAACAAAACGTGTGGCTCACGTGGCGGTGACCCACTGGAGTCACCTCCTGACCCCAGCCGTGCGCCTGGGGCGGGGGCTGTCACCCCAAGCCGGGCCAGGCGTCTACCCGCGCCCCCCGTGCTTTTCAGATGGAAAGTGAAAGATGGTAGAAACGCTGCGCGAGGCCAAGGCTCAGACACGACAGCCCCAGGAGCCACAATGTCACTGGGAGACGCAGGGGAGCTGAGCGGAGACTGCTTTGCCCGCGCACGTCCATGGCAGCTCAGTCACACTGGCCGGGATGCATAAGTACTACGTGTGCGTGCACAAGACGTTCAGAATCCAAAGAATGGAGCTGAGCAATCCACTTAAATGCACCACTACGGCAGAGCCTGGAAACTGTGCTGAGCCCAGGAAGAGGGTGCACAGAGTGTGAGTCCAGTCACACCGCACTGCAAGATGGGCAAGGGGATGGACACACAGACAGCAGGCTCCTGCTTTGGGAGAAGTAGGGAGACTGCTACTGGGGGCGGGCGGTGGACACGCTCAGAAGATGAATCTTCACACTCTGAATGTCATGCTCTACTCCAGTGCACACTGCAGTTTGGATAAGGCGACACACTTGGTTATACGCATTTGACCACAGCCTGCATGCGTGTTCACAAACATACAGGCCGTCACAGCTCCCCATGCCCGGGCTCCAGAATGGCAGAGTGCCCAGCGTGTATGCAAAGGTGGAGACAGGCGCGGAGTCAGGGGAAAGGAGACGTGATGGCATTTGGGGTGAGTCCAGTCCACTTCAACTTGTAGACAGTCACAGTCCCAGCAGGGCCTCCCACAGCCCCACAGACACTGAGAGGAAAGGAAGACCTGAGGTGTGAGATGTGCGACGTGGGCAGGGACCCTGAGAGAGCATGGCGTCCCCACACGCAGAGGGGCTTGTGGCATCCGGACTGCTCGGCTGGTAGAGAAATGGGCTCAAGGTAGGCTTCTGGCCTCAACAGAAAACCTGAAACTACAGAATATCTGGAGGAAAACCCAGAAAACTTTTGCATCCTCTGTTGGGGCAAAGATGTCTTCAAGGCAAAACTAAAAGTTTAAGTTGGGCACCAGTGGCTCATGCCTGTAATCCGAGCTACTGGGGAGGCTGAGATCTGAGGATCAGAGTTCAAAGTCAGCCCGAGCGGGGAAAGTCCATGAGACTCATATCAATTAATCACCAAAAAGCCAAAAGTGGAGCTGTGGCTCAAGTGGTAGAGCACCAACCTTGAGCAAAAAAGCTCAAGAACAACACCCAATCTGAGTTTGGGCCCCAGGATGGGAACACATGGACACACATAGAACCCACGATGTATTAAAAAAAAAAAAAAAAAAGTCGGGTTTTGTCCCCATGGAAACACTTGCTTTTGGAGAGACATAATTAAAAGAGGGGAAGGAGAAGCTGTCCACCAGGGGCAGTGTTTGCAGACCCTGCATTTGGGAGAAGACTTAGCATGTGATGGGTAAAGAAGAAGATAAGGGCTACTGTGCTGGCCAGTAAGAAAGCAAACAATCTCAGTTCCCTTGACAGTTACAAGATCTAAACAGACACTACGCTGTGACCACAGCAAAGACACAGCTGCACTTGTCATCGACACACATTGGTTTTCATCATCCATATCGCAGGCCTCCAGACTGGCTAAGAGGAAAAAGACAGAGGCCACCCCACCGTGTGCCCCACCGGATGCCACCTCCAGTGGGAAGGCACGGCCCCCACAGCGGGGTGCTCGCGGCGGCCACTTTGGAATGGCATCTGGCAGTTTCCTAGAAAGTGAACTCTACCCACCATGCGATCTAGCGCGGCCACTCTCCAGTGGTGACCCCAGGAGAGGCATCTGTCTGAGCGAAGACGTGCACGCCAGTGGCTCATACCTGCCCTTCCTAACATGCAGGAGATGGAGACTTGGTGGATTCCGGTTCACAGCCAGCCTCGACAAAAGGTTTATGGGAGCCCTCCCCAACTCAACCAACAGCCGGGCATCACGGGGCCTGCCTATCATCCTAGCTATGGTGGGAAGGCGCAGAAAGGGGGACTGTAGTCCAGGGTGGCCGGGAGAACAACTATCCTAAGAATAACCGGTGCACAAAGAGCTACAGCACAGAAGCACAGCTGCCCAGCAAGCACAGCCTAAGTTCAGAGCCCTAAACCACCAAAGAAGAGACTTGTGTGCAAATACTGCGAGCATGAACAAGCACTCGGTCCAGCCACCCGGGAGGACAGGATACCGCAACTGCCCAGCCGTGAGCACTGAGACAGTCAGAGAGGAGCCCAGGGCCAGGCAGATGCCTTCATCAGTGAGTTCAACACTCAAGAGGCCCAGTGGTCCCCAACACTGAGAGGAGAGAATCCTTCCACACACCGTTACTCTGACATCCAAATGAGGAGAGGACACAATGAATAAATGAACTATGGGTTAGTATCGTTGAGGGCTATAACACAAAATTCATCAACAAAACCCTAGCAAGCCAGGAACCTACGCTCACGCCTATAATCCCAGCTACTCATTGTTCAACGCCAACCCAGGCGGGAAAGACTCCGATTCTTATCTCCAACAAGTTACTCAGTAAAGGCCAGAAATGGCACTGTGGCTCACGTGAAAGAGTGCTAGCCTTGAAGAAAGAAGCTCAGGGACAGTGCCCAGGCTCTGCGTTCAAGCTCAAAGACCAGAAAAAAAAGAAACCCTAACATACTGAACCTAACAACAGATCAAAAAGGTCTTGGAACTGATGGCTCACACCTGTAATCCCAGCTTCTCAGGAAGCTGAGATCTGAGGATCATGATTCAAAGCCAGCCCATGCAGGAAAATCCATGAGACTCTTATCTCCAATTCCAAAAAACTGGAAGAAGTGGCGCTGTAGCCCCGTACAGTAGAGTGCTAGCCTTGAGCAAAAGTGCTAAGGGAAAGCACCTAGGTCTCAGTTCAAGCCTTACAAGTGACCACCCCCCCCCCAAAAAATAATAATAAGGATCTTGGAGTTCTGCCTAGTGGTAGAGTGCTTGCCTAGCATGCACAAAGACCCAGGTTTGATTCCTCAGTACCACATACATAGAAAAGGCTGGAAGTGGTGCTGTGGCTCAAGGAGTAGGGCAGGAATAGGGTGAGATCTAGCCTTGAGAAAGCCCCAGGACAGTGCCCAGGCCCTTTGTTCAAGCCCCAAGACTAGCAATAAAATAAAATAACTCATGATCCAGGTACAGTGGCTCACACCCGTAATCCTAACTATTCAGGAGGCTGAGATCTGACAGTCAAAGCCAGCCTGGGTACCAAAGAGTCCATGAGACTCCTTTCCCCGATTAATCACCAGAAAACTGGAAGTGGTGCTGTGACTCAAAGGGCAGAGTGGTATCCTTGAGCTGAAGAGCTCAGGGACAGCGCCCAGGCCCAGAGTTCAAGTCCCATGATCAACAACAACAACAACAAAAAGGTTACTCACTGTGATGAACCCAGAATCAGCCTAAGGATGCAACGATGGTTCGACATAGTAAAGAGGAAACGAGAGAGCACACGAGAAGCGAGGGAAAACAACAAGTCCATCTTTACAGCTGGTGATAAAACTCAACATGAGCAAAATGATACACGTGGTAAGTATGGCAGGAAGGACCTCAACATGAGAAATGCCCCAACAGCAAGCCAGCAGCTAACATGGCATGGAGGGCAAGACCTGAACGTTCTAAGATGGGGAGGCTCTCCATAAGATCTAACCGCTCTCGAAGGTGTAAATGCTGTCTCTAAGACCCGAAAGCCCTCACATTAAAATATATCTTTCCCTCTCTCTCTCTCTCTCTCTCTCTCTCTCTCTCTCTCTCTCTCTCTCTCTCTCTCTCCCTCTCTCTCTCTCTCAGATCTGGAACCAGACAAGGACACCATTGTCAGCAAGTTATCCAGCAGTGTTGAAACTCCTTGCCAAAGCAATGAGGCAAGAGAGAGGCCAGCCGAGTGGGAGAAGAGGAAGTCAAACTGCCACTGTTTGCAGACCACATGGAGAAAGCAATCCTACATTCAACAGACACACGTTAAAAAATATATAAAAACATCCAAGAACAATTTTAACCAGAGAAGTGAAAGATCTCTAAAATGTAACTATCAAAATGCAGATGAAAGAAACTGAAGGAGATACCAAAAAAAAAGGGCACGACACCCCATGTTTGTGGACGGGGAAAGCTGATATTGATAAAATGTTCACATAACAGTGGTATTCTTCACATGGAAACACACACACACACACACACACACACACCTCTGAATAGGGGGTGATGGGTGTAACTTAGTCGCACCTGCCTGGCACGAATTGGGCCTTGGGTTTAATGCCTAGCACTGGGAAAACAAAACCAAGTAGCAAAAACAATGTTTATTACAAAGAACACAACTGAAAACATTACAATGCCCAGTGCCAATGTATACTGCAGGGCTGGAGGTGAGGTAGAGAAACTGCAAGTTTCTGCAGGTTAAAATTCCAGCACCAACAGAAGAAAATCATTAAAAACACAAAAATACTCTGAGCTGTAGTAATCAAAATATCATGGAATAAAAACAGATGCAAAGACTTAAAGAATGCAACAGAGGGCCAGGAGTTTGGCCTAGTGGTTAAAGTGCTTGCCTAGCATGCGCGAAGACCCGGGTTCGATTCCTTGGTACCACATACATAGAAAAAAGCTGGAAGTGGTGCTGAGGCTCAAGTGGTAGAGCTCTAGCCTTGAGAAAGTCCAAGGACAGTGCTCAGGCCCTGAGCTCAAGCCCAGGACTGGCAAAAAGAAAAAAAAAATGCAACAGAGACCATGGAAGCAAACCCATGCACATACAGTCTGGTGAATTTTAAAAAATGGTACGAGCATGCATTAGAAAGATGACAGATGAGGAAAATGGATCTGTGCATGCAGAAGAGTGAAACTGACTGCACCTCTCAACAGTTACAAAATCAACTCAACTCGGGCCGGGAGTGTGGCCTAGTGGTAGAGGCCTTGCCTAGCATGCATGAAGACAGGGGTTCGATTCCTCAGTACCACATACGTAGAAAAAAGCTAGAAATGGTGCTGAGGCTCAAGTGGTAGAGCTCTGGCCTTGAGAACATCCAGGGACAGTGCTCAGGCCCTGAGCTCAAGCCAAGAACTGGCAAAAACTTAGATTAAAGACTTAATTAAGTGCAAGACCTAAACTATGAAGCTACTGGAAGAAAATGGAGAAATACTTCAGGGCACTGCCATTGGAAGAGCGTTTTTGGTAAGAAGATCTGAGCAGCACAGATCAGAACAAAAAGAAAAAAAAAAAAAGAAATTCGGGGGCCAGGAGTTCAGACTAGCGGCAGAGCACTTGCCTCGCATGCATGAAGACCCGGATTCGATTCCACATACATAGAAAAAAGCTGGAAGTGGTGCTGTGGCTCAAGTGATGGAGCTCTAGCCTTGAGAAAACCCAAGGACAGTGCTCAGGCCCTGAGCTCAAGCCCAGGACTGGAGAAGAAGAAAAAAAAGAAAAGAAAAGAAATTTGGCAAATGGAATTACATTGAGCTCTACTCAGGAAGGAAAACCAGTGGACAGAAAAGGTGCTTGACAGGCAGAGGAAGCCAGGGCTCAGGGTACAGCTGACAAGGAGCGAGATGACACAACGCTGACGTCACTCATAGCAGAAGAGGAGTAACCCAAGTCAAAAGGGAGTGCAAGAGCTAAGCTGACGTTGCTTACTTTGTTTAGATTTCCGGCCACTTATGATTACTGATGTTGTTCTTGTCATGCAGCTGCGCAGAGCGTTACCACTCCACAAGTCAGGTTGTGAGTACAATGCTTCTGGATCACTGAACCCAGACCAAGGCACATGGAGGGAGGCGAGCCAGGCTGAGAGAGACAGACGGCGCACACTTCTCTCCTAGGTGGAAGCCACATCCAAAATATAAGCGTGCATGGTAGCACAGACGGAGTTCCAGGCACCTACCCACAAGCAAGCTGGCCGCAGGCGGGTACGCTTTGGGGAGGAATCCGAAGCTGACTTCTTCCGAATAATGAATGCGCTTTTATCTGCATGAATACCAGGAAGAGGAGCCTCAAAACAAGCTGTGCAAGCGGCCAGCGGCTCATCAAAACAACCGTGGACGGAGATACGTGGTTGAAACGGCCCTGTCACAGGAGGGAAGGGCAGGGGCTGGGAGGTGAGGAGGGAAAGGGCCACACAAATGGACTGCGGAAAGCAGCACGGAAGTCCTGAACAAGACGACGTCCAGTGCCCGGTCCAGCTGTGCTGGGATGGAAGCTGCAGAGTGAGAGCCACCTGCGCGCCCACGGCCACAGACACGCTGCACACCGACGCCCAGAGTACCATCCACAGCTGTAGTGGGGACCCCTCCCCTCGGGTCCTCTCCTTCCCGACAGCAGAACAACCCCCGAGCTCCTCTCTGGGGCTCCTCAAGTTTGACTGCCAACAGCACGTCCAGGAGGCCCCTAGCATGGCCAAGCCTTCCCTGGGACTGACCACAGCTGGTCTTTGGTAGTGTCAGGCCCACTGCATGCTGGGAGCCAGCAGTGGACACAGCTCAGGACAGCACTGGCCAGCTCCACCTGCCCTTTCTGCAGCAGGCAAGGACCCCAGGGCCCTCTAGACCTTGAAGATGCACAGCCAGGCCCAGAAGAACCTGAGGAGGGTCCCTGCAAGCTAGTGGCAGAGGGACCAACAGGTGCCAGACCCCAGGGTGCAGGACCTCAGCAGAGGGCAGGTCAGGGCCAGATGGGGTCGGGCACCGGGGCTCTCCCAGGGACAGCGGCTGGCAGACCTGTGGAGTGACCTCAGCCAAGGTGAAGTCCAACCACCAGTAACGAGACAGGCTGGGCACAGGGGCACAGGCTGACCAAGCCCAGTGGGCAGGGCCAGCTGGAAGCACCTGTCCAATCAGAAGGTGGGCAGGAGCCTGGGTGTGAGCCAGCTCCAGACACCTGTGGGCCTCAGCATGGGCCCACAGACGTCATGCAGAACAGCTGGTGACCGGGCGCATCACCTAAGCCAGGCCCAAAAGTCTGGCCAGGACAGCCTTGAACTTGGGCTGACACTGGGGCCACACCCCATTTCAGCACTGCCGCTGGGGGACAGCACTGCGCTGCCTCCTCCCCTCCCTGCATTTCAAAAAGCACTCATGCCCTTCCACAGGTTTGTGCCAACCCCACTGGAAGGCACTGACCACAGGGGCCACAGGACAGAGAAGGCCCACACGGGGCCAGACCAGTAAGGGAACAAACCAGCGGCGTGATTGGCTTTGGACCCGAGCCCAGTCCAGTGCCCAGGTCCTCACCTCCACCCTGGAGGTGCTCACCTCGCCCTGCCATGGGGCCGGGCTGCTGACCCGCTGCTCCGAGCTCTGCGCTCAGCTCTCAGATCTTCCCATGATGACTCATAAGCAAGGACTCATAAGAGAATGACCCTGTCCCCGGGGACATGCTGGGGACACCTTTCGTGGTCAGTCCAGGAAGGGGTGTTCCAGTATCCAGCCCCACACTGGACACAGTCCCCAGGACAGAGAAAGATGATGATCTGAATGCCACGGGCACAGGTGGGAAAACTGGTCTTACGGATGACCATAAGTAAATATGTCTTCACCGAGCAGCCAAGGCCCAGCGGGGACCAGAACCTCCAGGCCGCAGAGCCCTGGACCAGGCTGGCCGGTGGCAAAGGCTGCCCACGGGCAAACTCCGTGCAGGAGCCCAACCTGGTGAGTGGGGCTGCTTTCACGTGAGAAGCTGACCTCGGGCTGGACCCCCTGGGGGGTCAGAGAGCCAGGCTCCCTCCAGCTCCTTGTCCCAGCTTGCCGCTGCTACACCCAACAGCCCCTCACTGTCACCAAATGGAATGCCAGCACCTGTGTCCTGAGACCCGTCACCCTCCCACAGAGGGAGGGGACATGTCCAGTGTGCGGGAAAGCTCTGAGAGTCTGGACAAACAGGTGCCAGCACTGCTGGCTGAGATGCCAGCTTTCCCCTCGACAGCCGCTTGCCACTGCAAGCCTCCATCTCCCACTGGGAAGGGGGTGGATGACCAGGGCCCACTGGCATGCCCTGGCCAGCAGTTGCTGCTGTGACTTCATGGACACCTCGCCCAAGACAGAGGCCTCAGGGGGACTTGGCCATATACCCGAGTGGTCCCCGCTGGGTGGGCTCCTGCCAGGTGTCCCCCACCTGGGCCTTGTGTGCACAACACCTCCACACACACTGGCACAGAGGCACACATGTGCACGAGCACGCAGACCTCCGCGGCAGGGGCTGTCAGGTTTCACGTCTGCCAGCAGCGGCTCCCAGGAGCCATCCAGATCCCGAGACGGCCTGGTTCCCTGACGGCCGCCAGGTCTGGCCGCCAGAGCCCTGCAGGGCCCACGGGGGCCCAGGGTGGACACAGCTCCTGGAGACCCACGCCCAGAGCTCTCACCAGCCACACGTCCTGAATCACACCAAGTCGTATTTCATTCACCTCGAAATGCCCGGGGACAGGTCGGGCTCCCCACACGCCCCCCACACTTCCGTTTTCTGATGTCCACAGATTTGCTGCATCTGTGAAACTGAAAATACAGCACCACCTCTACGAGAGAACGTCCAGGGGAAGAAGTGCCGCTCGGCGGAGGGAGCCTGCTTAGCGAGCGCGAGGCCTTGCCTTCAACCAACTAGACCCAGGGGCCACCTCTCCGCACCCTGTGCACCCACCTTCCAGAACTTTCTGTGTGGGGAACAGGCACCTCCCCCGGCGAGCTCCACCCCCAGGGTCAGCCAACCAGGCCACCAAGTTCCCCTCCCATGTCCTACTGTCCAGGTCCCATCTGTGTCCACTGGTGACAGCCATCTCCCATGGTGCTGCCACAGGACAAAGGGCCCGTCACCCCAGAGCCCTGGTTAGGTCGTCAAAGTCTCCCTGGGCCAGGGCCCCTGGGCACTGCTCACACCTGCAAAGGCACTTTCAGCAAGAAGGCTTCAAAGCCTGTGGATGACCCCACGGGACTCCTGCGGTCACCGCACCAGGCCCTGGCGCTGCCAGCAGCTTCAGATCCCCCAGAGACTGCACAGGGCACACACAAAAGGCTCACCCCTAGGTCTGGGTATGTGAGAGCCCCCTGGGGGTCCACCAGCTCAGCCTGGCATGCCCCACGCCAACAGCCACCATCCCCCGCCCTGGAGCAGTCGGGGCGACCTGAGGACCGCCCGAGCCGGGCGGCATGACTTTGAGGTGGCAGGCAGTCCGCCAGGAAGGCCCTGATAAGCCCTGGGAGGGCTGGGGGCAGGGCCTGCTTCAGAAGAGGCCAGTGAAGCCGCAGAGCCCGCGCCCTGTGCCAAGGACAGCCAGAACATTCCAGCCTGCAAGGGGGAGGGGCCGCGCCTCCAGGGCCACACCAGGGACCTTGAGCAGTCCCCAGGCCAGGACAGAGCTGCGAACACCCCACACAGAAAACCGCCCCACTCAGAGACGGCAGGACTTTTCAAAGGCCTTTTGTGTCCAGGTCTCCTGTTTTACCTCCAGGCAAGAGCACAGGTGCAGGAGAGAGGGAGGTCAACGGGTCACCCAAGGTCACTGCCCCCAGAGACAGGCCACACACACTCACTATAATGGGGCCCCAGTCTATGGACAAAGGCAAACCAGAGACCCTGGGACCCCAACCCCATCTCCCTCCAGGGTCCCTTCACAGCCTCCACTAGTGGGCCTCCATTCTTGGGCTTCAGCCCTGTCCACCAGAACCTAGCCCCAGAAATGAATCCTGGAGCCAGGGGCGGGGCTCTTCTCAGGCCCCTGGCCTCTCTGCTCTGCAGTCCAGCACCCACCACCTCCTCTCTCTCCAGGCTTGCTGTTCTTGCTGGCATCGCCCAGTCTTCCACCCCCTCCCCCCACCACACCTCCTCCTGCTGGCCTGGTAGCGAGGGCCACCTGGGGCCCAGGAAGCCCACTGCGCAGGCACAGGAGAGGGTGTTGGGAGAGTGGGGCTGTGACCGCTACCCTCGGGTCAGAGTGGAAGGGTGTGGATGCCTCCACATCAGGGCTCTGCAAGGAGGAGGCCATCACAGGGTCACGGGAAGGCCCAGACTGGGCCCTCAGCATCCAATCCACACTTGGCCTAGCCTGTCCACCATGCAGGAGCCATGCCCACATCCACTGGCCAGAGCCCAAGCCGTCAGGAGGCTCCCGGAGGTAACCACAGGCGCCCTCCCCAGCCCGAGCGGCTCTCATGGTCACTCGTGGGCGGCCTGTGGCGGTGGGTGCAGGCGTCCTGGCAGCTAAGCCCCTCAGACCCCTCAGGCCACACATGAGCCTTCCTCTTCCGAGGCTTGGAAGCTCTGCCACTATGTGAGTCTCAGACTTTGGCTGTCCCCGGCCAGCTGGTGGAGAAGCGAGGTGGCCTAGATCAGGACAGCAGCGGGTCTGGGGAGCTCCCCCATCCCTCCCTCCCTCCTCCCATGCGGGTCTCCCCAGCAGCTATCCATCCCCCATCATCCCTCCCCACCCCCTCTTCCTGCACTCCCTTCAGGCAGCTGCCACCTGCTCTGTGAACTCCACCCTGGCACAGGGGCACAAGACCCGCCTTACCCACAGCCAGCCCTGCCCCAAATTCCTGAGCCTACATCAGGGAGCTGGGGCCACAGAAGCCACAGCAGCCATAATCTGGGCCAAAGCAGCCATCTTCGCCCTGTCCACTGGAGACCCTGCTTCTCACACACCCCATGCCCACAGCCACACATCTCCCCGGGGTCCCACGGGCTGTGTAGGCCCACGTCACCCTGTCCTCTCGCAGTGGCGAGGACTCCCCCGCCCCATCACAGGATGGATTGGGGAGCCGAGCCTCCCATGTGCTTCGACCACTCTGGCTGTGGTTGCTGAAGCCTGGCCGTGGCCTGGCTGGACATCTGCAGGTGGACGGCAGGCCCTGTGCTGTGGTGACCACAGCCGCCTTCTGCCTGGGTCTTGGCTGCCCACAGCTCTGCCATCGCTCTAAGAGCTCTTCCACCCAGGGGTGGAGGGGATGTTGAGGTCACACTCCAGGCCTTTGTTTCAGTAAACCAAGTATTTTGTTCTGCATTAGTGGGGTTTGAACTCAGGACCTTGTGCTTGCTAGGCGGGCACTCTACCATGTGAGCCACGCCCTCGGCCCCTGCAGAGTGGGCTGAATCCAGGATAATCTCCCCTCCTTACACCTGTTTCTCTACCAGGACCGCTACCTCGGCTCTTAATGAAACCAGCCATGCCTCCCTCCCAGAGCGCCAGGTGTGACCACTGGAGACTGGCTCATCCAGTCACTCTCTGACTCACCCAGTGTGCACGGGAGGGAGGAGGAGGAAATCCTTTCTTCTATTCTGTCTTCTGAACTTACACAGAAGTCTTTAGACAAAGACATGAAATGAAAGAATGCCAGAAGCAGCTGAGGCTTACACAAGCACAAGTGAGCGAGCAGGTTGCATTGTGGGTATTTCAGGAGCGAACAGGTGAGCAGGTTGCATTGTGGGTATTTCAGGAGCGAACAGGTGAGCAGGTTGCATTGTGGGTATTTCAGGAGCGAACAGGTGAGCAGGTTGCATTTTGGAGAGAAAGGGACAGGCATACATTTCAATAAAATCCTCAGCAAAAGAATTACTGGAGCCGGACACCAGTGGCTGCTCAGGAGGCTGAGATCTGAGGATGGAGGTTCAAAGCCAACCCAGGCACGAAAGTCCGGGAGACTCGTATCTCCAATTAACCACCAGAAAACCAGAAGTGGAGCTGTGGCTCAAGGGGCAGAGCGCTAGCCTTGACCTAAAGAGCTCAAGGACAGCTCCTGGGCCCAGAGTTCAAGCCCCATGACTGACCAAAAAAAAGCTCCAGATCACCAGGTCACATAAAGATTCCCTCACAAGACTATTGGCAGACCGATTTCTGAACAAGCAACAACTTATAGCCAAGAATGCTACTCCTCCCTCAGAAATGCAGTAGAACTGCCAGCCACCAGTGGCTTTACCTTTGTTGTCCTAGCTACTCAGGAGGCTGAGATCCGAGGATCTCGCCGGGGAGGGAAGGGGAGGGGAGAGGAGGAAGACCAATGAGACAAAGAACTGGAATTCTGGAAAAGAAAAACAAAATTAACAAATCTTTGGCTAGCCTAACCAAGAAAAAAGGGAGACCCAAATAAATCAGAACTAAAGTGGATCACTAGAGCTGATTATGATACACAGTTTGTATGTCAATAAATTGGAAAATTTAGAAGAAAAAAATAATAAATCCACCTGTAATCCTAACTACTCTGGATGCTGGGATCTGAGGATCAAGGTTCAAAGCCAGCCCAGGCACTAAAGAATGTGAGGCTCTTATCTCCAATTAATCACTAAAAAAAAAAAATGGGAAGTGGGGCTGTGGCTCCAGGGGTAGCGCAGTAGCCTTGAGCTGAAGAGCTCAGGGACAGCGTCAGGGCCCAGAGTTCAAGCCCCATGACCTCCCCCCTGAGAAGCTAAAGACCAGCTGGCTCAGGCTGGGGGTGGTGACACAGGCCTATGGTCCCAGGTATGTAGGAAATGGGGACTGGCAGGATCAGGGGGCCAGGTTAGCCCACTGAAAAGTGAATGAGCTCTCATGTCAACATGATAGTGGTATGAACCCGTGACCCCAGCTGCACCACAGTCCAGGGTGAGACAAGCACAAAGCACAAGATGCTAGTTGAGAAGTAATACAAACTAAAAGGGCCTAAGTGGCAGCACACTGCAAGTACAAGGCCCTGAGTTCTAGTCCCAGTACTTCTGAGATAAAAGGCTCCTTGATATACTTCAACAATCTTCGTGATAAAAAATAAATAAATAAAAGCACCTCCTATAATTAGGTTTGGAGAGAAAGCCCTCAAAACAACACAAGTCATGTGTGCCGCTCACAGGCAGGGGAGAAGCGGAGCCACTCCTCCAGCATGTGGAGCCAGTCCAGAAGCAGGAGAGACGGAGGAAGACAGGGCAGCCAGGTGGCAAAGGAGGAAGCCGTGTTGTCCCTGCCTGCAGGCGACAGCTGCATGCAAATAGAAAAACTTGAATACACTGCAAAAAAAAAACTCCTAAAATTGCTCAATTCTGTAAATCTGCAGAGCACAAAAATCAATGCCCAGAAATCAATAGCTTTATTACATGCTAAATCACGGAGAGTGAGAGCAAGAAAATCACCCCATTCCAAATAATGGCAATATATAGGATACCAAGAAAATATTTGATCACTTTTACAATGGAAATTGAAGAGCACACACACACACATACACACACATATCCCATGTTCACAGCTAGAAAAACATGGTTACAGGGCCAGGAACTTGGCCTAGTGGTTAAAGTGCTTGCCTAGCATGCACGAAGACCCGGGTTCGATTCCTCGGTACCACATATACAGAAAAAGCTGGAAGTGGTGCTGAGGCTCAAGTGGTAGAGCTCTAGCCTTGAGAAAATCCAAGGACAGTGCTCAGGCCCTGAGCTCAAGCCCAGGACTGGCAAGAAAAAAAAAGGGGCCAACGGACACGAACACAGGGGGCCCACAGGGATGACAAGATCGCCCTCAGACTGGGAGAAGAGAGTCACAACTGTTCATCTAGCCAGGGACGGACTTCCCTGACGTAGCCACGCCTCAGCTCCACGGCCGACGCAAACCACTGGAGTTTAGAGTAGCCATTCGACACACGTGGACACCACCGGAGACGCCTCCTACCTCACAATGGAAAGGAGCAGGTGCTGAGAGCAAGGACCCTGGCACTGCAGCAGGACGGAAGCTGACACCACGGTGCCAGCATCCGTGCCAGCATGGGGACCCAGCCTGCCAGACGCCCACCCCTCCTTCAGATAAAGTGAACGAGTCCATGCAGGAGGAGCTCCCTGTTCACGAGGGCCGAGACACAGACTCAACTGAGGCCTCGGCCTAGCCATCCAACAGCTGCGACGGCTCACGCCTGTCACTCAGGAGGCTGAGATCTGAGGTTCACGGTTCAAAGCCAGCCCAGGCAAGAAAGTTTGCGAGACTCTTATCCCCCATTAACCATCCAAAAGCCGAAAGCAGAGCTGCGGCTCAGGTGGCGGAGCCTGAGCCTTGGGTGAAAAAGCTCAGGGATGGCACCCAGGCCCTGAGTTCAAGCCTTAGGACTAGTACAGAAAAGAGGGAGCCCCTGCAGGTGTGGGATCCCCAGGTCCCTGCCGGCCCCATGGCCCAGACTCCTCACCCCTGCACGGGGGACTTCCCAGGAGGTAGAGCGGCACTTGGGTCCCCCTCAGACCTGGCCTGGCCCTGCCAGGACTGTCCCTCCCCCCTCCACTCCAGAACACCACTGGTGGGGGCTGGGGACAGTCCCTGGACACAAAGGGTCTGGGCAGCCTCTGCCCAACACTTTCCCCAGCCCAGGAATGTGCTAGATAAAAATACTCCTGGGCAGATGTCATCAGACCCAGGCTGGCTGCGGGCCTGGGGCGGCCCGGCAGCAGAGCAGACCGTGGTAGGGGCCACGGGAGGGGTGGGGAGGAAGAAGGCCTCCGCTCGCCAGGCCTCCACTAGCCAGGCCTCCGCTCACCAGGCCTCCACTCACCAGGCCTCCACTAGCCAGGCCTCCGCTCACCAGGCCTCCACTCACCAGGCCTCCACTCGCCAAGGCCAGAATCCCGAGAGGCCCAAGCGAGCTCAGGTGGGGCTGCCGCCCCGCAGGCCCTGAGATGCCCACACACTGCACGCAGTGTGCTGCCTGGAAGGCTTTCTGGAGGAGGTGTTCTCTGAATGAGTCTCCACTGTAACTCTGGTAAACGGGACTTCTATGCAGAGGAAGCAGTCAGATCAAAGCAAGGCTGCCAGGAGGACCTGATTTGCCAATCATGGGCAGAGAGCGGAGTGTGGCTGGGTCCAGGCTCAGGAGGCAGCCGCCTCTTCCTCCCACAACAGCAGCCCACCCTCCTGTCATGACCACCCTCACAGGAAGACACTGTGGCCACACCTGAGGGGGCGCGAAGGGGAGGACACTGGAAACCCCGACAGCAGGGCTTGCACAGCTGTGCGGCCTTGGGCAAAGAACCGGACTTCTCTGAGTCCCAGCATTCCCGGATGCGGACATGCAAGCAGACGCATGCGTGTCTACCCATGGCAGGGCCTTGGCGAAGGCCGTGGGCCCTTCTCCTGACCTGCTCTGAGTGGCAGGAAAGCTGCCATCTCCTTCCATTGTCTTCCAAAATCTGGGCTGCTTACCCTTGGCAAGGAGGTGGGCACAGCTGCCCTCAGAGGGGCAGGGCAGAGCACCCACCCTCACACCCATCCCAACCTGCTTGACCCTGTGCCCTGGTGGCACCTCTGAGGGGAGGCGTGCTGGGGTCTGGCCCCCTGCAAGGGAGCGTGGGGAGCGAGGGCTGGGCCGGGGGCAGACCCTTCCCTGGGACTCAGCTCTCCCTCCTTCCCTCTCCTCCCCCCCATCCTGGAAGGAACCTGGCCTGATGGCGGTCCGGGGACATCTAACTAATCACATGCCAAGGTGAGGCCACGTGTTTGTGGGCCACGACACATCCAGAAGTATGGGCCAAGGTCTGCAGGGGCCGAGGGGTCTCAGGAAGGAGTCACAAAAGGGAATCACGGGTTTATCTGCCTTCTGGCTGGGGACAGAAGGAGGAAACCAAGGGGACTAGAGAGAGACGAGGACCACTCAGGCGGGCAGGGCCCCACCTGAAATCTGCAGGACAAAGGCCCGGGACCCATGCTGGACTCTAACCATGGAACGCAGGCAGCTGGGAGCCACAGTGCTATGCCTGGCTCTGCTTCTGGAAAGAGGGTGGACGAGCCCAGTAAACTGCCACATCCAGGTGCCAGAGCCATCAATGATTAACGCACCGCAAGGTGCCAGAGCCATGGGAACTTGTGGGAAGTTGGGGCAGCCAAGCGGTGTGGTGTGGAGGGAGAACAGGAGTGCCAGGCTAGGTCTGGGGTTGGGGGGGTTGGCAGTGTCTGCTCTGCCTGGGCCCTCTCCCTCAAATCCTTAGAATCTCCAGGCGTCTCAGCACACAGAATGGATGCCAGCCGGATGCCTGTCCCTCACCCTGGTTAACGCCAACAGCAAGGTCACCAGAGCTCCCACGTCCCTCGAGGAGTTCCCGGAACCCCTGCACCCTCACTGCGGGGCTGCAAAGGACCCTGGGAGAGGACTGGGGTGAGCAGACTGCAGCCTGGGCCAGCAAGTGCTACATCCTGCCTCTGACACCCCAGCCAGGGACAGCCAGCACGGACACAGACGAAGCCAGTCTCCTTGGACCAGGGCAGGGGTCCTGGAGGAGAACACAGGATGTCCGGGTGTGCTTCCTCGTGTCCAGGCTGCAGGACATCGGCCGTCACCTCCAGCCTCCAGCACGCGCGCACACACACACGTATGCCTGCTCATACAGGCCCAGAAGCCATCGTCCTTTGCGTTTCACCATCCACCTTGCCAAGGACGGAGCCCACACTCTCTCTTGCCACATCTCACCTGTGACTTCTTAGCGCACCAGCAGAAGGGGCCAGCTCTGAGGCCCCCGCCACCAGGCCACTGCTGGGCTCTGGGCTCTTGTGGACCCCAGCCACAGGGAGAGGGGTTTGCAGGCCCACCTGGAGAGCTGGGGTAGGGGGTCCCATCCCTGGCCCCAGGTAGATTACATGCTCTACACAGCCAGCGTCCGCCTGCACCCCAAACTCCATCCACATGGGGAGTCATTCCTGATGACAGCAGGGCCAGAGCTCAGAGCTGGACAGAGGGACAGGAGCACCCCACCCCAGGAGCCCACACACGCCACTCCTAGAAGCTGTCCAGGCCCTGCTGCTCCCCGCGGCCCCGGGGGGCAAAGGCAGGCTTTGCTGAGCAAACTTCCGAGGGCTGAACAATCTGATTCAGGAAGAAAGCAGTGTAAGCAAGGACTTCCTCTGGGGCGTGGTGAGGCGAGCCCTCTTCCTTACCCGCCACCCCTCTATCTGTGCCCCAGGATGTCCTGTCAGGGAGATGGGCAGTGAGGTTTCAGGACAGGGACGGGGCTGGCGGCAGCCTGTCCATCCTCACCCCTGCATCTCGGGAGGTTTGGCTGCACAGCAGCAGAGATGGGTGCCCCCAAATCTTCCCCAGCCGCAGGCCTGGCTCCTCTCCCCCCAGCACGAGGTGGAGTGGGGGGCAGAACAGGACCAAAGCCCAGGCTAGCTCTGTCTTGGGAGCCTTGCCCTGCCTCCATCTGCCCACGAGAAGGGAGGCGGCCCTGGGAGATCACCTGCCCTGGCTGTGTCCCTCCCGGGCCATCCGTGGAGAGCGCGCACAGGTCCCTCGGGCCCGGCCAGGGGGGTGAGGGCTGCGCTGAGGGGAAGCCCGGGGAGGCGCCCGGCTCTGCCCGTCCAGGAGTCCTAATCACAGGACACCCAGGCTGGGGCGGGGGGTCGGCAGGGGCGCGGCCTCCGCTCCTTCCCCAGACGCGTCCTTGAGCCCTGGAGGGCCGGGCCCAGCTCAGGTGCCTCCCAGGACGAGAGCCGCCTGGCTGCGGGCAGGGCCCGGTGCGGGATGCCTGGACCCTCGGGGACGGGCGCACGTGGGCTCGGAGCGCCCGGGCCCGGGGACCGGACCCCGCCCGGCGCGCCCTCCCCGCCCGGCGCGCCCTCCCCGCCCCGCGCGCCCGCCCGGCTCCCCGCGCCCGCCCGGCTCCCCGCGCCCCGCGGCCCCGCGGAGACACTCACACGGCGAAGTGGTAGACGAAGCACTTCCAGCCGCTCGGGCGCTCCAGGAAGTTGTAGACGCGGCCCTGGACGTGCGTGCGCGCGAGCAGCGGGCGGCGCGCGCTGTAGATGGAGACGCGCGGGTCGAGGCCGGCGGGCGGGCGCGGGCCGGGGGCGGCGGCGGGCGGCGCGGCGGCGGGCGGCGCGGGCGCGTAGAGCGCGGGGCCGCCCTCCGCCAGCTCCAGCGAGAACGGGCGCTTCTTGGCCAGGCCGGCGCTGCCCCGTCGGGCGCCCAGCAGGCGGCCCCAGCCCCCGCGCTTCCGCTCGGG
Organism: Megascapheus bottae; assembly: GCF_031878675.1. Taxonomy (NCBI): domain Eukaryota; kingdom Metazoa; phylum Chordata; class Mammalia; order Rodentia; family Geomyidae; genus Megascapheus; species Megascapheus bottae. The sequence continues at coordinate 1,586,459 of NC_143524.1, read as the reverse complement.
CCTGGGCGGGGAGGCGGCCGCGGCCATGGTCCGGCGGGGCGGACGGCGACCCCGACGCCTCCGGCACCTCGGCCGCCGCGGGAGCTGTGCCGGGGCGGCGCCGGGCGCTCCGCGGCGCGGGGACCGCGGCCCGCCCTCCCCGGGGGCCGGGGCGGGGCCCGGAGGGGCCGCAGCCCCGCCCCGCGCCCGCGTCCGAGCCCACCTGCGGCCGCCCGGCGCCCCAGCCTCACCTGCGGGCCGCCCCGCCCCGCTCCGCCCGCGGCCGCGGAGGGCGGGCTCCCCCGGCCACAGGTGCCCGGGAGGGCCGGGCCGGGCGGGCTGGGCACGCGCTCTCCACCCTCGGAGCCGCTCTGGGAAGGGGGCAGAGGCTGGGAGGGAAGAGGGGCGCCGCGCTCTGCCCGCTGCTCTCGGGGACGGGAAGCGCGGCTGGGCCAGGCACGGGGAGGGGAGGGCAGGGGAGGGGAAAGCAGGACAGAGCAGGGGAGAGCAGGGAGGAGCATGCATGTGCAGATCAAGGGAGAGGGGCTTGCACCCAGACCCTGGGGACACACCACAGGCGGGCAGGGAAGAGCCCCTGTCCTCACCTCCCAGCCTGGCCCTCCGTGGGTCACTGGGTGGTTACAGGGGTGGGCCTCGTCCCATGGGGGGCAGCAGACAGAAGAGACCCCCTCCCCTCCACACCCCAAACACCCCCTCCCCTCCACACCCCAAATACCCTCTCCCCTCCCCACCACACCCCAAACACCCCCTCCCCTCCACACCCCGAATACCCCCTCCCCTCCCCACCACACCCCAAACACCCCCCTCCCCACCACACTCCTAAAGGACCCCCAGCATCCACAGCTCCGTGGCAGCAAGAGGAAGAGCCCGCCTACCGCACAGGCAAGCCAACCAACCACTCACTTCCCAGGGAGCAGAGGCCCCGGTGTGAGGGTTCAAGAAAGCCATACAGGCTGCCGAAGGACGGGCAAGAGTCTCCCCAGAAGCAGCGTGAAAAGAAACCAGAAACCCCCTGTGGGCAGAGTGAGGGGTAAGTGACAAACACCGCCCGGGAAGCCCCGGTGAGGAACAAGACGCGGCATCCTGTGAGAAAACGGACAGAAGACGTGAATGATGCCTGGGGAAAGGTCTGTGGCCTTTGACAATTAACAAGTACATGCTGATAGCATTGCCGGCCTATCTGATGGGCACAATCCACAATGGGTGGGAGAGGCGGAGAGCAGGTGCGCTCCTCACCTCCACAGAAAGGGAATTCTGGCACTAGGAACGAAAGCTCTGTGCCCTCTGAGCTGGAAATCCTACTGCCAGGAGCTAACCCAAAGATAAGGGAGGAAAGGGGCCCAGAGAGTGGCCTAGTGGTAGAGGGCTCGCCTAGCATGCACAAAGCCCTGGGTTTGATTCCTCAGGACCACATACACAGAAAAGGCTGGAATTGGTGCTGTGGCTCAAGTGGTAGAGTGCTAGCCTTGAGAAAGTCCAAGGACAGTGCTCAGGCCCTGAGTTCAAGTTCCAGGACTGGCCAAAATAATAAAAAGATAAGGGAGGAAAATAGAAAATGGTATGTAAGTTTGTGAACCTCAGTGCTTAAGAATTAGCAAGAACGAGTGCCATTGCCTCCTCCTGCAATCCTAGCTGGTCAGGAGGCTGAGATCTGAGAGTCACAGTTTCAAAGTTAGCCTGGGCACATGGCCTTGGGTTTGATTCCTCAGTACCAAATACACAGAAAAAGCCAGAAGTGGAGCTATGGCTCAAGTGGTTGAGCCCCAGCCTGAAGCAAAATAATAATAATAATAATAATAATAATAAAAAGAAGAAGAAGAAGAAGAAGAGGAGGAGGAGGAGGAGGAGGAGGAGGAGGACAGAGCCCAGGCCCTGAGCTAAAGCCTCAGTGCTATTATCTAATGTGTATGTGTGTGTGTGTGCATGTGCGCACGTGTGTGCATGCAAGCACGCACGAGCTGATATATAAATGTATATTAGCAAGTCACAGCACGGCCACCCTGGGCTTCAAGTGGCTGAATCACGTGTCAGTTCCACCACCATGGAGCGCTGCAGTAAATGTGGCCCGTAGTTTAAATCAGCTGTAGAAGACTCAAGACTCCTAACCCGACGTTACACCATGTGTAGAGTTGCAGTGCTCTGTGGTTTAGAGAAAGCCCCGTGCTCAGTACAAACGCCACTTGCTGTTCAAAGCTTTTCCACCTAGGGTTTGAGTTTGCAGAGGCAGAGCTACAGATAGGGGAGGCTGGCTGTCCCGTGCTTTTGAAATCATATCTGTCTATCTACACAAAGTCTAATCATCATGTGAATTTCCTTAGGAACCAAAAGGTCCTGCGTAAGAGATAAAGACACAAGTACAAACACCGAAGAACTACAAACCCACCCTTGCATTTGCTGGGTGCTGCCAATCGGAACACTCCCATGTATTGTCCCGGGAACCCGGCTTGCTGGGAGCACGTGAATGCGCTCATTATGTTATACTGGCCTTTTCGCCTTTGTGTACGTTTCCATCTTCAAAAAAAAATCGCACCAATCGCTGCCCAAGCAGTGGAAGGCCCTGGCAGGCCCATCCTTCCCTGGGGAGAGGTGCCATGACCTCCCCGCCATTCCAAGGGGAGGGGAGAGCTGAGAGGAAGGAGGGCAGGCAGGTGGGCAGGAGAAGCCAGTGCTGGGCTGGACAAGGGCTCGGGGTGAGGCTGCCACCATGGGGGAGGGGGGTCCAGCCAGCCCAGCCGGCTGGTGGGTAGCAGGCTCTGCCCAGCCACGGGCACTGCCAGCCCGGTACCGTTCTGTGCACCAGCTATAGAGCCGTGAGAGAGACGCCAGGTAGAGCTGAGCTCCAGCGGTGGGTGGGGCGGGGGCTCAGTGCCCCCACAAGACCTGTGGGGAGACCTCAGTCACCTGGGGGGATTTGCGAGGCCCACGTGCTGAGGGGCCTCCTGCCTGACAGTCCTCCTGCTTGCAGGAACCCCCTCTCCTCCCTTGGGCCCTTAACTGGCCTCCCACCCCTACCAGCAGGCCAAGAGGCCTCGGACAGGATCCGTGTACACCCTGCACCATGATGCAGAACGGGGCCCGCAACTCAAATTCTGAGGGAACTGTGAGGGTCCCCAAGAGTTGGCCCCCCCACAGGACAGAGCCAAGGCTGGGGCCTGCCCATCCTTCAGCCCTGACACTCCCACCCACACTCCAGGGGCTCACTGAGCACCCTGTGCCCTGCACACCCCAGAAGCAGGTCCTTGCATGCCCAGGAAGCTGGCCGTTTCCTTACCTGTAAGACCAGCACATTCCTCCATGCCACAAGGTGTGGGGAGGACGGGGGAGGACAGGAGAGTACGAGGCAAGACAGGGGAGGACGGGGCAAGATGGGAGGACAGGGCAAGACGGGAGGATGGGGCAGGGGAGGACGGAGCAGGACAGGGGAGGATGGAGCAAGACGGGAGGACAGGGCAGGGGAGGAGAGGACAGGGGAGGATGGGGGAGGATGGGGGAGGGGAGGACGGGGCAGGATAGGGGGGACGGGGCAGGGCAGGGGAGGATGGGGCAGGAAAGGGGCAGACAGTTCAGGACAGGGGAGGACGGGGCAGGGGAGGACAGGGCTGGGGAGAGGGGGCAGGAGATTAGATTCTGGTCTCTCCATCAGTCCCCCCCCCACTTACAGCTGTGTGCCCCCACCTTTCTTCCAAACTGGGAAGCAACCCAGAAAGATAAGAGCTGAGTGTGTGTGTGTGTGTGTGTATGAGTGTGTGTGTGAGTGTGTGTGTGAGTGTGTGTGTGTGAGTGTGTGTGTGAGTGTGTGAGTGTGTGAGTGTGTGTGTGTGAGTGTGTGTGTGAGTGTGTGAGTGTGTGTGTGTGAGTGTGTGAGTGTGTGTGTGTGTATGAGTGTGTGTGTGTGTGAGTGTGTGTGTGTGAGTGTGTGTGTGAGTGTGTGTGTGAGTGTGTGTGTGTGTGTGTCCTATGAAATCTTTGTGACCACAAAGAGCCTCGGTAGCCTCCATTCCTGTTCCTAGAAAGTTGTTCTGAGGGTTTGGGAGTGTGACCTCGTGATAGAGCGCTTGCCTCACATGCACCAAGCCCTGGGTTCGATTCCTCAGTGCCACAAACACAGAAAAAGCCAGAAGTGGTGCTGTGGTTCAAGTGGTAGAGCTCTAGCCTTGAAGAAACCCAAGGACAGTGCTCAGGCCCTGAGTTCAAACCCCAGGCCTGGCAAAGGAAACGTTGTTCTGAGGTTGGTGGTGTGGCTTAAGTGATAGAGCACTTGCCTAGCAAGTACAAGTCCCTGAGTTCAAAGCTCAGACCTGGAGGAAAATCCCAACAAAGAAAAAGAGGGAACAGACCTGAGAGCCTGGAAGGCAGCGAGCGGGGTGGTGTGATGGCTCAGACCAGAGCGGGAAGGCAGGCAGGGAGCCGCCTTGTGGGGTCCTGGCTGCATGCACCCCAAGATTCACACACCCACACACTGCAGTGCCCCGCGGGGGCGAGCCCTCTTACATCACAGCGTTCCCTGTGTGGACTGCACAGCCCACACTCCAACACGACTGAGAGCCTTCTGGACATTCCTCTGGGGTCAACGCAGCTCTTCCAGCTGCCAGAGGGCTGCAGCACCGTGGGGCTGTGCTGAGGGGGTGGTACTCCACTTCAGAAAGCCCCCCGTGGGCCCCGGCACCCGTGGGCCCCCTCCGGTGGCCGCTAAATCTGCCTCTCCTCTTCCAGACTTCACCCGTCCCCTCCCCTACCCCGTGGCAGTGGCCCCCACAGTGGAGAGGGGAACCTGCCCCCAGTGTCATGGCTCTGGTACAGTTTCCAGCAGGAACTTGTCCTGACAGCATGGCGGGCAGGGCTTTCCTGTGAAACCTCCAAGGCCCGAGTCCGAGAGTAGACTGAAAGAGGTGATTGAGCAAGTCTGCCCCAGGGCTGCTACGAGGGACAGGGGGCAGAGGAGGAAGGGAGGAGGGCAAGGGCATGACTCAGCTCCCATGGCATCTGTGCCCTGCCTGCTGAATTCTGGCCTGGCTGGGTGACAGGGCGGAAAAGGGCAGGGCCCTCGGAAGGCAGAGCCTTGACCTCAGGAGACAGCAACGCCTGGGAGTCCCACTCACTGAGGAAGGAGCCACCGAGAGCCCCACCCCCCACCCGGTGAAGGAGTTGTCCCCTGGGCGGTGTGTGGGTGCCTCAGGCCAGGTGCTGACCTGCTCTCCCGGATGAGACCGGGCACCCAGGAGAAGTTAGTGAATGGTGATGAGTGACTGTGAGGTCAGTGGATGGACAGGTGGATGCGGGCGGGCGTGGATGCATGGGTGATGGTTGTAAATGGCTGGACCAACATGTGAATGGATGGTTGAGCTGGCTGGATGGACAGTTATACGGGAAGATTAGTGGATACGTGGGTGAGTAGATGGATGAGTGGATGGATGGATGGATGGGTGGATGGGTGGATGGGTGGATGGGTGGATGGATGGGTGGGTGGGTGGATGGGTGGGTGGGTGGGTGGATGGGTGGATGGGTGGATGGATGGATGGATGGGTGGATGGGTGGATGGGTGGATGGGTGGGTGGATGGATGGATGGATGGATGAGTGGATGGGTGGGTGGATGGATGGGTGGATGGATGGATGGATGGGTGGGTGGGTGGATGGATGGGTGGATGGATGGGTGGATGGATGGGTGGGTGATGGATGGATGGGTGGGTGGGTGGATGGATGGATGGATGGATGGGTGGATGGGTGGGTGGATGGATGGATGGATGGGTGGGTGGGTGGATGGATGGATGGATGGATGGGGATAAATGGGTGGACGTGTGGATGGATAGTGGGACTGTGTAGGTAGATGGATGCAAGCGTGATGGGATGGGTGAATAAAAGCTAAGGGTGAGTGAGCCGATGTCCTTCCCTCCCTGGGGCTATCTGCAGAAATCTTACCTTCTCTGAGAGATTTTTCTCTGAGAACCCATTGAAATCCCCACTCTCTGGTTCTCTCCAGCTTCCTTTTGTCTCCAGCCATTGAAATCATTTCCTTATTTCCTTGTTGGCACCCAGCACACCAACTGAGGAACTCTTGCAGTTTTGCTTTTTTCTTTCCTTTTCTTTTTGTTGCTGGGCTTCAAACGAAGGGCCGCATAAATGCCAGGCAAGCATCTTACCACTTATCAAATCTCCTTCTTTAATGGTGCTTCTGTCGGGTGGCTTCTATGTGCCCTGCCTGGCACAATCTGTAGTATCTCCTGGCCCCGAGCCCTAAACATGGTCATTCTGCCTCTGTCACAGTATGTGGAATGGGGATGGGGCTGTCCCTGCTGTGGATGGGCTGGGCAGGGCTCCCTGGAGAGTGGCAGGTGGGGGTGGCTGTGCCAGGGCGCGGTGGACAGGACCTTAGGCCTGAGGGCCCCACTCGCTGAACCCAGGTCTGGGCTGAGGAGATCTCTATTAAGTTTCAGGGACAGCCTATGCTCTAGAGGCCCAGAGAGGGAGGGAGGGGAGAGGGAGAAGGGTGAGGAGGAGAGGGGGATGGGGGGAGGGACCTCATTCCACCCAGGCAGCTACAGCCCGGTGACCTCCGTGGGGTAGGGCAGCAGGAAGTCCTCATCTGTGGCCGTGCTCCTGGTGTGAGGCCTCCGGGCTTCCGCCTCTCACCTGCCCGCTCTGCGGGGTGGTCAGGCAGGTTCTCCAGCCAGCGCCTTTTCCTTGAGACAGAGTGAGAGGGGGTGGGGGGTGCCGCAAGACCCCTGCATGGCCTACCAGAGGATGGCCAGTCCACACAGGCTGGAATGGCCTCCGCCCCTCCTCTCGAGGTCAGACTTCGACCCCATCCAGGACAGAGCCTCGTGTTTTTGAGCATGCGGGCTGTGGGACTTAGAGCCTGGAGGGGGACCTGCTGTCCCAGGGACAGGCCCTGTGTGCCGGCCCTGGTGTGGCTAGGCCCTGCTGGCTCTGCAGGTGTGGCCTTGCCCTGGAGAAAGCGCCCTCGAGGAGCCCTTCCAGGCCGACAGTGACCAAGGGGACAGAGATGGTGTCCAGCCAAGCCACTGCAGGTGGCAGGGCAGCAGCTGCCCACTCCAGGCTTGGCCATCAGGAGGCTGCCTCGCCTCGCCTCGGTCCCTGCAGCACAGGCAGGACTGTCCCCGACCCACTGCTCTCACGGAGGTCCTGTGCCTGGGTTCTAGGCGCAGGGATGGCAAGGGATACCCAGGGCCCCTCAGGCCAGTGCGGGAAGCAGCTGCATACATGTGCATGGGAAGTAAAGACCATTACGAGGTGGAACAGCACCGAAGCGGGACTTGGGGTGCCTGGCCCGAGAGCTTGGGCAGCCGTCCTGCGCCCATGCTCCTGGCCCAGGTCTCTGAGGGAGGAAGAAGAAGCCGGGGCTGCTGGGTAGTAGGGACCCATGGTGGGAGCTGAGATACACGCCCCGCTGCTGGGCTGTGGGCCCCACTAGGTGTCGAGAGGGCCGCGGTGGAGAGTCAGGACCAGGATGGAGGAGAAGGAGGAGGAGGAGGAGGAGGAGGAGGAGGAGGAGGAGGAGGAGGAGGAGAAAGCGAGGCTGCGTTTCACCACCACGGGCTCAGAGGGTCTGGAGCGATCCTGCTCGCCACGTGCTTCAGACACTGTAAGGCCCAGGCTGGACCTGTGGGCTCCTGACCTTGTTCAGAGTTGGCGTCTGACCTTTTGGCTATGGTCCTCAAGGCAAATCTCCTTCACAACTGAACCCTCGAGGCCAGAGGCCCCCGAGAGCAGGTGCCCTGCCCACATCAGATCCCAGGCACTCCATAATTACTAAGGGACCTCAGATGGCTGCTTCTCCTTCAGGGTGTGGACTCCGCCATGCCAGGGACCAGGGTACCAGCCCACAGGAGGCTACTGAGGAGGTGGCCACAGCCCCCTGCCCAGGGCAAAGCGGGCCTCTGAGGCTGTGCCTGTCTGGCGTCTGTGGTCCTAGAGCGCCCTCTGGTGACTGATGGCAGGTCCTGACCTCCCCTACCATTCCTGAGTTAGGGTATGTGGGGTGCCAGAGAGAGGGTCTAGGAGTCCCATGGAGAAAGGGTGCACAGAAACACGCCAGGTTCTGTGTCATCCACAGTCCCCCAGAAGCCAGGCTCTAGAGACATGGTGTGTGTGTGTGTGTGTGTGTGTGTGTGTGTGTGTGTGTGTAATACTGGGGCTTGAACTCCGCCTGGACACTGTCCCTGAGCTTTTTCATTCAACGCTGGTCCTCTACCACTTGAGCCACAACTCCAGCGTTGGCTTTTTAGTGGTTAATTGGTGATAGGAGTCTCACAGATTTCCTGCGTGGGCTGGCTACAAACCTCAGTCCTCAGACGTCAGCCCCCCTGCACAGCTAGCATTCCAGAGCAGCAGCGCCCAGCTGATAACGTTTTACAATATGAAGCCAGGAGTGAGAAAGGAGGCCACGAGGAGGTGGCCAGCCCAGGACTACAGTCTTCCCGGAGACCGCCATCCTGCACCCAGAAACCCCAACAGTCCCCCCGGGGGCTGACCGCCTGGACGAGGAGTGGACCTCACAAGGGAGCTCGCGGGGCGGGCCTCCTGGGACTGGAGCTCTAGGGAACTGAGGCTCGGCGGGAACACAGGGTGGCACAGCTGGATTTCACGGCTGGATTTGTCTAGGAGCTATGCCACCCTGGGCATTGACTCCAGGGGAGGCCCCGCCATCTGGGTGGCTGTGGCAGCTGCAGGCACCGCCTCCCGCTGGGCTGGACAAGCCTGGGTCACAGGGACCCATCAAGCCAAGGAAGGCCAGTCCTCAGTGGTCCACCTTTGTTCACACCTGCCCAGGTGCCAAGAGAGGTGGAAGAAGGAAGGAGGCGCGGGCCTGGCACGGGGCAGAGCCCATGGCCGCACACACTCCACCGCTCACGTGGCAGCGTGGAGTGGGGAGAAACAGCAGGGAGGAGCGAACGCCATGGCCAGTGTCCAGGGAGAAGCGCCTGCCCTGGGTGGGTGTGATCGGTGGGCTGGAACAGCGTGGGCTGTGTGGTTCCGGCCACAGCCTTGTTCCATACCTCCGTTTCGTTTGTCCGTATCGAGAGAGAGCCCCTCCCCAGGAAGGGACGGGTCCCCTGGGTGAGGGAAGGGTCTCTCCAGAGTGTGGCAGTGTCTGCCCAGGAGCCTGGGACGGCAGGAGGGGCTTGGGGAGCTGGTAGGGGGAGTCTCGGGCTGCCTGCCCAGGGCTCCCAGGCCCCTCACTTGGGGATCAAGGCCACGAGGTCCATTTTGGGACTGTCACCCCCAGGGACCTTCCTGCAGGAGCTCGTTACACGGCACCTGTCCCCACATCCCAAGGTGAGCTGGCCCGCAGTCTGGGGAGCACACCGGGCTGGAGCCCCGGGGCCTGTCTGGCCAGGTCTGCCCCATACAAGGTGTCTGCCGTGCCGAGGGTCCATGCTTAGCTTAGGCTGTTTCTGCAGGGACCATTGCCCACCTCCCAAGAGGCCCAGGGGCCTACAGCGACCTGATTTGGTGCCAGCTGGGGCCACCTGGGACTCCTCACTGCCCCCTTCCCTCCAGGAGCCTGCAGGGCAGGACCCGGACACCTGCTCATGCAAATCTCTGTCTCCTTTGCATGCCCTCCCTTGTGGTGGCTTCATTTGCTTGGCACTTGGCACTTTCCCAGCTTCTCCTCAGCCTCTAGACCGGGACGCTGGGTGCAGAGAGCAAGGCACTCGACCCATCCCCACTGGGATGGGGTCTGCCCAGAGCCTTTGCACAGGCATGGCCCCACTGGCACATGGATGGCAGGTTTCTGTCCCCAGGATGGAGCCCAGTCAGTCCTTGGGGTCTGCGGCTCTTGGACACAAATCCCACAATGTGGCCTCCAGCCAGGGTTCCTCCCATTCCCCACACCACCAGATTATTCAAATATTCAAATGCGGCCCTGCCCTGGCCTTGGCGATGCTGAGTTTCTGCAGGGGACCTTGGGGGGGGGGGGGGCGCGAGGATTTGCATTCTCTTGAGGCGGAGCCCGGGAAGCAGGCAGCTCTGGCCGGGACCTGCCACCACACAGCTAGGTGGAAGCCGAGCCAGGCCTTCAGGCAGGGGCTGCGCTGACAGGGCCACAGCAAGGCGCTCACAGGACTGGAACTTGCCATTTCAACCTGGCCCATCAGGGCTCCCAGAGGCCACCTCCCTGCCTCCTCTACCTGGGGCTCCTGGCGCTCTTGGCTCTCGGGTGCATCTCTCCATCCTAGGCCCATTTTCACGGGCCGTCTTCTTGCTACTCCCTCACCTTGCCTGCCCTCTGTCGTCTCGAGCCACCCAGCCATACATGGAGAGCTAACCCTGCTTGCATGATCTCGCTGGCCTCACAAAGACCCAGGTCTTCACTTCCAAGGTCACGTCCAAAGGTATGGCGGGGCAGGGGGTGCGGGGGAGGGTGGCTTCCTTCCAGAGGCCTCAGAAGCGCACAGGGGAGGCTCAGTCTCGGCTCTGCCCGCAGGCACCAGAGAGCCCCTCCTGTGGCCAGTGGCTTCCTGTCCACCTCTCCACACCTGCACCAACATGTAGTCACCCTATCAAAGAAACACTGCCTTCACGAGGGCCTTCCATGGTCTGGGTGTGGGGGGACAAAACCAGCCCAGGCAAAGTTAGAAGACCCTGTTCAAAAACAAAACACAACACTGGGCTCGGGCGGCTCACACCTGCCAGCCCAGCTTCTCAGGAAGCTGACGTGAGTCCAAGCCAGCCGAGGCAGGGAAGTCGATGGAGACTCATCGCCAGTAACTGGTGCTGTGGCTCAAGTGGTAGAGCGCTAGCCTCGAGCAAAAGAAGCTCAAGGGCAGTGCCCAGGCCCTGGGTTCAAGTCCCAGGAACAGCACACACACACACACACACACACACACACACACACACACACACACACACACACACAAGTTTTTAAACAAAACAAAAGGGCTACGAGTGTGAATCAGATAGTAGAGCGCCTGTCTAGTGAACTTGAGGCCCTAAATCCAATCTCCATGCCAGCAAAGAGGGCTCTCTGTGGCTGGGGGAGTCTGGGTGGAGAGTGGGGGAGCTGCTCCCCGAATGGGGCAGGCCCCGACAGACCTTGGTTTGTGTTCTCCTACTCTGGCTGGAGATGTGTTCTGCGGGGGCTGGGGGGGGGGCACAGGGAGCTGGAGGCACTGGTGAGCTCCATATTGAGTTTTCTGAGGCACCATCCAGGCAGGCAAGAGTCGGGCCAGGCTGTGGCACACCCAGAGACTCCAGCAGCTGCCCAGCTAGGCGCCTGGGTGGCACCTGCTCCATCGGCAAGGCTGACTGCCTGAGTTCCTGAGGGAAAGGGTGGACCAGGGTGCCTGGCCTGCCCCCGTGGCCAGAAAAGGACTCGAGCCTTGCCAGGGTAAGGAGTGGCGCAAACCTCTCCTCCCCCCACCAGGAAAGCAGGCTATCGGTAGCAAGGGCTAGGGCTGGCCTCCCTTGTGAGGCCTCCCACGCCTGGCCTCTCAGGCCCACCTGGACAATTGGGGGTCCCTGTCCTCCCCCACTCCATCTTCAGACCTCCACGCGAGCTGGCGTGCCTGGCTGCTCACCTGCCCCAGGTGGCTCGGGGAGGGCGGCAGGGGTGGAGGACAGGCAGGTGGGCTGGCTGGAACACAGAGTCCCCACCAAGCTTTTCAGGGTTTCAGGATCCCTGAAGGATGGGGTGCGTCACTGGGGGGCCGAGTCCTGTCCCGAGTCCAGCTGTGCAGGGGCCAGGGACTCTGGGGTGAGGGCCACCACGGCGGTCTTGGTGTCCACAGCGGCTGCACCATGCAGACGTCCCCAGGCCTCTGTCCCGGAAACCCCCCGGAGGCTGGAGACAGGCGGGGGCCAGGCCTGTGCCGGGGGGAGATGGACTTCGGAGGGTCCGGGAAGAAGCGAGGAAAGGTAGGACAAGCACACGGGTCCCCCTTCCTCTTCGGGGCCCCGCAGGCCTCAGAACCTCGGGGCTGAGTGCGGCCTCTGCCCCGCCAGGGGAGACTGAAACACCCAAGCCCAGCCCCACCCTCCCTGGGTCGGGCCCCAGGGCCCAGTCCCCCTGGGTCCTCCAGCAGTGCCCCCACCGTGCCCCGAGCTCCCCAGGCCCCCAGGCCGTGCCAGCGCCCTGAGCCGCCCCTGCCCCGCAGTTTGTGAAGGTGCTGAGCAGCGTGGCCTCCTCTGCGCTCTTCGACCTGCTGCTCACTGAGTGGCACCTGCCGGCCCCCAACCTGGTGGTGTCCTTGGTGGGCGAGGAGCGACCTTTCGCCCTGAAGTCCTGGCTGCGGGACATCCTGCGGAAGGAGCTGGTGAAGGCCGCGCAGAGCACCGGTGCGGCTCCGCCCCGGCCCCTGATCCCCCCTCCCCTCCCCGCACCAGGGCTGTGGGGGCCACGCGTGGGGATGGGTGGGTGGCTGCCTTCGTGCATGGAAGGCCCGTGAGCCCTGCCACGCCCCGTGCCGTGCATGGAGGTGCCCGGGACCAGGGGCCTCAGCGCCCTGCACCCTCTTCAGAAATCCATCTAGCCAGCTGCTAGCTGGGCTCCAAACCCACTTTCTTGGCTTTGTGTTGAGACTAGCTCTGCCTGTGGAAGACCAGAGGGAGGATTTGGGGTTTCCGGATCCCTCGCTGCAGAAACGATTATAGTGAAGACAAGGAGAAGCAGATGTGGGGCACACGCCTGTGACCCCAGAAACTCAGGGATGGAGGCAGGAGGATGGGGAGCTTGAAGCACCGTGTAGGCAGAGGGGCAACATTACTGAGATGTCACCACAAGAACAAAGTGAACCAAAAGGGCTGGGTTTGCGGCTGAAGCGGCACAGTGCCCGCCGAACACGCTCCGGGCTCTGGGTTCAGTCCCCCAAACTCAAAACAAAAAAGCCTGGGCACCAAAGTCCTTGAGATTCAGCTCCAGTTAACCATCAGAAAACCAGAAGTGGGGCTGTGGCTCAAGCGGTAGAGCGCTAGCCTTGAGCTGAATTGCTCAGGGACAGCGCCCAGGCCCAGAGTTCAGGCTCCATGACCAACCAAAAAAAAAAAAAAAAAAGGTAGAAAGGAAGGAAAAGGAGGGAGGGAGGGAGGGAACAAAGATCTGGCTAAACTTGGGTGGCATACACCTGTAATCCTAATTACTCAGGGGGCTGAGATCTGAGAATCACAGAGTCCACCAAGGAAGAAAAATCCATGAAACTCTAATCTCCTCTCCAATTAACCAACCAAACAGTAGACGTGGAAAAGTGGCTCACGTGGTAGTGCATTAGGACAGCTCCCAGGTCCTGAGTTCAAACCCCAGGACCAGCACACACACAAGAGAAGATCTGCCGTGGACAGAGGCAGTGGTTCTGCCCTCTGTGGCCTGCTCTGTCCGGGAGGCCCCTGGGCGGGGGGCGGGGGCGCACTCCCCGGCAGAGCCCAGCGGTGGCTCCAAGCACTCCCCTGTCCTGGGCTGTGGTGGGAACTGGCGGAGGGCGTGGGGCCACGGGCACAGGGAGCCGCCTGCCGCACCCCTGCAGGCGCCTGGATCCTGACGAGCGCACTCCGCGTGGGCCTGGCTCGGCACATCGGGCAGGCCGTGCGCGACCACTCGCTGGCCAGCACCTCCGTCAAGGTCCGCGTGGTGGCCATTGGCATGGCCTCGCTGCGCCGCGTCCTGCACCACCAGCTTCTGGACGCTGTCCAGGTGAGCGGCCAGCCTGCAGGGCTGGGGCCGGGGTGGCAGGGAGCAGGGGACAGGCCGGTCACTCGGGGAAACCCTGGGTGGATGCAGCTCCCGAGGATAAACCGGGGGTGTGGAGCCCGGGGCCACCCGCTGGACGGCAGCATTTCCCGTGCCCTGAGGGCTCTGCCTCGTCCCCCCTCCTTCCCTGCACAGGAGGACACCCCTGTCCACTACCCCACAGATGACGGCGGCGGCAGCCAGGGCCCGCTCTGCCCCCTGGACAGCAACCTTTCCCACTTCATCCTGGTGGAGCCCACGGCCCCCGAGACGGGGGAGGATGGGCTGGCGGAGCTGCGGCTGCGCCTGGAGAAACACATCTCCCAGCAGAGGATGGGCTACGGGGGTGAGGAGGCCCCCACGGGCAGGGGCTCCGGATGGGAGGGGGCAGGAGGAGCTGAGGGCCATGGGGCTGAAGGAGGGGCAAGAGGGACAGGACAGGAGGACGGGCACACCACAGCCCTCAGGTCTGACAGAGAGTCACTGATGGGCAGAGCCAACCTGACCAGGCAGTCACCGCACCGGGCAGCAGGGGTGCCGAGACCATTTCCATCTCTCAGATGCCCTCCTGGAAATTTTCCCGTCAAAATTCCAGAGGCCCGTCTCCCGCCACAGGGCCTCCAGGCTTGCCACCGCCAGGGGGCGGCCTTGCCCGCGGCCCCGGCTGCCGTGACAGTGGGGCTGGTGTGCTGGGAGTTGTGTTGACAAATCAATGCTTGACTGCTTCAGACGTGCACCAAGAATGTGAAACGCCAGCAAGCAAGACATGCACATGCTCGGCCAGGCCACTGAGCGTGAAAACAGTGGCTCAGGGCCAGTGGCTCACGCCTGTCGCCCTAGCCACTCAGGAGGCTGAGGTCTGAGGATCACAGTTCAAAGCCAGCCTGGGCAGGAAATTCCATGAACCACCAGAAAACCAGAAATGATGCTATGGCTCAAGGGATAAAGAGATAGCCTTGAGCTGAAGAGCTCAGAGACAACATCCAGGCCCAGAGTTCAGGCCCCTCGACTTGACAAAAGCAAAAACAAACAAACAAACCCACCCAGGATGACATCGTCCAGAGAGAAATGTACTTCCTACCTGACTTACGGAAGTGTAAAGCACTGTGTACCTCATCTTCATAATAATCACTTCTAAAAAGACAAGAAAATTTAAAAATGAACACCAGAAACGCAGACGTGGACAGCACTAGGCCTCGAGTACAGACACTCAAGGACAGTGCCCAGGTCCTGAGTTCAAGCGTCGGGACTGTCAGGGAGGGAGGAAGAGAGGGGAGAAAGCAGGAAGGGTGGATAAAGGAAGGGAGCGGAGGGTGCAGGCAGGCAGGCAGCCAGGCGCCTTTGACTCGTGTGTGTCCAGCAGCCGGGCAGCTCAGGGGGCTGGGGTGGGGGTGGCCACCCTTGCTGTGAGGCGATCCCCGGGCTTCCCCTTGCTGCCCCCTCTTCTTCCGGGGTGTCTGGAGGTAGCTCAGGAGCTGCTTATGCGCAGGCACGGGCAGCATCGAGATCCCAGTTCTTTGCCTTCTGGTCAATGGAGACCCCAGCACCCTGGAGGTAGGGGCAGGGGAGGCAGGTGGGTTCTGGCTGCCCAGGGCCTCCTGGAGGACATGGTGGGTCCCCGGGGATCCCCGAGGCTCCCGGGGATGGGTGGGCGGGGGAGGGGGGACGGTGGTCCCACAGGAGCGCACCCTGTCCCGCTCCACCAGAGGCTGTCCAGGGCCGTGGAGCACGCCGCGCCGTGGCTCATCCTGGCAGGCTCTGGGGGCATCGCCGACGTGCTGGCGGCCCTGGTGAGCCAGCCTCACCTGCTGGTGCCCCAGGTGGTAGAGAAGCAGTTCCAGGAGAAGTTCCCTGGGGAGCGCTTCTCCTGGGACGCCGTCCTGCACTGGACCCAGCTGGTACGCGCCATCGGGGTGGGCGTCCTTCAGGCCTGGTCCGTGCCACGGGTCCTGGTGTCGGGTGGAGTCTCGGCCATCCCTGCCCTCTCCCCCACCCCCATGGGTTCCTGCTCCGCCCACTGGGGTGCAGGCACCTGGGTAGCCCGCCCCTCATCGCCGGGTAGCTCTGGTCAGGCCCGGGGTGGGGCGGGCGGCCGGCAGGCGCTGGCCTCACTGGGCACCTGAGCCAGGGGCCCTCAGAGTCTCTTCCTGCTCCAGCTGCAGCACATTGCCACGTACCCCCACCTGCTCACGGTGTACGACTTCGAGCAGGAGGGCTCCGAGGGCCTGGACACCGTCATTCTCAAGGCCTTGGTGAAAGGTGGGTCTGGGCAGGGACAGGCCAGCGGCGACCGCACCGCCTGCCCACCCCGAGCGGGGCGGGAGAAGAAGGTGCCGTAGCCACGATGGCTTCTGTCTGCAGCCAGCTTTCCAGTGTACACGCATGTACCACTGTGTGTGTGTGTGTGTGTGTGTGTGTGTGTGTGTGTGTGTGTGTGTATTAAGTGTTCACCTGGCTTGTTTGGGGTCTGATCACAATAGCGTGGCTGTCACCAGCTCCGCAATAGCTCCATCCTCCCGGAAGTGCACGTTGCTCGCTGCCAGTGTGTTCTCCCCAGCACTGGGCTCTCCCTCCTGCTGTGGATTGGAGGACGTACACAGGTGGAATCAATGTGCCACTCTTTGTTACTGAGCTGTGTCCCCCCCACCCCCGCCTGGTGGGGTGACAGCCTCTCGTCCCCGAGGCCCCGGGCCCTTGTGTCTCGGTGGCGGACATGGGGTTCACACCAGGAGGGCATCTGGGAGGTGGCGGCTCTCTCCAGGACAGAAGGCCCAGGAGCCCCCTAAAGAACCCCTCACTGCCCCTCAGGGGTCCCCGCACCCTGTGAACATGACGCCGTGCAGGACAGCGTCCAGGCCTCGCCTAGGGGTCTGGGTTTGTCCCATACATGCTGCTGCCACCCCTGGAAGCTGCCATGGCCTGTCAAGTCCACCTGCAAAACCGGGCCTCAACCACCCCCGCTCTGCCCACAGCCTGCAAAAGTCACAGCCAGGAGGCCCAGGACTACCTGGACGAGCTCAAGCTCGCTGTGGCCTGGGATCGCGTGGACATCGCCAAGAGTGAGATCTTCAGTGGGGATGTCGAGTGGAAGGTGAGAGCCCCCGGGCCGGGTTCCGGCCAGCACGGGGCAGAGACCACACAGAGGCCCTGGGAAGCCAGAGGCTCGCAGGCCAGGCCCACTGTGGCTCAGCCGGTGGGATGGAGGGCAGGCTGGGCTGCTCTGGAGGCCGGGCTACCACGTGGGATCTTCCTAACCCAGCCACGTGGACTCTGCACGCTCTGACTCGCTCAGGGGGAAGCGGGGCGCCCCGGGGGAGAGGCCCCCCCTCACTGTCCCTCCTCCACTCTGCCGGGCGAGTCCAGTCCCGTGACCTGGAGGAGGTGATGATGGACGCCCTGGTCAGCAACAAGCCCGACTTCGTGCGCCTCTTTGTGGACAGCGGCGCCGACATGGCCGACTTCCTTACCTACGGGCGGCTGCAGCAGCTCTATCGCTCCGTGTCCTCCAAAAGTCTGCTCTTCAGCCTGCTGCAGCGCAAACACGAGGAGGGGCGGCTGACGCTGGCTGGCCTGAGCGCTCAGCAGGCCCGGGAGCCACCCAAGGGGCCGCCCGCCTTCTCCCTGCACGAGGTCTCCCGGCTGCTCAAGGACTTTCTGCAGGACGCCTGCCGGGGCCTCTACCAGGACCGGAGGGTGGCGGTGAGCCGTCCCAGGGCCGCAGAACAGCAGGGCTGGGTATGAGGCCAGGCTGAGGTTGATGGCCACATCCCCTCCTCAGGAGAAGGGGTCAGCCAAGCGCCCCACGGGCCAGAAGTGGCTGCTGGACCTCACCCAGAAGAGCGAGGACCCGTGGAGGGACCTGTTCCTGTGGGCCGTTCTGCAGAACCGCCACGAGATGGCCACCTACTTCTGGGCCATGGTGCGTGTCTGCAGCAGAGCCAGGCTGGCCTGGGCCGGGCAGTGAAAGGGAGGGGGAGGGCACCGCCTGACACCCTGACTTCCAGGGCCAGGAGGGCGTGGCCGCCGCCCTGGCAGCCTGCAAGATCATCAAGGACATGTCCCACCTGGAGACTGAGGCAGAGGCAGCCCGCGCCATGCGCGAGGCCAAGTACGAGCACCTGGCCCTGGGTGAGCAGTGTGGGGGGTCGGGGCGTGGGCTCCGTCCCGGGGCCCCAGACAGCGGCAGGGCAGGCTGGCTCCTTCTGTGGGGCAGGCAGGGGGCTCGTCTCCCCGCAGGGAGAGCATGTGGCAGGGATGTGCGTGGGGACGGCGCGGGAGGCCTGGGGGGATCCACGAAGCTCAGCCCTGGCACAGAGGCCACGGGGATCCTGGTAACCGGGGAGTCAGAGCAGGAGGCCCGGAGGGGTGCAGAGGGGTAGATGCAGATGCATCCCACCGGGCGGGGCTTGAGCGGGCGTCAGCCTTGCCCTGCGGCCGGGCCCCGGCAGACCTCTTCTCGGAGTGCTACGCCAACAGCGAGGAGCGGGCCTTTGCCCTGCTGGTGCGCAGGAACCGGAGCTGGAGCCGCACCACCTGCCTGCACCTGGCCACCGAGGCCGACGCCAAGGCCTTCTTTGCCCACGATGGTGTTCAGGTGAGCGGCCAGCAGGCCTCAGCAGATCCAGGAGGACGGGCAGCGGCAGAGCCCGGCTGTCCCTGGCAGATGGAAGGGTGGGCAGCGGCAGAGCCCGGCCGTCCCTGGCACACGGGAGAGTGGGCAGTAGGCAGAGCCCAGCTTTCCCTGGCACACGGAAGGGTGGGCAGTAGGCAGAGCCCAGCTGTCGATGGCACACGGGAGGGCGGGCAGCGGCGGAGCCCTGGCTGTCCCTGGCACAGAGATGTCTCCCAGAGGCAGCGCCAGCTCTGGGCCCTGGTCACAGCTGGGTTCCTGCGCCCTCTGCTGGGAAACTTTTCTAGGCTGTCTCAGAGCCAGTGCCATCACCATGGCAGAGCCTGCAGTCTCCTATTGAAAGTTCACAAGGACTGGGCAACAGTGATCGTGCTTATAATCAATCCTAGCTACCCTGGAGGCTATCTGGGCATTGAGGTTCGAAGCCAGCCTGGCAGAAAAGTCTCCAGTGAATCACCAACAAGTCAGGGGTGGTGCTGTGGTTTGTAAGGTAGAGCACCAGCCTTGAGCAAAACCTCCAAGAACACGAGGCCCTGAGTTCAGTTGCCAGCACACACAAACACATACACACAGCACGTGTACACACATGCGTGTCACCTGTACGCGTGCCTGTGCATACATGTACACACATGGTTCCCAGAAGCCGTGGAATCCAAGCCCTACCACACACGTATGGTACACACACAGGCGTGCATGCACACCTACACAAGGTTCCCAGCAGCGGTGAAATCCATGCTCCAGGGAGGAGCTCCTTCCCCTGCCCCCCTCCCCGCCACCCCGGGTGACGCCCCAGGGCACCAGCATGGGGAGCCTGGCGCTGCAGGGGAGTGTTACAGCATGGGCCTTTCTTTCAGGCCTTCCTGACCAAGATCTGGTGGGGAGACATGGCCACGGGCACGCCTATCCTGCGGCTGCTGGGTGCCTTCACCTGCCCTGCCCTCATCTATACCAACCTCATCACCTTCAGGTGAACAGGGTGGGCGGCTGGCAGGGCGGGCAGCGGGCAGGGCCAGGGCCCGTGTGGGAGTCCGAGTCCTGTAGCCCAAGGCCCAGGGCCTGAGTGTCCCTGTGTTGCAGCGAGGACCTCCCCCCAGCGTCGGGCCTGGAGGACCTGCAGGAACTAGACAGCCTGGACGCGGAGAAGACTCTGCTGTACCATCCAGGCGGCCAGTAAGGGGACGGGGCGAGGGGGCGCAGGCTGCAGCAGGGGCGGCGGGGATCTGGCGGGACACCCCGACAGGAGCTCGCCCGGCCCCTCACCGGCTGTGGCCTCCTGGGCCTGGTGTCACACAGGGTGTCGGTGGGGCCCAGCCCTCGGGGCGAGCGGGCGCGGCCGGCTGCCTTCCTGCTCTCGCGCTGGCGGAAGTTCTGGGGCGCCCCCGTGACCGTGTTCCTGGGGAACGTGGCCATGTATTTCGCCTTCCTCTTCCTCTTCGCCTACGTCCTGCTGGTGGACTTCAGGCCCGCTCCGGAGGGGCCGGCGGGGGCCGAGGTCACCCTCTACTTCTGGGTCTTCACGCTGGTGCTGGAGGAGACCCGACAGGTGAGGGCCAGGGGGGCGGGGCCCTGGGCTGTGCAGCTCTGCGCCTGATCCCAGGTCCTGACGAGTGCAACCGGGGAAGGCCCGTCACAGCCATCACTGTCCCAAGCCCTCAGCATGCACAGGTCCTGAGTCCAGATGGCCCTTCACTGTTTGTTTGCTTTGGTTTGTATCTCCAGTCCTGAGGCTTGAACTCAGGGCCTTGGACATGCTAGGCAGATGTTCTAACTACGTGAGCCACACTCCAGCTCTTTAAAAATACATTTATTGCCAGGCGCAGTGGCTCACTGCCTGTAATCCTAGCTACTCAGGAGGCTGAGATCTGAGGATCAAGGTTCGAAGCAGCCGGGGCACTAAAGACCATGAGACTCTTACTTCCAGTTAACCACTAGAAAACTGGAAGTGGCGCTGTGGCTCAAGGCAGCAGCCTTGAGCCAAAGAGCTCAGGGACAACGAGCCCCCCCTCCCCAAAATGTATTTATTCACTTACATAGGCCATAGGCCTTGAACTCAGGCCCTGGGTGTTGTCCCTCATCTCAGGTTTGTGGTGTGTCTGCCAGGCTGGCTCTACCCTGGGATCCTCAGCTCTCAGCCTCCTGGGTTTCAGGTGTGTGCCACCTGCACTGGGCACGCTCCAGCACCCGAGCTCCGGTTCTCTCCCAGACTCAGCCCTGGAACAGCTTCCATGGACCCGGCGCTGGGGCGCTGGCCTAGGGTGAACCTTGTTTGTGAGGCAGATCCCACGGGGGCCTGGCTCATTCTGCCAGGTGAGCCCGGGCAGCTGTCACAGCCTGTCCCCTGGTGCCAGGGCTTCTTCACAGACGAGGACACACACTTGGTGAAGAAGTTCACTCTATATGTGGAGGACAATTGGAACAAGTGTGACATGGTGGCCATCTTCCTGTTCATTGTCGGCGTCACCTGCAGGTACGGTGCCAGAGATCCCACGGCCACAGCGGCCACCGGGGCCCGGTGTGACCTGGCTCCGGCCTTTGGCCCCTGCAGGATGCTGCCCTGGGTGTTCGAAGCTGGCCGCACGGTCCTTGCCATCGACTTCATGGTCTTCACACTTCGACTCATCCACATCTTTGCCATTCACAAGCAGCTGGGCCCCAAGATCATCATTGTGGAGCGCATGGTGAGAGGGAGGGGAGGGGGGAATGGAACATCATGGTGAGATGGGGGAGGGGTGGGGGTGAGCATGGGGCTCCATAGTGAGATGGGGGAGGTGACAGAGAGGGGTATGGGATCCCATGGTGAGATGGGGAGGGGTGACAGAGAGGGGTATGGGATCCCATGGTGAGATGGGGAGGGGTGGGGTGGGCGTGGGATCCCATGGTGAGATGGGAGAGGGGGCCGGGGGTGGGAGTGGGGCCCCATGGTGAGATGGGGAGGGGACAGAGAGGGGCATGGGATCCCATGGTGAGATGGGGAGGGGTGGGGTGGGCGTGGGGCCCCATGGTGAGACCTTGGGCCCCAGGTGGGTTTGGTCCTTCTGCCAAGACCCCAGTGGAGGGGTGCTGAGCCGGGCATCTCCACGCGGGGCCGCGGGCATTGTTGACCCCTCCCCCGCAGATGAAGGACGTCTTCTTCTTCCTCTTCTTCCTGAGTGTGTGGCTGGTAGCCTACGGCGTCACCACCCAGGCGCTGCTGCACCCCCAGGACAGCCGTCTGGAGTGGGTCTTCCGCCGCGTGCTCTACCGGCCCTACCTGCAGATCTTTGGGCAGATCCCGCTGGATGAAATTGATGGTGTGTGCGCAGCTGGGGGGGGGGGCAGTGCCCTGCAGCCAGCGTGGTCCTGCTGCCCAAGCACGCGTGTGTCCTGAGGGACCTGCTGGGTCGTGGGGGCTCTGGCACAGCCCACACACCCTCACTGAGCCCCCAGCCTCCACCGGCTGGGGACAGTGGGACCTGTCTAGGAAGGCCACGCGCCAGCTGGGCTTTGGAGTGGGCTGAGGGGGCAGAGGGACAGGCGTGGGTGCAGAGGGGGTGTTTGGTGAGGAGACCATCCCTGCCAGTGAGGGCTGCGACCCTGTCACCTGCCCCAGGGGGTGAATCACAGCACAGAGACCCAGAAGGGCAGGCAGAGCGGCACGCTCCAATGTCTGTGTGAGGGAACCACGTGCGGACAGACACCCTGACACGTGCGTGCTGGCACTGCCGGGGCAGGGCCCAAAGTAGAAGCAGGATCTCCTTGGAGGGGCTGGGCCCTTGTCAACTTCCACCCGCCGCTCCCTCCAGCTCCTGCCCAAATCCACCGTGGGGTGCAGGCCCAGGGCTGAGGCCCACAGTAACCTAGAGTGGGCTCTGGTGCCCACTGCAAGCCCTGGGAGACTGCAGACTGCCCCGATTGGGCTGCAGGGCAGGCTGTGGCCATCCTTGCTGGGGTGGTGGTGGTGGAGGAATGGACTCCTGCAAAGGCAGGCAGATTTTTCCATACCCACCTTCATCTCATGGCCCTGGCTCTGTCCCCAGGGCCCCCGGTAGAAGCCTTCACCTGTCTTTCTGGGCTAGAGCTTCCCCAGTGGCTCTGGCACGCAGAGGATGGGGTGTGGACGGGGTAGGGGGACGTGCCGCACCTGTGCCCTCGTGGTACCTCCACTCTGGGCCACACTTCCCGGCCTGACAACCTGCTGGCCTTTCAGAGGCCCGGGTGAACTGCTCCGTCCACCCACTGCTGCAGGAGGACTCGCCCTCCTGCCCCAACCTCTACGCAAACTGGCTGGTCATCCTCCTGCTGGTCACCTTCCTGCTGGTCACCAACGTGCTGCTTATGAACCTGCTCATCGCCATGTTCAGGTGTCCTGCCCGCCCGCCTGCCCGCCCGGCCTCCACAGCTCCCCTGCCCATCCCGCTGGCCCTGGCTCCACCAGCAGGGTGTAGCGGGCTGCGGGTGTGACCCTGGCTGCCTGCCCTGCAGCTACACGTTCCAGGTGGTGCAGGGCAATGCGGACATGTTCTGGAAGTTCCAGCGCTACCACCTCATCGTGGAATACCACGGGCGTCCAGCCCTGGCCCCACCCTTCATTCTGCTCAGCCATCTGAGCCTGGTGCTTAAGCGAGTCTTCAGGAAGGGTGCCCAGCACAAGCGGGAACACCTAGGTACAGCTGCCCGGTGGCCCAGGCCCGGCCCATATCCCCACTGCTGGGGTCCCGCATGCAGCCCACCCTGCCTGTCCATCCATGCCCTCCCTACCTGCCCCTGCCCTCCAGGCCCCGTCAGCTCTGTGAGGCTTGCCTCTGTCACCCGCCCTCCCAGAGAGAGACTTGCCTGGTCCCCTGGACCAGAAGATCATTACCTGGGAGACGGTGCAGAAGGAGAACTTCCTGAGCAAGGTGGAGAAGAGGAGGCGGGACAGCGAGGGGGAGGTGCTCCGGAAGACGGCACACAGGTAGCAGTCAGGGAGGCCTGGGGGGTGAGAGCAGGCGTGGTGAGCTCAGACCTGGCTCAGAGTGGCAGCCTGGTGGAGGCTGTCTGCCCAGAGATGTTGGAGGCAGGTGGCCCCGGTGTCAACGTGGCCATGGGGTGGGCTGGCGTTGGTGTGCAGGCCGCTGGGAGGGACCACCAGGCCCTGCCTGAGCCTGTCAGAGATGGCTCATCCTTTCCACAGCAGGGAGGCAGGGCAAGCTGCTGGAAACAGAAGCTGAAAGGGGCAGGGCAGCACCGTGGATGAGTCCCTGGGCCCAGCGGCTTAGCCTCTTTCTTGGGGAGAGCTCTGCCAAGGCCTCACCTACCCTGAAGGGAGAGGATACGTGGCCTGGCATTCTCTACCTGCTGTGAATGCTTCTTTCTCCCAGACCTCACTCCAGGAGCCCTGCTCCTGCCTGTGCCCCTTCTCCCTGGGCAGCGTGCCCCAGGCCGGAGCCCCAGAAATAAGCAGACGGATACCCACAGGAGTCCCGGGGGCCATCACCCCTAAATAATGGCAGGGAAAGGGGGTCCGAGAAGGGATGTAGGCACCCAGAGGCCAGGGCTGGCTGGGAGGGTGGCAACCCTACAAGGAGAGGGCTGCCTAACCTGTGACCTCCCCTCTTCTCTGCAGAGTGGACTTGGTTGCCAAGTACCTTGGGGGGCTGAGAGAACAAGAAAAGCGCATCAAATGT
This sequence comes from Megascapheus bottae, assembly GCF_031878675.1. Taxonomy (NCBI): domain Eukaryota; kingdom Metazoa; phylum Chordata; class Mammalia; order Rodentia; family Geomyidae; genus Megascapheus; species Megascapheus bottae. The sequence goes on along the minus strand of NC_143524.1, from coordinate 1,562,502 downwards.
CTGGAGTCACAGGTTAAGTCGGTGAACCAGAGTCCCATCCATCCCTAGGCTAGGTGACAATGCAGCTCTGCCCGGCTTGACACAGGGCCATGCTGACTGCCACAAGCAATGGGCTGGCCAGCAGTGAGGGCCTTGTGCACAGGGCCCCAGGATGCAGTGGCCAGATCCTGTGGGACCAGGCCCTCCCAGGGCTGCCCAGCCACATCTCTCATGCAGCGTTCCACCCCCACACTGAAGCGGCTCAGAGGGAGGGTGCCCCTGCAGGAGGTGAGTAACAGACAGGGAAGGCCCATCTCCATGCCGTGGCACTTCCTCTGACCCCTCTAGGCCAATTACTGCACGCTGCTTCTGTCTTCCATGGTCGACAGATTGGCCCAGGGCAGCACTCACTGGAGTAAGTATCTGTATGGCTGCTCATCTGTGGCAGAAAGCAAGAACCAAATACCAACAGCTGCCCCCCACCTCCTGCCAAAGCCAGAGGCTACATGGACTGTGCAGGTGCCCAGCCTGGGCAAGGCCTTACCTGGTACTGGCCACTCAGCAGCTGAAGAGGCCCTTCCTTCCCACAGGCCCTGAGAGCTTTGGTGGCGGGAACCTGCAGGCCCCTGCTAGCCATGGGGTGAATCCTGGAGGCAGGGAGCACCCCGAGGCTAGCCGGCCTCAGTATGACTGACACTGGCTGTCTTGGGGACATACTGGCCTCGCCCTGGACGCAGCAGAGTACAAGAGAAGCAGCTCTCCCTAGATCTGAACCCCGGAAAGTGAGCCACCTTTCCTGGCACCCTCTGCTCCTGATAAGAAACCATTGTTTCAAACTCTGTGGTTATGGTTTCTGTTCTTTATGGTCCTCACCGGTCAGCTGGCCAGCTCCAGCTTCCATAGGGCAGGGCCAGGTGCCCACCACGGCTCTCAGCTCCAAACCCTTCCTGGGTAGCACTGGTGTTCCCTTCTGAAGGTGCCAAGAGCCACTTGGTCTTCCAGACGAGACCACTGAACCCACCACACCACAGTGGACCTGATGGCTTCTGGCCTTAGCAAAACAACAAGGGGCCCACACACAACCCACTAGGCCTAACTGTCCATCCAGGCACCTTGAGGCCCAAAACCAGGGCTACAGACGGAGGGCAGACCGAGCTCAGACACGAAAGTCATGTAGTAATGTCTTCTATCCTACATCCCTGGAGGATTTCCAGCCCGACCCCGTGCACAAGCCAAGTACTGTCCTGCACCCTGAGGACACCCATGTGCCCCGTGCCCAGCCTCCTTCTGAGGCCTGCGGTCTACAGGGGCCAGGGCTGATGTGATGGGGTCATCCATAGGTGGGCAAAACTGGGTGTCATATAGCTACAGGCCTGTTCCTCTAGTAGACCCATGCATGCAGAAGGCAGGTGTGCACTGAAAACCCTGAGACCAGGGGTTTACACATGGGGAAGACTGCTGAAGCAGAGCCCTCAGGGTGAACAGACCCACACACAGACCTGAGAAAGACCCAAAGCCTTTATTGTCCCCAGACAAGGCCTAGGGAGAAGCAGGGCTCCATGTCTCATCCCCAGGGACCTGGAGCCCTGGCCAGGGCTGCTGGTGCCCCTGCCGCCCTCCACTCATGGCAGTGGCTGTGCAGCCATAGCTGCACCTGGGCTAGGCACAGGAGGACAGATGATGGGGGGGTGTGGCCAGGCCAGCTGCCCCTGCTCACACCTCAGCCCCTGGGCCCTCGGGGCTTCCACCTCTGTTCCTGAAGTGCTCTCTGTTCCGCTTCTTGCTCCCATGGAAGCCAACAGCCTCCACCCCGGGAGGGCCTGGGGAAGACTCTGCGCAGGTATCCCCCGATGCCACTCCCACCTCTGGCAGCCCCTGGGTGCTGGTCCACTCTTCCGCTTCAGGCCCAGGCCCCGCCAGGTGTGCCAATTCCACAGGACCCTCGCTGCCTGCACCCAGCACACCCTCCTTCCTCAGGGCCCGCTTCCTCTCAGCTCGAGCTGGCTTGGTGAAGACCACTCTGCCCTCCCCACTGCTGGAGGGGTCCTGGTTGAAGGACGGCAGGTAGTCTGTGGGGGCTGTCCGGGCGCCCAGGAAGGCCAGGACAGCAGTCCGATTGCCCAGCTCAGTGGTCTCCGCCACATCTTCCAGGCTGTACTTGGTCCAGCGCTCGGGGTGTGACACGTAGTCCGGGACAGGGGACGCCCTCGGAGGGCCAGGGCTCCCGTGGGCTCTGCTCAGACCCCTCGCTGGAGGATGGCCGGGAGGTGGCGGGGGCTGTCGTTCACTGCCGTCCCCCCTGGGCTGGGGCCCTGGGGGAGGGGCCCTGCGGGCGGCGCCCTCCAGGCAGTCGAAGATGCTGTGGCTGCGCTGGGAGAAGGTGGAGCTCATGCCTCGCAGGTGGAAGGGCTGCGCGGGGGGCGACGGAGGCTCTGCGGGCTCCTCGGTGCCCGAGTCTTCCTGGGCCTCCCCCGGAGGTGCCCCCGGTGACAGCGCCGCCGCCTCCGCCTCTGCCGGCAAGCTGAGGTCGGAGTCGGAGTCGCCAAGGGACACGGTGTCCGAAGGCGGAGCGTCGTCCTCCAGGCCCGGGGAGGCCTCGCCCGCCTCGGCGCCGGCCATGAGGCCCCGAGCCGAGGGCAGCGGCGTGCGGGACGAGCGCCCGGGCTCCGGGGAGCCCAGGGTGGGCGCTGAGGAGAGAGGAGCCGCCGTCAGAGCCGGGCGGCGGATGCAGGGGAGGCCCGGGGCCCGCCGGGCCGCACGGGGCACTTACCGGGCTGAGGTGCAGAGGACGGCGCGGCGCGGGCTCCGCACCGCCGGCTCCTCGCGGGCTCGCGGCGTCCGGACCCCGCCGGACTGGGCCCGCGGCCCCGCCCACCCGCGCTCGGCCCTCTGGGAAACCGAGTTCCCGGATTTCCCCGCGCAGGAGCTTCAGCGCCCAGGAAACTACACCTCCCAGTTGACACCGAGACCTCCCGCGGCATTCTGGGACAGGCGACGAGCGTGCTCGCCTCGGGCGCCCGGGATTGGCCCGGGGACGGAGGAAGGGGCGGAGCCAAGACTCCAGAGGTGTCAGCTGCGCGGGCTTGGCGGCTCTAGCGCCGCCTGCCGGAAGCCACCAGGCCAGCGTCCCCACAGGCAGGAAGCGCGCCATCGCGCAGGCGTGATTCGAGCCCATAGCACTTCCGGCGCGGACCGGAAGCGGGCCCGCTCGGCCCCCAGCGCACCCCCTAGCTGGGACGCCGCCCCCCTCGCCCTCGGCCCTCGGCCCTCGCGGAGCCGGAGGGGCCTCCTGGCCGGTCTGGGCACGGAACCGTCCCCACCCGCTCCCCGCGCCCAGCGCCGCCCGGCTGGACGCCGCGCCGAGCCGAGCGCACACAGGAAGAGGGTCTTGGACGGCCCCGCTGGCATGCCTGGTTTTTCCTTTATTAAATGACTGTATAAGATGTAATTACAGCTGAGGGTGACATGTTAGAAAGGACACTACACTGAAGGCATAGAAGAGTGCTCAGATCCAGCTCGTGGGGGGTGAAGGAGAGGGATAGGGTTAAAAAGACAGGAGCTGTGCAGCCCACAGATGGGCAGATTGGCTGGGCACAGCCCCAGCTCAGCCACAGGAGCCTCTGGGCAAGCACCCCTGAGAGGCCTCACTCGGCGGGCAGAGCCCCAGGGGCCCTCACAGCCGGCTCCAGGTGACATCATCCCCAAGTGAACAGGAGAGTTCAGAACCAAACAAAACCTCGGAAGTGAGAAGGCTAAGTGTAGCAGAGGAACACCGGAAACGCTATGTACACAGGTGGTGGGGCTGCCGCAGCAGCCTCGGGTCACTCTAGTGGCACTGCAGGGGTCCCTGCCCCGGGACCTGCAGGGTCTCAGTACACAGAGCTATTCCGGATGCCACAGCACAGCACCATGCTCAGAATCATCTCAAAGATCTGTGGAGAGCAAGAGAGGGTCAGCACTGGGGCGAGGAGGGGCCGTCCCCGGTGAATGGCAGAGAATGGGGGGGGGGCAGCTCACCATGATGACAGCAACCACAATGGCTGCAATGCCAATGAGGTACAGCTTTCCCGAGAAGAGCTCATCAATCTTCTGGTGGCAGTCACTCTGTGGGGTGAGCAGGGGAGCTCAGAGGCCATTTCAGGGAAGGAGGTATGACAGGAACCGCACCAGTGCCACCCCTTCCCGCACTGCACCCCACCAGCTGGGCCTCTGCCCAGGGCTTATCTCCTACCCATTCGAAAATAAACTCGAACCCCAGGCGTGCAGCTGGGGCCACGCTGGCCTGGGTGCATCCTCGAGGTGCTAGTGTGACACAGAGTGACCTCCCTGGGCACCGCAGAGCTGGCCAGGCCATCGGGCGAAGCCACCGAGCGAGGTGCCAGCCTCTTCCTGGCGCGGGCCCTGCTCTGCTCACCGGGCCCCTGGGCACAGCAGCCCTCTCACTGCCCCCCTCCCGCGGCCCACCCCGCTGCGCCCAGGCACCTCCATGAGGTTGCTGAGGAGGGTGTTGCCTGAGGGACACAGGTTGTTCTTCAGCACTGAGGTGGTCAGCGTGGTCAGCCTGTTGGAGCCACAGCAGTTGAGCTGGAGATCAAGGAAGCATTGGTGAGTTCTTGGCATGTGGGGAGAAGGGCCCCAAGCTCCAGAGGACAGAGCGAAGTGGAGAACACATACCAGACAGACCTCCCCAGGTGGACCTAGAAACCCCCTTCCTTCCCCTGCTGCTTCCACACCTGCTGAACCCTTAGCTGGGACACAGGTACACAGACCACCCAGCCAGGTGCCCTTCTAGTCCTCAGCTCTGGCCAGCAGCAGGCTTCGTCACAAAGGCGATGCTCTAACCAGTGCCTTGTAGCCTCTCCAGCCCAGCCACAACCCCATCCCTGGCCTTGCAGCCCCTCGGGCCCAGACGCACCGTCTCATGGAAGGTCTTCACCACAGCCTTGGCGTTGCTGGCATCATCATCCACCACCGCCTGCTGAAGGGCCTGGTCGTAGAACTGCTTCACATCCTTGGCAATCTGGGGAGAAGTGTGGTCCAGGGCAGCAGGGGGTCGCCCCCCAGGCAGGGCACCAGGCTGTCCCTGTGCTTCACACCCTTGGCAATCGGGGACTAACCCTGGCAGGGCATGCCCTGAGGCAGCCCCTGTGCGGGGAGGGGGGAGGAAGTGTCACAGAGCCCCTGAAAACCCTGGCCGGGGCCGATTCCCCCCCCCCAACCCCTGCAGCTTCCTGAAGCCCCAGGCTTACCTGGTCTTTGTTAACAAAGCCCCAGATACCAGCAGCCACCTCACAGGCAAAGAGGATCACGAGGCAAGTGAAGAACTGGGGACAGAGAGGGGTCGGCGGTGGGCAGGGGGCTCTCTACAGGGAAGGACCCGTACGACCAAGAGGTGTGTTGGGAGCTATGGGTACCCAGCCCACATCCCGAGCAGAGCAGGGACAAGGCCGGGGGTAGGCAGGGATTCTGCAGGTGGCAAGTCCGGGGCTGCAGCTCTCAGGAAGGCACCTGCAGCAGTGAACCCGGACTGTGATGAACCTTCCCTAACCCCTTTCCCTGCTTCCCGGGTGGACAGGAGCCTGAGCAACCCACCTCCCCACTTGGGATAATGGTGAACTCCCCGGCCCCTCCCAAGCCGGCCAGCCTGGATGACACATCTGGGTGCCTCAGCTTCCTCCAGGAGCTGGTATGACCTTGGGGTGCCACTCAGTCTTTATGCTTGTAAAGAAGAGAAACTCAGCCTTGAGAGCCACACATGATAGCCATCAACCACAGACCAGAGGCTTCATTTATGAACCGAACAGGAAAAGCATAGGTGCAAAAGTGTGAAGATGTTGGGGTGGCCAGCTGACCTCTGGCATCCAGGACTGCAGCAGAGGCTTGGTGGGCTACACCCCAGCCCCTGGGTCTGTGCTGATTCCTATCCTGGCCGCCCACTTTCTCCTGGGCCAGCTGAAGTCCCCCCTCCCAAGCCCAGACACAGCTTACTGTCCCCAGCAGGCACTGGGACTCCTGGATGGCGCCATAGCAGCCCAGGAAGCCGACGAACATCATCACAGCCCCCACAGCAATGAGGATGTAGATGCCTGTGGAGGGAGGCCCAAGGTGAGCGGAGGGTCTAGGTGGGCTCGGCACTGTGCCTCAGCGCTCCCCTGCACAGCACTGGGGGACTGAACGGTGTCTAAACATGCAGAGAACGCAGCCACCGTGCTTCAGAGATGTCCTGTGTGCAGACATGGCCGCCCCTTCCTCTGGGCCACACTGTCTCAGCACAACGCACGGTGCCTCAGCCAAGGGAAAGGAGGTGGCAGCAGCTGTCCATTCAGTCACACCTCAGCCTGCTTCATGCGCCCCTTCTTAGGGATGCCAGGGTTTGAGCTGTGCTTGTTTCTGTGCCTCAGCTGGATGTGAAGCTCCATCCTGAGGGCAGGGGCACCACAACCCAGCTGTCCCTGCCTGGAGCCCACGGCCACCCCCCTTGTCCCTTGGGAAAGGCCACAGGCTTTCTGCAGAGCCATCCCAGCCCATCTCAGCAGGCCCAACCCCCCCCCCTGTCTCCACAGCAACACTGCTGGGCAGCTCAAGCCTCCCTGCTCAAAGCCTAGCCCATTGTCCTCTGCCTGGCCAGCCCAGCAGAGAAGGAGCCAGGACTAGAACCACTGCCAGGTTCGGGAATGGACAAGGCCTGGGGCCTGACTTCTGGCAGGCACTGAACATGCTGACCAAAAGAACACCCTCATCAGGACACCTGGCCGGTGGCCCCCCTCATGTGGGCAGAACCTCCTCTAGCCCCGCAAGCTCAGCCTCCTGGGGCCACGTCAGGGACACCCAGGTGATGAGGACACCCCAGGGCACCACTCTTCCTGGACACAGAGGCCTTTGAGAATCCCAGGGCCACCCACAGCCCCTCCAGGGCCCAGAACTCTCCCAGCTCCCCGGGGTGCTAAGCCAGTCAGCCAATCCACCCCTCTTCCCAGCACTGGACAAAGAGCCTTTGTCAGGACCACATCTGCTCCCCACAGCCCCCAACAGGGGGCTCCAGAAGGACGACTCAGGATGGGCAGGGACTTGGTGCCAGGATGGGGATGGCAAGCCCTGCCAAGTGGTGCGACACCTGGGGTTATCCCAGTCCCCACACCACGGAGAGGCAGCTGGCCTGCTGGAGTTTGAACTGGGCAGCCCATGATGAGACAGGGCACTGAGATGTTTCCAGTGCCACAGAGCACAGCCCAGGGGCATCCAGGGCCATGAAGGAGACCGAAGACGCTGCAGCCTCCATGAGGCCGGTGTGCCCCTGCCCCACCCCAGCAGCCAGCTCAGCCAATTAGTCTGGCCTGAAGTGGTGAACCTTTTGCTCCTGTCCCACCACAGGAGACCTAGAAGCTGCTACTGCCACAGGGCTGTTGCCAAACTGCCTGCCCTGATTAACCACCCAGCCCCCACCACCCTGGACAGGATGAAGAACGTGCTCGAGACCACCTCACTCTGATCAGACATGGGTCCATGCTCAAGTGTTGGCAGGTATGAGGGGAAAGCCCTGGTTGCTAGATTCCTCTGAACCCCAAATAGTGCAGACATCTCAGAAAATAAGCACAAGGCCAGGAAGAGGTAGGTCTCCAGGACTGACAGCCCCCTCAAGGGCCTCCAGAGGCCTTACCCGGCCTGGAAACCATCGGTCCATCCAGGACCATAAGCAGGGCTGGGGCCAGAGGAGGAATGGCAGCCTGGGGTGATCAGACATCTCTGGGTTGCCCTGGAGTTCTGAGTGAGAGAGGGAGTACACAGGGCATTCCTGGCCCCCACTCGGGGGAGGGAGGGAGAAGGGCAGGCCCCTGGCAGGCTCCACAGGAGCGGGGAGGACCCATAGCAGGCCCCAACTGGGAGCTGTGGGCCAGGAGCCCCTCCTTTAAAGGGCAGAACATCTCCCAAACACTTGTAGAACTTGCAGGATGCCAGACCCCGCCCTCTACCCTGCCTCCACTGAGGGGGGAGCACTGCAGGGATGGTGGGGTGGCTCAGTCCCCCACAGACATCCTAATAAGGCTACTAGGTGTGGCAGCCTGTGTGGGAGGAGAGAGGGGACTGAGCCTCCAGCCCTCCCCACATGGTTCCAGCTGCTTCAGCTTTGGCCCAGGCATTCAGCCCCACCCACCAGGGTGCCTTCCCAGAAATACCCAGGTTAAAATAAGATCTCCAGAGGCTTCCAGCCCCAGCTGCCATTCTGCCTGGCCTATTGTTCTGGTGGGGGTCTCCACCAGCCACTCACCCTCTCAGCACCCTTCAACCCTAGTCCAGCACTACTCCAAGCCAGTGGCCCAGTTTGGATATTCTACTCACTGGTCTCAGACCCCATCTCCTTGTGGACAGCCCCCCCTCCGCCCCCGGAGATACACAAAGACACACAAAGACACACACAGACACGCACAGACACACACTCTACTTGCTCAGTGCTCTTGACCCTGCTTCCCACCTCTAGATCTCGGCCATGCCTTGCCTAGGGGCCTGAGCTCCTGACTACTTGGCCACCAGGTCTGCAGCCCCAGCTCTGGGCTCCACCCACTCTCATGCCCACATCACTCACCCACATAGAAGGTGCTGGGTGCTGGTCGGTCTCCCAGTTCCTGGTAGAGCAGGCTGGTGGTCTGCGGGTCATGGCGAAGCCACAGGGCCACACCCAGGATCACGCCTCCGGCCAACTAGGGAAAGAGAGGACCACGTCACGGTGAGAACTCCATCTATCTGACCTTGTCTTCCAAACCGGATGCAGGACACCTCATTAAGTCTGCATTCCAGATGAACAAGAAACCTTCTCCAGTCCACGTGTGTCCCAAATACCACATGGACACACACACAATAATTCCTCTCAGTTCTCAGTTGACCAGGCCTCTGTCTTTTAAGTGTGGCCAGCAGCCACACCAGGAATTGGGCACCAAGGAAAGCCAGCACCCCCCCCCCACCCCCAGGTGCCTCACACCAAGTCCCCAGCTTGTTAGCAGACTTGGGGATCAAGTCTTTGCTGCTAGAGAGAAGTGATCTGATGCTACCACCCAGGACACAGCCAGCAGCTGCCATCCTCAGGCCAGAGGCTCCCAGGGTGGAGGGGTAGCAGGGCTGGAAGACACTGCTCGGGAAGGCAGGCCTGAGACAGACTCAAGGTGAAGGCCTGTCATCTGGTATAGACGTGACCACCATTAGCCAAGTGGGGTGGGGTGACGCTTGAGAATTGGGGCCTCTAGGGCACAGATAGCAGTCTGTGCTCTAGATTTTGTCTGCTTTCCCTCTAGGCCCACAGCTCCCCACTGGGGCAGCAGCCTGAGGATGTCATGATCCTGGGACTGAACTATCAATCCTTTCTGGGCCCAGATCACGGTGGAAGGTCATGTCCTCAGGCAGTGAGAGGGGCAGGGACAGAGCACTGCTGGCACCTGGTCCTACCGACCAGTGTTCCGCCTTGCACACGAGCAACTGCCAAGTCTGCCAAGGACCAGAGTCAGGAGCCTGGGTCCCACTTGGGGAGCCCACTGCCTGGCGCCCTTGGCCTGGAGGAGCTCTGCCCTCCTCCACACCACCCAACAGAGGGCCAGGCCTCAGGGCTTCCTCCCTCCTGTGCCAAGGGAGACTTCTTTCGCTTGAGCTGGGTGGGAGGACAAGTCTCCCAGGCTTCCAAGAGCAAAGCCTGCCATTCTCCGCAGGGGGCAATGGCACACCCACACAGGAACTCTCACTCAGTTGCTGGTCAGGGAAACAGAGATAAGCCATGAGGCCTGCAGCTCCCATGGCAGCAGGCAGGGTTAAGAGCCCTAAGGGATTTGTACTTGACTGTCACCAATGGGCTACCAATAAGGAAAACACTGTTACCTGCCTGGGGACCCCCAGAAGAGCAAAAGGGTCTGAGCCAGCCTCATTCCCTGACTGGGGGGCCCCTCTGACCTCACCCTGATGCCCGGGGCTGTTTCTCTTGTGTAAATGGCAGCCGGATGCTGGGTACTGTGGTGTGGGGAGGGGTGAGGCCTACTTTGCCTGGACCCTGGGCAGATGCTCTTTCCATCAAGCACCCTTCAGGGTGCCCGCTGGCCCTGCCCAAAAGGCTTCCTGCTAGAATCCCAGTGCTCCTGTGCCTAGCCCAGAGGAGGCCAGGAGGTGGCAGGCAGGCTGGCCTGGGGAGCTGAGCTGCATTCTAGGGCTCCAGGGGGAGGGTCTGAGAGTTGCCCCAGTAACCCTGGCTTCCTCTGAGGCTTTGGAAATCATGTATTTCATTTAGAAACTGGTCCAAAGGTCGTTCTGATGTTCCAGGACAGGAGGGGGATGGAGGGGGATGGAGGAGGGAGCCCCTGCCCCTCCCTGTGGTCACAGAGGCCTGGTTGCAGACTGACTGAGCCACACACAAGCTGTTGGGTCACTGGCAGGTCACTGTCTTCTGGTGTCTCTGTATGCCCCCTATAAGGCAGCCCAGCAGGAGACAGTACCTGGCTGGAGGTGTAGGCCAAAGAGGTCCCCTGCCCTCCCCCTGGCTGGGCAGGGACCACATCACCCTTGTGTGAGGAGCTGGGCCTGCACCACCACCCTACGGAGATGAGAAGGCAACGCTGGGTCCAACTCCCAAGCCTGCTATCACAGCTCTGGACAAGCCAACACTTGCTGCTTGGATCTGGGGAGTAGGAGCCAGCCTCTAGATAAGCCCTAGGCCCAGGCCTTCAGGCCCAGGGGTATAAACCCGGCCTGTCTTACCTTCCACCAGAGAATGGCAGCTGGGTAGGGGGGGTCTCAGCCTGCCCACCTCCCTCATTGTTTCAGAGGGCAACCAGAGCAAATGGGAAGGGACCCAGGAAGGAAAGCCCTGGGCCAGCAGCCATCTCCCCAGCTCCTGCACAGTCCCTCTAGCCAAAGCCGGGAGCCCAGCGAGGACAGGTAAGGCGGGCCCATGGCAATCCAGACATGGCGGCAGAAGGGACTCATCTAAAGAGTGGGCAGACACACCCCACGAGGCTGGAAATAAACCCGTTCTCCATAATACCTATAGATGTGCATGCACACGTGTGCATGCATACATACACACACACACACACACACACACACACACACACACACCCCCACCAGAAGGTCATGTGGTCAGAACATATGTGGAATTCCCAAAACTCTACACTAAGATGAGCAATGGGCAGGACGGGCATTCTGCCCACGTGTTGGGTGTGGAAGCATTGGAGGGGTCGATGTACCACAGGGGGCCTGGTTGTGCAGCTGGGGGCTTGTATTGCTGCTGAGGACACCGACACACACCTCCTCACCCACCTACACCCAGAGCTGGGTCTGAGGAACGGCGGCTACATCCTGCTGGGTGACTGGCCAGGCCCAGTGGTCTACCAGGGCAGAATCCTCCCGTGAAGAGGAGAGGGACCACAGGGCAGAAACTCCTGACAATTTCACTGAGTGAAGAACAAAAGAGGCCGCAGTAGTAGAGCAGTAGAAATGTAAATGTCCTTGAGACCACTCAGTGACAAACAGCCCAGTGACCAGGAGGGCACAGCACGGGTTCTGGGAGGGAAGAGAGGGATCACCCAGGGCTCCAGGCTCCCAGGACAGTTGGGGTGCATTCACTCTCCAGGGGGTGACGGTTTCATAAGGTACAAATGCATCAAAACTTCTTCAACTCTGCCCTCCAAACATACATTCGTGTTGTGTCAATCACATGCAAATGAATCTGTTTAAAATTCCCCACACCGAGGCCTGCACTGCAGGAAGGGTGGGGCTGTCAGCCTGCTCCTACCCCTTCCCTTCTCTAGCTGGGAATCGGACATGGGCTGCCACAAAGGAAGGGACTGCAGTCACAACAGAACCCGAATCATGGTGAAAAGAATCATATCTGGGAGAATGCAGTGTCGGCCGGGACCCAGACACGAAGGTCAAGGACAACCACAGCTCTGGCTGCTGGTCCTGTGTGAGTCCTGCAGTCTGAGCCTTCTCAGCCTCAGGGTGCCCAGACACCTCGTTCCCAACAGCAGTGTAGCCGCTGCTGGTTCATGAAACAGCAAACTCCAAAATGTCTTCATTCATCCTTGGGGGGACATGAGACTGCCCAGAGCTCACCTGTGGGACACACAGCCACTGTCCCCATGTCCTCAGAGAACCCCACATCCCAAGATCTCCTCTTGGGGGAAGGGAGGGAGGGAGAGAGTCCAGGTAACAAGTCCTGGCTCCTGTCCAGGTGCGGACAAAGGGACAGAAAGTTTTCAGAACTCTGTGAAAGCTTTTGTTTCTTCCTCTTTCCTCAGAATGCGTAAAGAGCTCAAGGATAAGGCGGAGGGAGGGGGGGGAAGGCCTGCTAAGAAGCACCCTGGGTCCCAGTGCTCCAGAAGCAGCTGAAAGACAGCAGGCTCAAGGCCATTCCCACCCTGTACCACCTGCCCACTGCCCACCTGGGTCAGACCCCAGCTGGGAATGGGATTCCCCCCAAAGGCTCCCCACTTCAGCAGACCTCTCCCCACCAGGAAGGAACAGGGCTCCAGTCCCCCACATCTGCTGCCCTGGGCAGCCACCCTCAGCCTGCCTATACATTTCAGTGGTTAGCAAGGACAGTTCCCCAGTCAGCATGCCAGGCCCTTCCTTTCTAGAGAGGGGCCTGTGGGGGAGGAGAGGACCAAGCCTTGGATGGGTGAGTGGGTAGGGAAGTGAGCTCTGCTTGGAAAAGCACTAGAATGGACTGAAGACCAGAGCGGGGAGGGAGGGAGTTCCTCAGAGTGCTCTCCAGGGGACTGAAGGGGGCGGGGGCAGGGGGGGGGGAGAGGAGAGAGGGGCTGGTGGTAGCAGAGAAGGCCCTGGGTCCCAGCAGAAGGCTAATGGGCTCATGCTCCACCTACCATACGGACAGTTGCCTGACATTGGGGTGGAGGCTGGGGATGCCAGGTCCTCCCCAGGGACACAGGGCCCCTCTCAGGCCCTCCCAGGAGCCAGGATGCTGCCCCAGGACCCCATCCTGACCTCACACCAGAGCCCTGGGCTGCTCAGGCAGGAAGGAAGTTCGAGGGAAGTGCAGTGCTGCTCAGGAGACCCTAGCCTCAGGAAGTGGTTAAAAATAAGCCACAGGCCCTGCTGGCAGGCCAAGGACTTGGGGGCCAAGACAGGGTTTGGCCTAGTGGTAGAGTGCTTGACTAGCATGCACGAGACCCAGGTTTGATACCTCAGTGCCACATGCCTAGAAAAAGCCAGAAGTGGTACTGTGATTCAAGTGGTAGAGTTCTAGTCTTGAGAAAGTCCAAGGACAGTGCTCAGGCCCTGAGCAAAACAAACAAACAAACAACCAAAAAAAGTAGAAGCAACCCGCATGTGGCTCACACCTACAATCCTCCCTACTCAGGAGGCTGAGATCTGAGGATCAAGGTTCAAAGCCAACCCAGACATAAAAGACTTTAAGACTCTTATCTCCAATTAATCACTAGAAAATTGGAAGTGGGGCTTGGTTCAAGGGTAGGGTAGTTAGTAGCCCTGAGCTGAAGAGCTCAGGTACTGCCTCAAGCCCCCAGGACCCCAAAACTAAAAACTGTAGAAGACAGCTCTGCTGTCCCCCAGGCACTGGGGAGTAAGTCAGGGTGCTGGGCCAGGCCCCTCCCAGAGCCAGACTTCTGGCCTACCCTAGTTCCCAGGTGGGGAGACTATGAGGTACCTCCAGACCCCCATGCCTGCCCTCCTCTGAAAAGTTCCTCTGCCCCACTGGGCCCTAAAGGGAGGATGTGTGGACCTGCGTGGCCCCAGAGACCTGCTACAAACCAGCACTGAAGGTAGCCCAGCCTTGCCTGCACTCTGTACTTCAGGGTGGGTGGTCATGGGAGACAGAGACAGAGGTGGTGGAGAGGCCCTGGCGGGCCAGGTGTCATCACCTCCAGCACCCATGTGGCAATCTGTTTTCATCCTGGGAGGAGGGGGAGCCTCAGACTGGGGGACCCAACCCAGACAGAGGTTCCAGCCTCAGTGCCACTTCCTTAGAGGTGACAGGGAGATGTGTTTGCCCAACGTCCCCAAAGGGGTCTGGTGACAGCCCAGAACCAGCTTGGAGCTCATGGGAGCCTAGTTATTAACCCTAGGGCACAGGAAAAAACTTTCCAACAGCCCATTCCAGGCCATACCTCTGAGGTGCCACAGCTGCTGCCAGCAGTGACAGGGTGCAATCTCCCCAGGGAATCTGGGCAAGCCAGAGATTGCCAGCTCTAACTGTCACAAACGGCTCCTCCCAAACCGAGGGGTGGTCCCACTGTGCAGCCCAGACAGCTAAGCTCCCGGGAGGGTAGGCCGTGCAGGGCCCTCATTCTTGTGCCTTGCTATGCCAGGAGTCCTGCAGTGGGCCAGGGGCTCCCCATCAGCCACAGGTAACAGGCCACAAAACACCCAACCAGATGCTGGTGACAGTCCAATGTGTGTGATGCAATGTCACACAGGGAAGGCCAGAGTGTTGGGGACCTCACCCAGTCCTTCCAACTCTACTTATATTGGTATGGGCCAGGGACAAAGAAGAAGCACCTCCAAATTCAGCAAGGGGTGCATCTTCAAAGAGGGTGGGGCTGGGAATTCCAGGGCTCTGGCCCAGCTGACGGGCTCCCTATCTAGGTCTCCATGGTATTTGGACCCCATACCTCCAATATGGGGTAATTTCAGGCTGCAGAGCCAGGCACCCCAGTTACCAATGTGTCTCCCTGCACTCCCAGCTTTCACCAGATCTCACCCGCCTCACACCTTGGGGACAGGGCAGCAGCCCAACAGATCACCCCATTTATTCCCTGGCCACCACAGAATGGCCATGGCGCTGACCTACAAACCAAATACAGATGACCATGACAAGCCCCTCCAGTAATGCCCCACTGTGAGGAATCCCTTCAAAAATAAAAAAGTGAGGCCCCAGATGAGCCCCAGGAAATGGAAAGAGAGGGTTTTTCCTTTCTTATAGTTTTTGCTTCTTTATGTCTTCTTTGTTTCTCTGTTTTTGGGAAGATGAGGGGGACACAGAAATGTAGGGAGACAAACAACAAATGCAGCAATGATACTCTAGCAAAGATTGAACAATGTAACTTGCAGGTGGGGACAGAAGGGGAGGACTGGGAGAGCGCGAGGGCAAGGGGGACACTGTCTAGGAAGCAATGCCCTCTTTACCTGACTTATGTAAGTGAAACCCCTCTCTACATCACCTTTATAGGAAAAATAGAAAATAATTCCAGGCGCGGTGGCTCACGCCTGCAATCCTAGCTACTCAGGAGGCTGAGATGTGAGGATCGAGGTATAAAGCCAGCCCTGAGACTCTTATCTCCAATTAACCTCTAGAAAACCAGAAGTGGGGCTGTGGCTCCAGGGGTAAGGTGGTAGCCTTGAGCTGAAGAACTCAGCGACAGCACCCAGGCCCAGAGTTCAAGCCCCATGACCCACAAAAAATAAAAAATAAAAAGCAAAAACAGGTAGGCCCACCTGGAGGACCCCACGTAGTCCCTGAACTAGTGCTGGTCAGGCAGAGTGTCTCAGGCTAGAACTCAGCATGCCAGCCCTCCTGCTGGGCAGGGAAAGTCTCCCAAACCAAGTCAGAGCCACCCAGCACACTCTGGTCTGGCCTTGGGGTCAGTGAGAGGCAGGCAGGTGGCATCTTCCAGCCCCACCCCACGGGCCCTCTCCCAAGGCCCATTGGGTGCAGGGGTGACAGGACAGCTCTTTCCTCAGACCTGAACTCAGGGCTACTGATCTCATGACGGAGGCTCCTCCCCCCCTCAGCTGGATTCCAGATGCTGAAATCAGGACTTGGGAGTGGCTGAGGGGAGACTTCCTCCCCTGGGTTGGAAGCAGAGATTAGGATGAACTGCATTCTAGAGATGAGCTGGGATGGGAGACTAGGGAGGGGGGAGTTGCAAGCCCTGGAATAGATGGGTGGGCCCACTGGGAGCTGTCATGGACTCCTGGGGTCCAGGACCTCATCTCCTTGCCATTCCATGTTGTCATTTTGTCAGACATCCTGTCTGAGACCAGGCTCTGCCAGGTCAAACCACAGACATCCTCTTCTTAGCCCGTCCCAACCGTTCATTAGTCAAAGCTGGGCTGTCGGGCAGCCCAGGGGCACTGGGGAAGTCCTCTGGGCCCAAAACCAGGCTCAGGAAGTCCCTACCCAGGGGCCCAGAGCCTGCCTGGGTTGTAGCCCCTCTCTGGGAAGGCAGGCACAGACTGGGAGGTGACAGACAGTCATGTGCTGTCTGGAGCAGGGGACTGGCTGCCAGCTAGGAGGGCTGCCCCTCTGGCTCCTGGCACTGGATCTGTCTGCCTTGCAACTGGAAGGGAGCCGCCCGCCACAGCAGGATGAATGAGTTGCCAGTCCTGAGTGGGGACATGTCCCTTTCCCCAACAGGGATCGATGGCATCTCTCCTGGCCAGCCTCCCGGGGAAACCCAATGTTACACGCGTTCTGCACACAGACCAGTCACCTGACCCAGGACCCAGGCTGGCGTGGGCCTTCCTCCCTACTGCCAGTAGTCTCAGGTACTAGGGTCTTCAGCCGAGTCCACATACCCACCCTACTCTGTGGCCTGCTGCTCATCTTCCTGCCCGGACACCACCACTGCATGGGGAGTGTTGCCCCACACTGTATGGGTAGGTGAGAACAGGTGCCCTTCCTCCTCCAAGAAGCAGGCTGAGATGCTGGGATGCCCAGCCTGACCAAAGCTGTTTTCCCTACACATTTTCCCAAAGCACCATCCGGGCATTCACAGCACCCTGCTCTTACGCCCAGCCCCCCTGGAGCCAGCCACATCCTGGGCGCCAGGCCCCTTCCTCAAGTACTTCCCATAACACAGCCCGGCTTCCTTGGCAGAACTCCTTTTGGATACAGAGCCCAGCATCCATTTCCTGGAGCTTCTTTGGCCAAGCTCCTCGTTTCTACTCAGGCACATTAGCTAATATGCCCACAACCCCAGGGGGCAGGGGCCCAGAGGACTTCCACTTTGGTGAAAGGAGGCAGAGAACCAGCAGAGTAGGAGGGTGGGGCTACAGAGGTTCAACTCCACTGACCCATGGTGCCCTCGGCTGGGGAGGGGGAGGGGAGGCAGTGCATGCCCCTGCCAGGTTGGTGCCCATCAACCCCGCCTGGCTCTGCTCTGTATCCCTCACCACGGATGCAGGGCTAGAGTGAGTGAAAGGTCCATAGACTTACAGGGATGTTTTTCACAGCTCTGCACGGGGTGGCCCTCTGGGAGAGGCCTCGGTAAGAAGTGCCCCCAGGGATGTGACCAGCCTCCACCGCAGCTGCTTAGGCCCAGCTCCCAAGGGGCCGGGGGCACTCCCACCCAGGGCAGGTGGAAGGGCCTCACCAGCTGAAACCCAGCTCAGAGGGCCAAGGAGGCCCCTTCCTACCTGCCCTCAACTCCCTGCAGGGCTCCCACAGTATGAGAGGGGCACTCTGGGTGTACATTCACCTCCTTCAGACCTCAGCCAGAGCAAGCAAGCACTGATAGAAGCAGGGCAGGCAGGCTTGTCCCAGACTCCTGTGGACCAGCCGACCCCCCCCCCCATCTGCTCCCCTCTGGCAGGGTGGCAGACCATGAAGAAGCACAGCCTGGCTCGAGAAGTTCAGTCCCGCTTCTCACCCTCCTCCTGAACTTGTCACTGCCCCTACATCAGCCCTGGGATCCTCTGCCTCCAGATGGAAAACAGATGTCCCCAGTCCCACACACTCCAGGGGCCGCATTTAAAGTTTACCCTCCCGGCCTCCACTTGGGAGAGGAAAGCTGCCAGGACACAGCCCTGTGGTTCCTCCTCCTGGGAGAGGAGGCAGCTCGGGGAGCACAGCAACGGGGTAACAGCACTGCCCAAAAAGGAGTGGCCGGCCAGCAACACTACCCTCAGTCCCGGAGGGCTGGGAAGTCGCCACCCCTCTCCAAATCTATCACCCACAGGAAATGAAAACCAAAAGCAATGGATGCTCAGGCTGGGAGAAAGTACCGCTCACTCCGATCACCCGCCGCCGCCGCCGCCCGGGTTTGGGCTAAGATGCCCTGAGTGGAAAGGGAGCCCGCCCCACAGTGCCAGGGCGCAATCCGCAGGCGGCTGGACGGCCTCCCTCAGCCTCGGCCCGGGCAGCCGGGGCACCGCGCGCGCCAGCCCCATCCGGGTGTGCGCGCCGCGGCCGGCCAGGCCCCGGCCCCGTCCCCACCGCGGCCGGGCGGAGCGGGGTGGGAGCCGTGGCGGCGTCCGCCCCCCCCCCAGCCAGGGGCGGTGGCCCGGATGAGCTCATGGGGCGGGGCGCCGGCAGCCCCGCCCCCTCCCCGCGGGCGACGCCGGGGGGTCCGGGCCCCCCGAGGAGGCTCCGCGGGCCCCGGGCGCCGTCGCCGCGCGCGAGCAGCGGGGCCAGGCCGCGGGGCAGGGCCGCGACGCGGGGAGGCCCGAAGCCTGGCTCTGCGCCCCGGCCCCCGGCGCCGGCCCCGCGCCCACAGGTGGCCCCGCCACTCGGCGTCCGCGCCGCCCCCGCCCCGCCGCTCACCCAGAAGACGAAATTGAAGACGAAGAGCAGGTACTTGATGCACTTGGTACAGCCCTCCACCCCCATGGCGGCGATGGCACGGGGAGCGGGGAAGGGCGGGCCGGGGGTCCGGGCCGGGTACTGCGGGGCACGCAAGCGCGCGAGGCCTGGCGGCGAGACGAGGGTCGCTCCGCGGACGCTGCGCGCTCGCTCTGCGGCCGGGCACGCGCCCCGCGCCGCGCCTTTTATACCCCGCCGAGGCCCCGCCCCGGAAGGCCCCGCCCCGCGGCCCTCCTGGCCCCGCCCCCGGCCCCGCCTCCCGCCGCGGGGCGCCCGGGCCTGGAGGCCGAGGGGTGGGCGGCGGGGGGGGGGGGGGGGGGGAGGAGGGAGTCAGCGCCCCGCGCACGCGCGCTCCGGGGCCCGCGCTCTCCGCGTGCTGGGGACCCGGCGGCCCCGGGTGCGCGGGGCTTGCGCGAGGTCGACTCCGAGCCCGCTGCAGCCCCGGCTGGAAGCTCGGCCCCCGGCGCGCCCGCTCCCCCCGCTCGCGCTGCGGGCCGCAGGTCCGGGTCCCCGGCCGCGCCGCGGGGAGGTCGGTCATCCGGACCGCAGCTCCAGACCAGCCCCGGCTCGGCGGCCCAGCGGAGTTCCGCGCGTGTCTTCCCCCGCCCGGGGGCAGCGCCCACCCCGGGCAGGGGCCGCGGGCCTCCCCGCCATCCGCCCTTCCCGGCCTCCCGGGACGACGCCCGAGACGGCCCTGCCCCGCCCGGAGCTGCGCTACCCCCCGAGTGCCCCTGCCAGCTGCTGGCCCGAGGCTGCTGTGTTGGATGCTGCTCTTTGCTGGATTTGTGGCCCGTTTTGCTCTGCTCCTTCCTTTTGGGGGTGCCTGTCCTGGGGCCTGAACTCTGGACCTGGCACTGTCCCTGCGCTTTATGCACTTGGACCACAGCCCCTCTTCAGCTCCTTGGTGACGAGCCACAGATGACAAGTCTGCCAGACTCTCATCTCCAGGTAGCTACCAAAAAGCTGAAGGCAGACGTTTCTGCCCAGAGTGGTTTCAGGCTGTGATCCTCAGATCTCAGGGGAAAACCACCAGAGCCCACCTCTCTAGTTTCCTTTCTCTGAGCGTCCTGGGGCTTGACCTCAGGGCCTGAGCCCTGTCCTTGAGCTTTTGTTTTGCTTTGTTTTTGCCAGTCCTGGGGCTTGAACTCAGTGCCTGAGCACTGTCCTTGAGCTTCTCTTGTTCAAGGCTAGCG
The DNA here is from genome assembly GCF_031878675.1 of Megascapheus bottae. Classification (NCBI taxonomy): domain Eukaryota; kingdom Metazoa; phylum Chordata; class Mammalia; order Rodentia; family Geomyidae; genus Megascapheus; species Megascapheus bottae. Next base: position 1,542,798 of record NC_143524.1, on the reverse strand, counting down.
CCCTACCACTTGAGTCCCTAGGTCCACATGGAATGTTTACAGCCAGGTTCTGGTCAAATTGGTGTCTTGCCTGGCATAAACCGAGTGGGGATCCATCCTTCATCTTTGGATACATAGGAAGAATAGGCCAAGAGGTCTGAGGCATGTCCTTCAATACCTGCTTTTGTTTTGTGTGTGGAAACCACATCACAATGAACTCAGCCTTCCCGTGGGAAATCTATAAGGATTCCTTTTGCTTTTATTTAAAGGGAGCAAAGGAAGAAATGTTTCTCTGATATCCTGGGCACCTGTTCTGACATCAGCTCCCCGCTGCCGCCCCCCCCCCTCCATGGTGGGGACACTTCCTGCCCAAAGTGAGCAATGAATGCAGGCTGTCCTCGGTCTAGGGGTTTCCATGGCCGGTCAGGCTGGGCCAGCTTGTTCTGTCCTCCTTGGTCACGCATCAGACATTTAGTGATACCTGCTGTGTGCCAGGAGTCCTTCCCCTCCCCTCAAGGGCCTTAAGCTCTGAGGGCTACCCGGGGTGTCCTACCTTGCTGGTCAGTCCGTGCTGAGGAAGGAGAGAATTCCCTGGATGTTTGACAGGGTAGGGAGAGCCTCCTCCTGGGATATGGTGTCTGGATTGGATGGGTCCAGGTGTGATTCTCCAGGAGCAGCCTGGAAAGCTAGCTGGAGCCAGAGGAAGCCCTCGGGCCAGCAGCAGGTGGAGACAGGACCAGGGCGAGACCCTAGGGCAGGTGGCAGGTGGCAAGCTCTGGAGGTGGACAAGTATTTGGTCCCAAGTCCAGAGAGGGACTTCTCTGCACTGTGACTGCAGTGGATCTGGGAAGGGGCTTCTGTGGCCTGGCTTCAGACTGAGTGAGCAGGAGGAGACAGGGAGGTGCAGTGGCCTGGATGGGAGGCTCCTCTGTCCAGCTGGCTGCCCTGGGAAAGACCGGGAGGCAGAGGTCTGCACGGCACCCTTGCATCTCCCCGATCTGCACTAGAGCTGGACCCGTGTCGCAGGCAGGTGGCATGGGGTGATTTGCTCACTCACTTGAAGCAGGGCCTGGCTGTGGGAGATTGGAAGCCACTGTCTCCAGTGAGCCCCATCGGAGCCAGAGAAGCCGCAGCCACGTGTGGATGTTTTCAGGACTCATCTCGTGTAGTGGCTGAGGGTGGTGGTGCACATCTGTCAGTCCCACAGGCGGGCATGGCATGCCTGGGTGCAGCAGTGACACAGCAAGCACGAGTGGGAGGATTGTGGGCCAGCTAGGCCCCAGTCCAAGATCTGGAGGATAACCAGTGAAGAAAGGTGTTAGAAAGGAGCCGGGAGCATGGCCTACTGGTAGACCGCTTGCCTAGCATGCACAAAAACCTGGGTTCTATTCCTCAGTACCACATACAGAAAAAACTCAAAGTTAGCGCGATGGCTCACGCCTGTCATCCTAACTACTCAGGAAGCTGAGATCTGAGGATCAAAGTTCAAAGCCAGTCAGGGCACTTAAGGACTTGAGACTCATATCTCCAATTAACCTCCAGAAAACGAGAGTGGGGCTTAGCTCAAGGGTAGGGTGGTAGCCTTGAGCTGAAGAGCTCAGGGACAACACTCAGGCCCAGAAGTAGGGTGGTAGCCTTGAGCTGTTGAGCTCAGGGACAGTGTCCAGGCCATGTTCAAGCTCCATGACCCACAAAAAAAGAAAGAAAGAAAGAAAAAAAGAGCTCAAGTGGTAGAGCACTAGCCTTGAGCTCAAGGACAATGCCCAGGCCCAGAGTTCAAGCCCCAGGACTGGCCTGTGGCCAGTCTAAGCAAAAAGTTCACAAGATCCCACCTCAATCAATAAAAAGCTGGATGTGGGCTGGGGATGTGGCTTCGTGGTAGGGAGCTTATGTAACAGGCATGGAGTCCTGGATTCGATTCCTCAGTACCACGAACCCAGAAAAGACCGAAAGTGGCACTGTAGCTCAAGTGGCAGAGTGCTAGCTTTGAGCAAAAGAAGCTCAGGGACAGTGCCCTGGCCCTGAGTTCAAGCCCCAGGACAGGGAAGAAAAAAGAAGAAGGACTGGGAGTTTGGCCTAGTGGTAAAGTGCTTGCCTACCATGCACAAAGACCCGGGTTCGATTCCTCGGTACCACATACATAGCAAAAAGCTGGAAGTGGTGCTGAGGCTCAAGTGGTAGAGCTCTAGCCTTGAGAAAGTCCAAGGACAGTGCTCAGGCCCTGAGCTCAAGCCCAGGACTGGAGCAAAAAAAAAAAAAAAAAAAAAAAGAAAGAAAGAAAGAAAGAAAAAAGCAGCAGCAGCAGCAGCAGAAGCAGCTGAGTACAGTGGTACCTGCCTGTCCCTCAGCTATACAGAAAGAATAAATAGGAGGATTTCTGTCTAGGCTGGTCCCAGGCCAAAAGTAAAACCCTATTGGAGAGTTTAGCATCCCCTCAAAGAGGGGGGGGGGAATCAAAGTAATTGGGAACAAAATCATGTCATCATCTCAGAGAGAAGAGCAGAAGGAAGCTGCCCCCCCACCCCCACGAGTGTCTCTGAAGAGCCACAGCCAGAGGTTAAAGACAATTGTCTCCATAGAGTGACAAGATGGAGAGCAGTCTCCTTTTCTCCTGGGGAAGCCTCGACTGGAGATTCTGGCCAGGTGATCCCTGAGGAAGATGGAAGCCTGGGGGAGCGCTGCTGTTGGACTCCCACTGACTGTTTCAACCGTGCCCCTGCGGTGGTGGAACTAGAGGTGGGTCTGTGGAGGGGCGGGCCCTTCCGGAGGGCCCCAGAGCCTTGGGGGTCTGTAGCTCACACCCGTACTCCTAGTTACTCTGGAATCTGAGGATCTCCTGGGCAGAAACACCTCTGAGACTTTTCTTTTCGCCAGTCCCAGGGCTTGAACTCAGGGCCTAAGCACTCGCTGTCCCTAAGCCTCTTTTGCTCAAGGCTAGCACTCTACCACTTGAGTCACAGCATCACTTCTGGCTTGGTACTGAGGAATCAAACCCAGGACTTCATGCATGCTAGGTAAGCATGCTCACACTAAGCCACATTCCCAGCTTCTCTGTGATTATTTTTATTTTTATTTTTTGCCAGTCCTAGGGCTTGGACTGAGGGCCTGGGCACTGTCCCTTTTGCTCAAGGCTAGGACTCTGCCACTTGAGCCACAACAGCACTTCTAGCTTTTTCTGAGTTTGTGGCACCAAGGAATCAAACCTAGTGCATCCTAGGAGAGCACTCTACCACTAGGCTATGCTCCCGCCCCAGTGAAACTCCAGAATGCTAGAAGGACAGCTGTGGCTCCAAGGGTACTATGCCAATCTGAAGTGAAAAGCCCAGCAAGAGTTCCAGGCCCTGAGTTCAAGCCCCTGTAGCAGCACATGCATGGACACAAGGTAGACATGAAGGTCAGAGCTAAAGCACGACATTCTTAGAAGACGGTAGCAATGGATCTTGAGACGCTTGTGTTCACTGGCAGTCTTCTAGCTATACCTTTCAAGCCAAAGCAGCCAAAGGAAAAGGACCAAATCATCTGGGCTTGGCCAGAAGTAACAACTGTTGTGTGTCAGAGGACAACCCACAAAATGGAAGGAAATGTTTGTGAACATTTCCTGACTCAGGGAGGAGCATCTAGCCTGAGCCAAAAACTGCTACACCTACTGACAAAAGAATAGATACTCCAGAGGCTGAGGTCTGAGGATTGCTGTTCAAAGCCAACCCAGGCACTAAAGACAGACAGACTCTTATCTCCAATTAACCACAAGAAAACCAGATGTGGCCCTGTTGCTCAAGGGGTAAGGCAGTAGCCTTGTAAGGCAGTAGCCTTGAGCTAAAGAGCTCAGGGACAACACCCAGCCCAGCCGTTCAAGCCCCACTACCAACAGGAAAAAAAAAAAAAAAAAAGCTAGATCAACTTTGAGACTGGGCAAAGGCAGGTGATTGAACTCCATTGTCTTGCCTGTAATCCTAGCAATTTGGAAGGCCAAGATAAGATTGTGGTTTAAGGTCAGCCCTAACTGAAACAGAGATCCTATCTCAAAGAAACTGCAACTGAGAGATGCCTGTCTAAACTCTCAGCCCTTTAGCCAGACTAGGTGGGAAGGTCAAGGTTGGAGGCCCTAGGGAAAAAGTTGTGACCTAATCTAAAAAATAACTAAAGCCCCAGGGCTCAGTTGCTTACACCTGTAATCCTAGCCACTCCAGAGGCTGAGATCTAAGGATCAGGGTTCAAAGCTAGCTCGGGCATGAAAGGATCTGAGACTCTTATCTCCAATTAACCACTAGAAAATGGGAAGTGGCACTGTGGCCCCAGGGATATAGTGGTAGCCTTGAGCTGAAGAGCTCAAGGACAGCACCCAGGCCCAGAGTGCAAGTCCCATGACCAATGACCAACAAAGAAAACAAAACAAAAAAACACACTGAAACTAAAAGGGATAGCTGAGTTCAAATCTAAGTCCTGCACTAAAAAGGAAAAAGGAGGAGTGGGAGGTGCGGGAGACAAAGAATTTGGGTAGACTTTGCTCTGAAGATATGCAAGTGGGGGCCAGGAGTTTGGCCTAGTGGTTAAAGTGCTTGCCTAGCATGCACGAAGACCTGGGTTCAATTCCTTGGTACCACATACTTAGAAAAAGCCAGAAGTGGTGCTGAGGCTCAAGTGGTAGAGCTCTAGCCTTGAGAAAAATCCAAGGACAGTGTTCAGGCCCTGAGCTTAAGCCCAAAACTGGCAAAAAAAGATATGCGAGTGGCCAATCTGCTTGAGGCAAAGATATTCCACAACTCTGGTCTCTGGGGAACTCACATTCCAACCCTCCAGTGAATCTAAGCCGGGATGGACTGCCTGCCTCTTGGAAACGCCGGGTTGTTCATGCACCAGGGTCAGAATGGGCTGTGGTACAGCCCTGTGAGAAAAGATGGCCCTTCTTCAGCGGGCTAAAGGCAGCTACTCTGTGAGCCCAGATTTCACTTCTGGGTGAGCAGAGTCCTTTGAACAGTATGGAGAGAATTTGTCTGGGGTTTTTGAATAAAATCATACCCAAACTGAGAGTCTGAGCATGGGAATAGTTAACCATAAAGTGAAAGCAGAATTTCCAAGTGCGTCACACCGCACAAATCCAGCACAGAGTGAGCCTGTGGCCTCTCCAAGTAGCATCTCTGTGTCCTGGTAAGGAGGGGCTGGAGGCCAGGCTGCCACTGAGAGCCAGAGTTTAACAACCCCATATGGCCAGGGCATCTCAGGTAGAAGAAGTTGGCCAGAATTTCAGGAGTGCAGTAGCCCCTTCTCTTTGGCTCCTGAGGGAACACAGGATCCTGGCACAGTTCCTGAAAGACTATGAAATTGGTGATCACCCCCAAACCACGAAACCTCCGACACCTAAGAAAGCAGCAACAGGGGCCAGGAGTCTGGCCTAGTGGTAGAGTGCTTTCCTAGCATGCACGAAGACCCGGGTTTGATTCCTTGGTACCACATATACAGAAAAGCCAGAACTGGTGCTGTGGCTCAAGTGGTAGAGCACTAACCTTGAGGAAAGCCCAAGGACAGTGCTCAGGCCCGGCGTTCAGCCCCCAGGCCTGGCAAAAAAAAAAAAAAAAAAGCAGCAACAACTTGAATTTGAGTTGATTGTAACCCAGGCATTTCATCTGTATACTTACCTAGCAGTATGCCCACACCTGTGCGTGCATGGGTGTGTGTGTGTGTGTGTGTGTGTGTGTGTGTAACACAATGGAGGCACACACCCGTATCCAAATGCACACATCTATGTTAATGGTAACATTGGTTATCACAGCAAAAAAGCAAGAAGAACTGAAATGTCCATCAACTGAAAAACAGATCAATATATTGTGTACATCCATGCAAGGGAATCTTATTCAGCCATTAGAAAGGAAGGAAACCCTGACACTCATGTGGCTTGGGTGAACCTTGAAACTGTTATGATGAACGAGAAAGAACACAGGTGTCCTGTTTCCACTCATGGAAGTGCTCAGAGTGAACCAGATTGGAGAGACAGAGGTGGATAAGTAATTACCCAAGCTTGGAGGGGTGGGAAGTTCAAGTGTAGGGAATAAATGTTAATGGCATCACTCAGGGTATGGCGAGAGATCTCTTTCTGAGATGGTTAAAATGCTGTACTATGAAGCTGTGGTATTGGCTGCATAACTCTACAGAAAGCACAGAACCACATGCAGCAGGTGGGTAAATTCCATGGCATAGGAATGGGATCTCTGTGAAAATCTTGCCAGGTGCTGGTGGCACACACACTGCCATCTAGCTACTCAGGAGGCTGATATCTGAGGACTGTGGTGCGAAGCTAGCCAGGTCAGAAAAATCCATGAGACTTATCTCCAATTAACCAGCAGTGGGGCTGGGAATGTGGCTTCGTGGTAGAGTGCTTGCCTCGCATGCACAAACGCTTAGCACCAAATAAACAGAAAAGGTGGGATGCGGCACTGTGGCTCCCGCGGTAGAGTGCTAGCAGTGAGCAAAAGAAGCTCAAGGACAGAGTCCAGGCCAAGTTCAAACTAAAGGACTGGCACAAAAGGAGGAGGAGGAGGAGGGAGAAGTTGTTATTGTTGTTTAGGGGCAGTGCCCAGGTGCTGAGTTCAAGACCCAGGACTGGCAAAACAAAAACACAAAATCCAGAAGTGGAGTTTTGGCTCTAGTGGGTAGAGCTTAGAAACAGCACCCAGGCCTCTGAGTTCAAGCCCCAGGACTGGCATTTAAAAAATAAATAGGAAGTGGTGCTGTGGCTCCGGGGGTAGGGCGGTAGCCTTGAGCTGAAAAGCTCAGGGACCCAGAGTTCAAGTCCCATGACTGACAAAAAAAAAGAGTCTCGCAGATTTTTCAGGGCTGGGAGTTTGGCCTAGTGGTAGAGTGCTTGCCTAGCATGCACGAAGACCTGGGTTCGATTCCTCGGTACCCCACATACATAGCAAAAAGCCGAAAGTGGTGCTGAGGCTCAAGTGGTAGAGCTCTAGCCTTGAGAAAGTCCAAGGACAGTGCTCAGGCCCTGAGCTCAAGCCCAGGACTGGCAAAACAAACAAACAAACAATTAAAACGGAGGTGGCACTGTGGCTCAACTTGATTGAGTGCTAGCCTTGAACTGAAGAGCTCAAAGACAACACCCAGGCACAGAATTCAAGCCCCACGATGGACCAAAAATAAATACATAAATAAATAAACATATAAATATGATCCCCCAAACACCACGGTGCCTAGGATGCTGGCAGTGGGATGAGAAGTGGGGTGTCCCGTGAGACGGGTTTGGGAAGCGTGTGTGGCTGGCTCTGGTTGGCTGTGGATTGAGCCCCGCCCTGGTATAGCTTCTAGTCTGGGGGACAGGCAGAAAACAGGCAGGCACAGGAAGTTAAGGACTGTGAAAAAGTGGCACCTGCTGGGTCACGGGGCCTGCGAATGCCCTGAGCCCTGTGCCCACACTGGAGGGCACAAGGGTCTTTCCAAGTTCAGGGCTGAAGGCCAGACTGGGGGGTGGAGTCTGTGCCTGGGGGACAGGGAGCAGCCATTGGAGGCCCTCTTTTGGGTCAGACAGGCTGAGAATGGGCAGGGGAGGGAGGGGGGGTCCATGTGGCTTCAGTCCAGGGTCCAGGCCAGAGCACATAGTGGCCAGGCCTGGGGGTCCTCCCTGCTTCCAGGACTGCCCTTTTCATGAGGTCTTGGGGGCCAAGGTGCAGCAGAAGCTTGAGGTGGGGGAGAGATATGGGCTCTGCTCACAGGGGTCACAGCTGGGCTGCACCTGTCCCCTAGTATTAGACATTTGTGGGGGCCATGGGGAGTCTGTGCAGGTCCTTGGGACTGCATCAGTCCCTACTTCAACCCATGCGGTGGGGGAGAGGAAGGGGAAGGAAGAAGCCGGGAGCCCCGGGTGAAGTGGGCTCTGCAGTGTGGAAGAGCCTGGCTGCCCAGAGACGTGACCCTGACCTTGACAGACAGGGGCAGGCGGAGCTTTGCCCTTAGGACCTGGCCAGCTGGAGTCTGTACTGCTTCTGCCTCAGGACCCCTGGCAGGCCGAGGAATCCAGAAATCCTGGCCAGGCCTGCGGGAGGGGTGGCCGAGGAGGGAAGGTCACATGTGTCTAGTGGCAGTGGGGGGCGGGGAGGGAGAAGGGGGAGCCCTGCCTCAGCTTCTAGTCCCGTGGCTCTTTCTGAGCCAGGACCTGGGGACCCCCTCACGTGTGTCCACCAGCAGCCCTGGGTCAGTGCTGGGGGCAGTGGCTTGTTTGGACCTGGTTCCCCCAGGAAGCGGGAGGGCTGGCTGCAGGGGCCTGGCGCCTCCAGCCTGTGAGCCAGGGACAAGGAGGCCTCCGGTGTCTGTCCCCCACCTCAGCCCACCACCACAGGGTTGCAGGGGCCATGAGGAGCTGTCCGGGACCAGGCACACACAGGGCTGTGCCCACCCAGCCTGAGCTTTTCAGGTCAGGGGAACCCCCTCTGGGCTTGGCTCCAGTCCCCTGTGTCTACCCTGGGGAGAACTCCCTAGAGTGCCCTCACTGTAGCCCAGGGCCTCCTCCTGGCCTCTGTTCTCTACCCAGGGCCTCCTCCTGGCCTCTGTTCTCTACCCAGGGCCTTCTCCTGGCCCACCACACTTGGTCAGGGCCTCTTCCAGGCTCTTAGGAGGCCGTCTAGTACTGAGGCTTGGACTCAAGGACCTGGGCTCTGCCTGCCCTTTTCACTCAAGGCTATCACTTTACCGCTTTGAGCTACAGCTCCACTTCTGGTTTTCTGGTGGTTCATTGGAGAGGTGATTAATTGCCCAGGCTAGCTTCAAACCTCCATCCTCAGATCCCAACCTCCTTCGTAGCTGGGATCACAGGTGTAATTCTTGACAACACAGGAAGCTTGAATCCCCGAGGGGGACCCCAAGCTACCTGCAGAGGGACATTGAATTGTGTTTAGTGCTTAGGAAAAGAAAGGTGGACGGTGGCGTGCTGGCCCCCACTCACCCCCAGCCTGAACCCCCACATGCTGGAGACATCACTCAGCCTGCAATGTCGAGCCCCCCAGGGAGGAGTCTGGCCCATAGGACAGAGCAGGGACAAAGGGGAGGCGGGGTGGGGTGGTCTTTAGAGAACCGGAAGCTAGCCAGGAAGCTTGGTTGAGACAGGGAATGCTGGGGGAAGGGGCTGGCGGACACAGCAGAAGGTTCCAGAAAGTTGTTTCTTCCTGCTGAGAAATTGATGGTCTCCTGGGAGGCCCTGGGAACCAGCCAGAGCCTATTGAGGCTCAGGACACCACCACTGCTGGGAAAGGAGTGTGACCACAGGGGGACCATGGCCATGGGGGCACAGCCACGGGGAGGGTGCCACGGGATGGGGAGGGCTCCACCGTGGGACAGGATGCCACCACGGGGAGGGGTGTGTGCCCCAAGGGGAGGAGGGCAGGGAGCCGCCAGCTCTGTGCCCCAGCAGTGGTGGCTTAGTCCTTAGGACTAAGGAAAATGAATAGGCATCAATATTGCCAGCTATTATGTTACAGCCGAGCTCAGCTCTGGATTCCAGATCAATACTAAATAATTAAAAGAGAAACACTTAAAAATGAGACAAGGATGTCCAGGGACTGAGGCTGATGGGAAGGTCAGGGGTCAGGGGCAGACTAGAAGACTCTGCCAGGGAGCTGGACATAGAAGTAGGGGCTGGGGAAGGCCACGCTGAGGGAGAGGAGACAGAGGCAGCAGGCCCAGGCTGGAACCATCTGGACCAGAGGACAGGCCGGTGCCACTGCCCAGCGTGGGAGTGAGTGGGGCCCAGGGACACAGGTGCAGGGCAGCTGGGAGGGGTCAGGTGGAGGCACTGAGCCTGGGGCCGGAGGGGTTTCTGGGGTTTCCGCAGAGACCAGGGCTCCACCTTCTGTCTACCCGCCCCCTCCCCCAGAGCCTGGCAGGGGCTTTGGGGCAGAAGCCCACTGTCTCCTAGGTCAGTTGCAGCTGGGCCAGTCCTGTGGGCTCAGCTTCCTGGGGACACAGGCCCTTCTGAGCCCCCAAGGCCTGGCTCAGGGGGAGGGGCTTCTCTGTGAAAGCGTAGGGAAGGACCAGGGACAGGAGCGCCCTGCCCCCTGCGAGGGGCGCCCTGCCTTTCTGGTAAGATCAGAGCCTCCTTTTGACCATGCACAGAGCCTGTGGAAGCAGCTCTTTTTTGGGGAGGTGGGGGGACGGCAGTTCTAAGGCTAGAAGTCAGGGTGCTGTCCTTTAGCTTTTTCTCTCAAATCTAAAAGAACTTGAACCCATCTCCCCCAGATCCAATTTCCTGCTGCCTTGATAAAAAATTAAAAAACAACACTGGAATTGTTCAGTGAGCAGGCAGGGAAATGGGGGAGGGGGGCACGGCGGGAGGGAGGAGGGCACCCCGGGCACTGCCAGGAGGCCGTGAACCTCCAAGGACAGGGGAGGGGGGCTGGGGCCACCCCAGCTCCTAGACCTGCCTGAGCATGGGGAGGGCGGGGGCCACAGGGCTGCAGGTCGGGTACCGGCCGAGGCTGGAGTTGGGACTGGCCTACCCAAGGTAAGGACTGAGGGCTAAGCTTGGCACCGTGGCCCACGCCTGGGATCCCAGCTACTCAGGAGGCTGAGATCTGAGGACTGTGGTATGAAGCCAGCCTGGGCAGAAACGTGTGTAAGACTTTTATCTCCAATAACCACAAAAATGACAAAACAAAACAAAAGACCAAGAGAGAGCAGAAAGTCCTGAATTCAAGTCCTAGTACTAGCACAAATGAAAAAAGAAAGGGGGAAGTGGCGCTGTAGCTCAAAGTGGTAGAGACTGCCTCGAGCTAAAGAGTTCAAAGACAGTGTCCAGGCCCAGAGTTCAAGCCCCATGACCGACAAAAAAAAGGGGGGGGAGGTCAGGGTCAGAGAAGGTGACAGAGAAGATAGAAGCCACCGGTCCTTTCACTCTTGACCACGTCACACGTCTGACTACTGGTCAGACCCTGAGTCCCTCTGCAGTGGCCAAGGCAGCAGTCCAAGGGCACAGGCAATGCGTTGAATTTGTACTGCAGTCCTAAACACTGGAGCTTTGAATCATGACCAAATGTATTGCAGATGCGATCAGCTGAGGCAAGGCAGGGTGACAGCTCTCCTTACAAAAAGGGGAAGGGGCTGGGTGCTCACGCCTGTCGAACCAGCTACTCAGGAGGCTGAGATCTGAGGATCGAAGTTCAAAGCCAGCCCAGGCAGGAGAGTGCATGAGATTCTTATCTCCAATGATCCACCAGAAAACCGGAAGTGGTGCTGTGGCTCAAGGGGTAGAACAGTAGCCTTGAGCTGAAGAGCTCAGACTCAGCACCCAGGCCCAGAGTTCAAGTCCGGCAGTGGACAAAAAAAGGGAGGCGGGATACAAACTTGCCTAGGAGGGCATTGTGGGAAGGCAGGGCCGACAGGGACCAGCAGGCTAAGCACTCTGTGGAGGGCACCTTTGGGGACAAGGCCACAAAAGAGGGAGGTAGGGAGGGCACCTGGGAGCGCAGCTGCCGCCACCCAAAGAGGCTTTAGATCTCCTGGGCATTTCTGGGGCTGCGTGAGACAGCTCCTCACAGGTGCCAGGAATTGGCAGACCTTTTTCTTTCTTTCTTTCTTTCTTTCTTTCTTTCTTTCTTTCTTTCTTTCTTTCTTTCTTTTTTTTCCCGTCCTTGGGCCTTGCCTTAGGGCCTGGGCACTGTCCCTGAGCTTCTTTTGCTCAAGTCAGAGTGCCGCTCCTGGCTTTTTCTGTGCATGTGGTACTGAGCAATGGAAGCCAGAGCTTTATGCATGCTAGGCAAACATGCTAACACTAGGCTACATTCCCAGCCAGGGGCAGCCCTCTTCCTCCCTCCATGGCTGATTCTTGGATGCCCCTGGAAGGAGGGAGAGCTGAGACAAGGCTCTTTTGGGATGAGCGCCTTTCTTGGGCTTTGGCAGCATGGAGCCCAGGCAGCTGACTGTCCAGAGCCCTGGTCCAGCCAGGAGGGCCAGGGGTGTGCAGAGTATTCTGCTGCCAAGATAAAGAAACAGGAGGTTTACCAAGGGCCTAAAACATGTGACTGTGGAGATGTTCCAGGATGAGGCCATGAGTGGGCTGGGAAGTTAGGAGAGATGCTGGTCAGGTCCCGTCCAGGTTCAAAGGCCTCCGAACCAAGGGAGCCAAGGCCGAAGGCCTGAGAGGGGGTGAAGGCCACCCGTGTCTACTCCAGGGTCCAAAGGCCAGACTGCCTAGAGCGCTCACGTCCACAGGCAGAAGGCTATGTGTGTGTGTGTATGTGGGGGAGGGGGGGAGAAGGGGAGAGAGAAGCAAGCCACCTTCTCTCTGCTGCCCCTCTTTTCTGTCACCACCCCATGGATCCTTCCAGCTCTCTGGGCACTCTCAGCCCAATCAGATAGACACCAGAAGCTAACCGTCGCACGTCTGCAGGATCAGGACATGGCCGTGTCCTGTGCACACCTGACTCTGGGAGTCCTGGGTGGAGTTTGCTGTCCCCACAGAGGCAATGCTGTCAGTTTCCACCTACACAGTGAGAAGGACAATACCACTTCCTCCTCCCGGGTGAAGGGAGCGGAAGGGAAGGAGTCACACCCGCCTTCCACACTGTATCCAAAGGCACAGACTTGCGTCTTTTTGGGGGTGCTGATTCCCGGGCTTGAACTCAGAACCTGGACTGTGCCCCGGACTCTTTGAGCCTCAAGGCTGCTGCTCTACCACTTGAGTCACAGCTCTATTTCTGCATTTTTTTTATTTTTGTAGTTTATTGATGATAACAGTCACAACCTTTTCTGCGCAGGCTGGCTTCAAACTGGGTGAAACCAGGGCTGCTGCTACTTCCTCCTCCTCCTCCTCTTTCTCCTCCTCCTCCTCGTCCTCCTTCCTCTTCCTCGTTCCTCCTCCTCCTTCTGCTTCTCTTTTGTGCCAATCCTAGGGATTGAACTCGGGGCCTGGGCACTGTCCCTGAGGTTTTTCAGACTAGAGCTCTACCACGCACCCCACAGCTTGCTTCTTGGTGGTCAGTTGGAGATAAGAGTCATACACTTTCTCAGCGAGCTCAGATCTCAGCATCGTGAGTGGCTAGGGCTACAGGTGTGAGTCACCACACCTGACAGCCCCATTCCAGCTGCTGGAGGCAGCTGGTCTTGGGTCTGCCACTGGTCTTGTGTAACTACACCCATCTGTGTAACTGCCAACTGCCACTGCTGGGTTCCCTTTTCCCTCAGCCTCGTACCCTGTTGCTCTTACGTCTCCCCCTGGCGGGGTAACCAATGGGGACCTGGGCTTGCCTGCTGTGGGGCAGTGATGCTACCCGCAGACACAGCTCTCTGTCCCCTCCGCAGCAGAGCTGCCACCAGCCTCCTCAATCTGGTCCCACTGTCACCCTAACGCTTTCCTAGCCTGTGGACTCAAACGCCTAAGGAGCCAGTGGCAGACAGCTTGGCACTTCCACCCTGGGCACACTGTGTCTGCTGGTGGCAAGACTCCCCTTCTGGAAGCAAGTGTGCTGGGTAGCAGAGCTTAGGGCTGGGGGGATCAGGGGATCAGCCTTCACCAGTGAGTCAGTACAGGTAAAGTCGAGGGGCCGCCACTCCCCCGCTCCCCGCCCCGTGCTCGTCTTCTGAGAAGTGCGTTCACAGAGCAGAAGCAGCACAGTGTTGCTGTGGTCTGAATAGTTGTGTCTTTGTCTCCCCACGATGTGTATGTGGAAAGCACGAGGCTCCGGCCAGCCGTGTGATGAGGTTGGGGACCCTGGCAGGTGGCTAGGCCAGGCACAGCCATGCGATGGGACTGCAGCCCTTCCGGAGGTGTGAGGGGCTTCTGTGAGGGCTCAGGTTGGGTGGCCCAGCTTAGGAGGCCACAGATTCATCGCGGGCATCTTGCGTTTGGACTCAGCTTTGCCTTGTGTCTACGTGAGCGGCCTCCGAGGCAAATGACAGCGGCTCAAGCAGATCAAGGCGGGCGTGAAGCGCCCAATGGGGCCAGGTCTGCTGCGTCCAGGCTTGAGAGCCTTGGGGAATCCCCGTGGGAGGGAAACTGGGTCCCAGCATTCCGCGGGGGGGCTGCTGGCCTGGGGAAGGGCGCCGTGCCAGGGGTGGGGTCCTGCCTCCCTTCCATCCCCACCACCAGGGCCACTTTGATGATGAGCCCATTGGAAACTGACTGGGAGTCTGAGAAGGAGGCCGGCCGACATCCACAGAATAGGAAGTCCCCGCCGCCAGGCTGTCCGAGCTCCCTGGGCCGTGGTTGCTTGTTGGAGAGCAAATGCCGCCATGGTCTTCACCCACTCAGGTTGTTCCCGGAGCTCTTACCACACTTCCTTATTCCCAGTGTTCCAGTTATGACCCTGCAGCAAAACCACTTGGACACAGCCTGCGTAACACAAGTCTGGTCGTTCCTTTGCCTGGCAGAGGACCCAGCCAGATGCCTAGCCAGGTGCCCTGCCCACTGGAAGGACCCCCTCGTCATGCCCTCCAGGGACAGTGTCCTGGAGGGGTCACAGAGCTTTCTAGTCCCCATGAACCAGGCCCATACCATCTCTTATTGCAGCATGATTTCCACCTCTCCCACATGCAGTCCAGCCACGGGTACCACGGGTACCACGGGTACCATGGGAGGGATCTGCGTGAAACCTTGTGGAGAGAGAAGTGGTGCACGTCCTTGTGCTGTGGGTTGAGACGCCAGGCCGGAAGCTTGATGCAGAGCACTGTGAAGCAACGCACGTGGCTGGCCTTGTTGGCGGAAGTGACCCTGCCTGTGCAGGAGGAGGGTGAGAGACACGCGCGGGAGCAGAATGTGCACACAAGTACCGGGGAGAGTGTTGGGTTGTGGCAAGAATGGACTCCCCGCCTGATCAAGGTCAGGACAGAACAGCTGCTTCCATCGTCCAGGGTCCACCTGTCTTCTGCACAGGGCAAGAGAAGAGCCTGGCGGAGGGTGCGGGAGCTTTCACCTTCTCGCGGGTGGCTCAGGTGGCTTCTCCCCTAACAGCCTGGGTCAGGGATCAAAGCAGTGATCCATTCTAGAACAGGGAAGTAACTGAGGACCCACGGGCACAGCCGTGAGCCAGACCCGAGCCGAGGCCCACCGGGCTCGGACCAGGGTGTGCTGTGAGATTGTGAAGTCCAGCAATCAGTGTCGTTTCAGAGGCAGTATTCAGGGCTGGGCGTGGCTTAGTGGCAAAGCATTCACCCAGCAAGCACAAGGTCCTGGGTTCAAGCACCAGTCCCAAAAAAAGAGAAGAAAAGAAGAAAAAAAAAAAAAGACACCCCCCCACACACATACAGACACACACACACACACACACACACACACACACACACACACACACACACACACACAGGGGCCTGAGGCCTTGTAACCATCTTTGTAGCTACCTACATATAAAACACGGTCCAGTGAATGTTAAAAAAACAAACCACAAACAGAGCCAGCCCCCAGCAGGCCCCTAGTCTAGTCTGCTCATCTCCTTCCCCTTGCAGAGCCTCTGGCTTCCTGGTTCTCTGGGGGGGGGGGGGGGGCAAGGCTTAACCACGTGTATTTCAGTATTGGGCTGGAGGCTCTTCCTGAGGTGAACTCGGCCTCCCCGTCATTCACGGCTCAGAGTCAGTGACCCTGTGATAATGATCATTTCTTTTTCTAATCAACCAAACAAACCCAGCAGTCTCTGTGACCTTGCTGTTTGGGCCGGGGCCGGGACAGAAGCTGGAGCAGGGAGCCCTTTGTCTCAGGGCCTGTCTGGAGGCCGCCAACAGTCTGGGGCTGTGGTGTCATCGGAAGGCTTGTCTGGGCAGGCCCTACCTCCATGCTGGCTGCGGCTGTGGTCAGATTCACTTCCGGTGGGTACTGGCCCCAGTCTGGAGGGTTGATGGCTTCTTGCTGGTGTCAGCCTCCTGTGCCTTCCCCACGGCCGCTCTGAAGGTGGAAGCTGCCTTCCAGACAGGCAAGGGGGGAGGAGGGAGCGGAAGTCTGTGTGCTTTGCCACCCTTGCGAGTGGGGGAAGCTAGCATCTATCCCTTTGCCTTGATTTGCTTCTTGGATACAGGATCAGGACCAGAGGGGGACCAGGGGCTGTTGGATGGCATGCAGTGAGAAGCATGCCGCCCGTGGGAGGGAGGCTGCTGGGAAGCCAGAGGCGTGCTGACTCCACAGCCTGGTGGCAAAGGAAAGATTTATGAAGACACCTGAGTCTGTGCACACTGTCATAACAAAATGTAAAGAGCCGGCAATCTGTTAAAAAAAAAAAAAAAAAGCAGGACTTGAGCCAGGCAGGGTGGCTACACCTGTCATCCTAGCTACTCAAGGCTGAGATCTGAGGATCGCAGTTCAAAGCCAGCCCTGGCGCAAAAATCCATGAGACTCTTATCTCCAGTGAATCACCACAAAACTGGAAGTGGAACTGAAGAGCTCTGGGACAGCATCCAGGCCCAGAGTTCAAGAGCCACAGCGAGCCACAAAAAAGCAGGAATTGGTTCCTCACAGTTCTGGAGGCTGAAATTCCAAGATCACGAGCCCTGCAGGCTCTGGTGTTTACACCCAGAAGGGAGTCTTGCTGCCCAGGGCCACCTTTGTGGCTTTGTGTGGTAGAAGGCATGGAGGAAGGAGCAGATGCTGTGGGAGGCCTTGGCGGTGGTGATAGTGGTGATGATGATGATGATGGTGGTGGTGATAGTGGTGATGATGATGATGATGGCGGTGGTGATAGTGATGATGATGATGGTGGTGGTGGTGGTGATGATGATGATGATGATGATGATGATGATGGTGGCGGTGGTGATGATGATGATGGTGGTGGTGGTGGTGGTGGTGGTAGTGATGATGATGATGGTGGCGGTGGTGATGATGATGATGATGATGATGATGGTGGTGGTGGTGATGATGGTGGTGGTGATGATGGTGGTGGTGGTGATGATGATGATGGTGATGATGATGATGGTGGTGGTGGTGGTGGTGATGATGGTGGTGGTGGTGGTGGTGATGATAGTGATGATGATGATGGTGATGATGATGGTGGTGGTGGTGATGATGATGGTGGTGGTGGTGATGATGATGATGGTGGTGGTGATGATGATGATGGTGGTGGTGGTGGTGGTGGTGGTGGTAGTGATGATGATGATGGTGGTGGTAGTGATGATGATGATGGTGGTGGTGGTGATGATGATGATGATGATGATGATGGTGGTGGTGGTGATGATGGTGGTGGTGGTGGTGGTGATGATGGTGGTGGTGGTGATGATGATGATGATGATGATGATGGTGGTGGTGGTGGTGGTGGTGGTAGTGATGATGATGATGGTGGTGGTGGTGATGATGATGATGATGATGATGATGATGATGGCGGTGGTGGTGATGATGGTGGTGGTGGTGGTGGTGATGATGGTGGTGGTGGTGATGATGATGATGGTGGTGGTGATGATGGTGGTGGTGGTGGTGGTGATGATAGTGATGATGATGATGGTGATGATGATGGTGGTGGTGGTGATGATGATGATGATGGTGGTGGTGGTGGTGATGATGGTGGTGGTGGTGGTGGTGATGATGGTGGTGATGATGATGGTGATGATGATGATAGAGTCATACAGAAGGTTATAATTCCATAAGTCAGGTCATGAGTACAAATCCTCACTCCTTCCTTTGCTTCCCCATGGCTTTTAAAAACACTGTTTGTGAGGCCTATAATCCTAAGTATTCAGAAAGCTGAGATCTGAGGATCACAGTTTGAAGCCAGCTGGGGCAGAAAAGTCTGGGAGATTCTTATTGCCTATGAGCCACAGTAGAGCACTAGCCTTGAGCAAAAATTGCTGCAGGACAGCACCTAGGCCCTGAGGTTAAGCTCTAGGGCCAGAACAACAACAACAACAACAACAATTGTGTGTGTGAATTATCACTGATAATATAAAGAGGAGGGCCTGGGAGTGTGGCCTGGTGGTAGAGTGCTTGCTAGCATGCAGGAGGCCCTGGGTTCGATTCCTCAGTATGACATACACAGAAAAAGCTGGGAGTGGTGCCGTGACTCAAGTAATAAAGTGTAGCCCTAGGCAACAAAAGCTCAGGGACAGTGCCCAGGCTCTCAGTTCAAGCCCCAGGACTGCACCCCCCCAAAAAAAATGCAAGAGGCTTTTTTTGTGATAATTGCACAGATGCAGGCGGTTCACGTAGGCAGTTACTCTGCCGAGTTGCTGCCCTCCTCCTTTACCCCCCACCCTTTTCAAATAGTGTGTGGGAGGTGTGATGCCATGCTCATACACAGACACACACGTGTGTGTGTCTACATGTGTGCATACATGTGCACAGGCACACAAGCACACGTGCAGGGACTGGTGGGGGGGAAACCTTCTGCCACGAAGCCAGGTGCAGGCTCAGGAGTGAGGCAGGAGCTCCGACATGGAGGGCTGAGACACACACATAGCTAGCCACTCTGTCCCCAGTGCTACTCGAGAGTCCCTGCAGTGTCACCAGCAGTGACAGTGTACTGCTATCTTCTTAGAGAACTGCCTTCAGGTTCAGAGATGAACGCAACACTCACGCTTATGAACTATTCATTTATGCTGGAGGCACCGTGATTGGGTAATTTCCTTATCATGAAGACTGCATTGCAGTTGGGCGGGAGGCAGGCGAATTTCTACCATTATTTTAATGTAAGACTTGGCTAGATTAGGGCATTTCAGATAAGCAGAACCAGAACCAATGTATTAATATAATATCTATATATCACATACAGATTTTCACACACACACACACTCTCAAAACCCTCTCGTGAGCAAGCTGTTGAGGAGCGGGTACCTCCATGGCACTGTCTGAGTCCAGCGGGAGAAGCTCCGTGCGGGCCTTTGGGACAGGAGCAGGACCCATGGTGAGGTCCCCGTGGGGACACTCACGACCCTGGCCAGGACCCGGCACTGCAGGCGGAGGCAGAGCCACCGAGCAGGGCTGGACACTGACTGAGAGGACAGCAGGACAGAGCCGACCCTGCAGGACTCTTGTGGAAGGTGACACAGGGCGTTGGTGAGGCTGTCACCAGCTGGACAGCTTTGTGGGCTCTTTGTGAGGGAGCTCAGGAAGAGAAGCTCCCTCTGCATCCTGTCTCATACACACACACACACACACACATGTATGCACACACATGCATGTGTATACAATGCACACACACATTTATTCGAGGGCTTGGGCTCAGCTGATCAGGCCAGCAGACTTGAACTCTGCAGACTGAAAACTCAGGCCTTGTCATATTCGAGCCCTCATTGCTTCTCCAGGAAGTCCAGGTCTTTGCTGTGATGAAACAGGACCCTATGGTTTAAGGTCTTTCAAGTGTAGTGATTCAGAAGTTCATCTCACAGGAAAACATCCGCATCATACATCCTGACAGACGTGGGCTGAGCAGCTGGGCGCTGACCAGACCAGTGCTAGAATTAGCTTTCATAATATATGTAGGCTCTTGCATATTAAAATTCCATCAAAATCTGGGTGCCGGTAGCTCACACCTATAATTCTAGCTACTCAAGCGGCTGAGATCTGAGATTGCATTCAAAGCCAGCCAGCACGGGAAAGTCTGTTGGCTCTTACATCTGATTAACCACCAGTAACCTGGAAGCTAAGCCATGGCTCAGAGTGCTACTTCTGAGCAAAAGAGCTCTGAGTTCAAGCCCCACAACTGACCCCTGTCCTTAAAAAGCACACAACAGCCAGGTACTGGGGGTCATGCCTGTAATCCTAGCCACTCAGGAAGCTGAGGATTGTCGCTTGAAGTCAGCCGGACCTAGAAAGTCTGTGAGATTTCAACCTTCAACTGGCCACCAAAAGCTGTGGCCCAAGTAGCAGAGGGCCAGCCTTGAGCAAAAATCCAAAGAGCAACGTCCAGACCCTGAGTTCAAAACTCAGTCCTAGTAGGCACATGGAACATAAACAAGATGGAGTCGCACTCTGTGGCTCTCTGTCTGAGACCCGACCGCGCACCTTGTAGGCTGAGTTCTGGGAACGAGCCCATCCCAGCATCCATTCTCTGTTATTGCACATTTTATCACTGCAGCATGGCACGGAGGCAGGGTGCTTTGGAAGGAACATAGTTTTTGTTGCACAGCAACAAGATGGAGAGTCAAGGGGCCAGTCTCTGGCGATGGCCTTCTGGCTAGCAGTCCCAGAGTAGCTCAGCATTGTGTGACAAGGGAGGGCCTGTGTGTCTTCTGATGTGGCTGCAGAGGATCATGAGTTCAAGGCTGGCCCGGGCTACATGTGGAGATCCTGTCTCAACAAGAAAGCAAGCAGAGCTGGGAATGCGGCCGAGGGGTAGAGCACTGGCCTGGCACACCTGAAGCCCTGGGTTGATTCCAGAAAAGGCTGGAAGGGGTGCTGTGGCTCAAGGGGTAGAGTGAGCAAAAGAAGCTCAGGGATGGTGTCCAGGCCCTGAGCTCAAGCCACCAGACTGGCAAAACAAACAAACAAAACCCCCCAAAACAAACAAGCAAGCAGGTAGGGAGGGTGAAAGGATGGAGGAAAAGGAGGAGGAAAGAAGGGGGGTGGGAGGGAGGGAGGGAGGGAGATGGGTTAGCAAGACTCTACCATGAAGCTCCACCCTGCTGGCTTTACCCTCTCCTAATCACCCAGTAGAGGCCTTACCTCTGAACACTAGGTCTGATTAAGGTCTACCTCTTACCCTCTGGCTAAAGGTCATGGTGAGGGAGGAGGGACGCTTAACTGTGTCCCAGCCACATTTCCTTCTGCTGTTGGGCCTGGCGGTGACCAAACAGCCAAAGCCAAGAGACTGTTGGGTGGAGGGGGAGGGGGAATGGGATACACTGGGGTGGGGGCGGGGGTCCGTGTGGTACCAGGAGCCAGTGAAAGTCAGAATCCACAGGCCAGGGCGTGTGGGGGGGGGTGGACGTGGGGGACAGCGCTCACGAGGGCGGCCAGGGGATAGAGTGCAGGCTACAGGAGACTCCTGCGTATCCGGGTCCTCTGCCCCTGGGTCGGGGGCTGGGATGGGCTCAGGGCCCAGTGTCTCTCCCCATCCCACCCCTCTAGGATCAAAGCTGGTGGGAGAGCACGGTGACAGGCCAGTACCACCTCAGCATGGAATGGGGTCGGGTGGTGGCAGCGGGAGGTCTGCCCGTGTGCCACGGCGGTCCCCATGCCTGATGCCCCGTGCTGTCTGTCAGAGCTTCTCTCTCCTCTTCATCATCATCCTGCCCAGCCA
Source organism: Megascapheus bottae (assembly GCF_031878675.1). Classification (NCBI taxonomy): domain Eukaryota; kingdom Metazoa; phylum Chordata; class Mammalia; order Rodentia; family Geomyidae; genus Megascapheus; species Megascapheus bottae. Next base: position 1,521,682 of record NC_143524.1, on the reverse strand, counting down.
GTGGCTGGTATTGTCCCCTCAGGACGGCACTGGGGAAGCAGAGCCGGCCGTCAGGCGCTGGAGAAGGCCTGACCTGGCCATCACCAGTGCACTCTGGGAACGCCAGTGTCCTCCCTCGGGCATAAGCTGCGGGAGTTTTCAGGTGGGGCTTTGGGTGAGGGAGTGCTGTGCCGAGCTCTGGCTGCCCGGCCTTTCTTTTTCTTTTCCAACATGTGACTTCAAGCTCCCGGTAAACCTGTTGGGAGGCTGAGAACTGGAGGATCTTGGTTCAGGGACAGCTAAGAGACTCCTCCACAGCCACATCCCAAATGGTATGGGAGGCTGAGATTGAGAGGACCATGGTCCAGGCCAGCCTGGGCAGGAGAGTCGGGGAGACTGGATCCACAGAAAGGAAGCTGGGGGAGGCTGTGTGCGCTTGGGGACCCAGCAGCGCCAGGAAGCCTAACGTAGGGGGATTGTGGCCCAAATGAGTCCTGGGCCTGGTGGATATTGAGAGTAAAGCAGGGCTGGAAGAGCGATCCACCTGGAAGGGCGGCAGCCCAGCGGGTGTGGGGCCCCCGCGCTCAGCTACCCAGCTACCAAAACTGAAAGTAGTCACGGCGGCCAAGTTTCCGCTTTATTCTAACATGACGAAGGGAAACCCTGTCCTTCGGACAGGGAAAGATTCCAGGCCAGGCTAAGCTCTTCACGAGACCTTGTAAACAAGCAGTGAGCTTCTCCAGCTGGTAGAAGAACTCAAAATCTGAAGGCTTTGGAGACCCAGCCTGTTCTCTGGGGTCTGCAGGAAGAGGAATGGGTGACTTCATGAAGCCGAAAGCCACCCGAGCTGTAGTCAGCAAAAGAAAGAGGCCCCATCTCCACGAACTTGGATTCTTCCAGCCAGCAAAGAGCCCAGCCTGCCTGGCCTCGAGAGACCCTGAGCAGGGACCCAAGCCGTGGTTCCAAGAACTTCCAGGCACCGAGTGTGCCCTCCTCTACCAGGCGGCTAAGGTCTGGATAGGAATCACCCGCCACCCCAAAATGCACTCATGCTCCAACGTTTTGTTCCCCACTCAGACCCTCCCTGTTCTAAGTTGTCATGGGGACAGAACCCAACCGGGGCCACATTTATGCTTTGTTATGGCAGTGCAACACCAGAGGCCCTGTGCAGCCATGGCAGGCACTGTGCCCGGAAGTCCAGCCTGGCTCCTGCTAGCCCCTCTGCTCTCCATCCTCCCAGCCTGGTCCACTCTCCACGGAGCCTGTCTGTCTGGCGTCTCTCCCCTCCCCTGCCCTCAGCTCCCTTGAGGGTCACACAGGGGCCAGTGCATTCCTCCCTGAGGGCAGACAGGCGGTGGGTCAGGGCATTAAAATACGGTGTGGGTCCTGGAGCCACGCAAGGCCTTCCAGGTGTCCCATGGGACCCCGGTGGCTAGAAAAAGGCCTCTGCTTCAGAAGGGCGTGGAGGCACAGGTCCATCCTGGAAACGCCTGAAGTGGCTGGGCTCCTGGCAGCCCCGGGCTCTGAAAAGCAAAGGGTACATGAGTGTCTGTGCCAGAATGTCCCGGAGGGAATGGCCAAACTATTTTCCAGAGCCCAGAAGGGCCAGGAGGGATGCTGGGTAGGAAGGCCCCGTGGCTAGCGCAGGGCGGGAGGGCTGGTAGAGCTCTGGGTAGCGGGCTGGGGTGACACTGGGGCAGGAGAGGACTTCGGGCTGCTGGGTCTGCATCCTCCCTGGGCCCGGGCGCAGGGACCCCAGGGCTTCCCCGGTCAGGGCTCCTGGCCTGATCCCCGCCTCTCCATGTGGATGCTGGGGAGATGGCAGGTCAGGTGGGGGTCACTGGTCCCGCTGAGAAAGGGCAGCGGTGGGTGCCAGGGCAGGGCGTACCGTGAGGTCAGACTGTATCTGCCCTTGTGGTCCAGGCCGTGGCCATTGAGGATAGCGAGCCAGAGGAAGGCGCTGAGCAGCATGGCATATGCCTGGAGGGGAAGGAGTGTTGGATGCCCGGGCGTTAACCGTGCCTGGGGTGGGGACCGCACTTCCCTAAGAACTTTCTAGACCTGGCCACATTGGCAAGGGGTCCACTTGTCTTGGGGACGAAGGCTGCAGATACCAGGCCACCCACCCTGGCCAGTGGTCAGCCTGGGCCCTGGGGAACCTGGTGCTGCCAGGAGCAGAGTCCTGGCCTGCAGCTGTACCCTGGGGCTCCCTGCTCTGCCCCTTGATCTGGGGCCACAGGCTGGCAGACATGCCGAGGGGCCATGTGTAAGAGTGTGACGTACCGTGAGGGCCAGGCCAGCGATGGTCAGGGTGGAGATGGCTGTGCCGTGTGTCCTCAGGAAGTCCCTGATGCTCTGCAGACAGTCCTGCAGGGGCCAGCGTGCATGGCACTCACCCTGGACTGTCCCTGCGTGTCCAGCACACACCGCCCAACCCCCAGTACCTTGGCCTGGGGCCATGGGCAATGGGGGTGTACAAGTGTCCGGGGGAAGCGTCTACCCTGACTTCCGGGAGAGGCTCGGAAGTAGTGACACCCAGGGGCCTGGCTGGCTCCCGTGGGGACCTCGGGACTGCTTGGGGTGGGGGCTTCTCTGAACGCCTCTGCAGTGGGCCCCACGCCCTTTCCGGGCATCCCTGACCTGGCCAGCACCTCAGTGTTGAGAACGTGCTGACTGGGAGATGACGGGGGGGGGGGAGGCGCTTGCCCCCATTCTCTGGGGGCCCAGTTCTGTCTGAGCCTCCAGTGCGCCCCAAAGCGAGATAGCTACAAGACTTCTCTCCCAGAAACAAGGAGACGGCCTGTCTGTGAGCCGCTCGGGTGGTGGACATTGCTTTCTGGGCAGGAAGTGACATTTAGGAGAGATTGAGGAAGGTTCTGGATCACTGAGCCATAGCTAATGCCACTCGACCTCCCTGCGGGCAGGGGTCCTCCCTGGCCTTGCTGGCCTGTGTTCCTTGGCTCCCCCCCCCCGGGGCTCCCGTTCTGCAGTGGGGACCCCTGACTCTCAGCTGCTCCCCAGCGCCCAGCTCCTCTAGCCTTCAGGGCTGGGCCCGGAGCCATTCCCTATCCTCCCTAGCTTCCTGGAGGGAGGCCAGGCCCTGAGCCATGAGATAGAGTGGGATGGTGTCCAGAAAGGGGGGGGGGGAAAGCTGGGGCGGGGGCAGGACAGGTCATGTCCTGGCCCAGCTGACCCTCCAGCCTCACCTTGCCTAGTAGAATGACCTTCTAGCTGCTTCTTTTGGACCCCTGCCCCCACCCCTAAGTAGTTGGCCACCTGCTGGGTGGGGCCTGGGCCCTGGCACCTGTGTGGGAGCTTCCCCTAGGCAAGGGCCCCTCTGGCCCGGAGAAGGCCCAGGCCTGGAGTGTGGGAGGAAGGGAGGAGGGCAGGCCTCCTTCTGCAGAGGGACCCCCCCAGAAGCTCCCCTCTCATTTCACCCCTCTCTGGGTACTCCAGGGCTCTGAGCCTTTAGGGTAGGCCCCAGAGGCATGGGCGGTCAAGGGGTTCCTGGCCCCAGGCGGGTCACCTGGCCAGCTTGCCCATCTTCCTCACCCCATGGGCTCCTCCTCCCCCAGCGCCTCCCTCTCCTGGCCTCCTCTCCTCACCTCTCTCGCTGCCTCTGGGCCCTGACACAGGTTGGCCTCCCCCTTCCCCAGGAGTCCAAAAGGAGAGGTCTTTCCACAGCACTGGAACTGCACAAAACAGACCACAGAGCCACGTCAGGTGGGCAGAAAGGACAAGTGAGGAAACTGAGGCACTAGAGGACGGATGACCTGGGTGGACTCCCTAGAGACCAGGGAACTCGGGGTGTCACAGGACTTCTGGGGTACCCGACACCCAGGCTGGTGCAGCCTGGCCCCTTCAACAGCCCCCCATGAATGTGGAGCGCAGCCCCCTCTCACAGCCAGCTGGGTCTGTGGAAGGCCACGTGGCAGGTCGCAGCAGGACGAGGGATCCCATTTGCTCTTGTGCTTGCTGTCTCAGATTTGTTGTTTGCTTATTCAGTGCAAGTATTAGAGCTTGATCTCAGGGCCTGCGTGCTGTTTCTTAGGGTTTGTTTTTTTTTTTTTCCACTTAAGACTGGCACACTGCCACTTGAGCCACAGCTCCACTTCTGACTTTTTGGTGGTTAATTGGAATTAAGAGTTTCGTGGATTTTCCTGCCTGGGCTAGCTTCAAACCTCAGCCCCCCGAGTAGCCAGGATCACAGCCAGAGCTGCAGCCCCTGGCCAGTTACTTGTTATTTTGAATGTAAGTCCTGCCCTTTTATCTCCAGCTGGGCCTACACACCCAGCAGCCAGCCTTATTCAGGGCCAAGGAGGCAGTAGTGCCCTGGGGTCTCCCTCTCTGCCTGACAGGCCGTCCAGCACCTGTCCCTGGAACCCTAGCAAGGCTGACCATCCCGCCAGCTGCCAGCACAGCCCAGGAAAGACCCCCATCCCCAGCCTACCGTGTCCTGGATGGCAGCCAGCTCCTGGCATTGGGTGCCGGACGGGTTCCTCACCGCCTGGTCGTACACCAGGTCATAGGTGTCCAGCACAGCATCCTCCATCTGCACAGAGCACATGACAAGTCCCGCCCTGCAGCCCTGCCACCCATGGGTGCAGGGGACAGTTGCTTCTCCCCGGCATCCTTGCCGCCCTTTGGCGACCCCAGGGACACTGAGGTTAAAGTTCAGGCTGGCCTCTGCCTCCTCCGTCAGCCTGAGTTTAGGTGGGCATTCAGGGACCAGCAAGGGAAGCCCTTCCTTGCTGCCTTTGGCATAGATGCTGGGGTGGGGGGGTGGCGCTGGGCCTGGTAAGGAGACTTCACTTCTCAAAGATGTCTGTAGCTCTAGAGTACCCAGAACCACCCAGAACTCTGGACAGCTGGGCTCTGGGTAAAGAAGTCACAGGCACCGGAGCAGACAAACCCACTTAGGGCAGACAGGCAGGGGCTTAGTGATGGGGCCTGGCTGGCTCTGCCCACACCCAGCCAGCATCCCCAAATATCTTCTCATCAAATACTCTCCCAGGAAAGTTGCCCTGGCTTCCTCACAGCTAGCTGGTCTCCTGGCCCTCTGATGCCTCCCTCTCTCTCTCTTACTATGCTGACAGCAGAGGGTGCTTGGCAGTAGGGATGAAAGGAGGGGGGCAGGGTGAATGGGAGTAGGGGTGAGTAGAAGGGGATGAGGGTGAATGCAGGATTCTCTTGCCTGCTCTGGTCACTCGTGCCTACAGCCTGAGGGTCTGAGGTGGGCAGCAGAGGTGCTTAGCTGACCCTGTCCAGGCCAGACACCCCCACAGGAGCTATTTGGGTCCTCTGTGCCAGGATGCCCAGGGACTGGCTAATCCCTGTCCATGCATCTCTGTGACTCATGCATCTCTGTGAGTCAGTCAGTCTGGCCCTAAGAGCAGGCGCCAAGTGTGACAACTGGAGGTCCTGGGCCAGCACCGCTCTCAGGCCTCGTCTCCTTCCGTCTCCTCTACTGCATTCTGGGGAGGCCTAGGGACCCTGGCAGCTCTTGAGTAAGTGGTGTGGGTTCCCTACCCACCCCCAGGGAGATAGCTAGTGCCCTGGGGCCCAGGACTCACCCGTAGAGCAGGGCAGACACATGGCTAGGGCTTGGCTTGCTCGCCTGGCTCTGCCGAGTGCCCCAGGAGTTACTGAGAAGGCAGGGTCCACCTCAGGCCCCACAACAGGGCCTTGGGGTCCAGGCCAGGCCCAGCTCCTGACCCAGGCTTCACAGTCCTGGCACTGCAAGCGCCTAAGGGCCAGGGCCAGGAGCGTTCTGCCAGTCACCCAGGGTCTCCACTCCTGCCAGCGTGGTTGGGGCTCCTGGGTCCCAGAACAGACCAGCTGTTCTCAGAAGGCTGGAGCTTGAGACCGGGCGTCCAGGCATCTCCTCTCCCCCAGACTTGTCCCCAGGGCAGGGGCTCCCAGTACCTGGTCTTGGTCATTCCTTCATGCTGGACCTGCCTTCTGCCCCTGCTCAAGGGACCTGCTGCCAGGGAGCTGGGGGGGGGGGGTAGCTCTGGCCCAGGTGCACAGCGGCCATCAGCAAGGGAGTGGCAGCCACTGGGAGAGCCCAGAGCTTGCTCCAGTCATGAATTATTGAGACTGGGCATTCCATTTTCCCCAGTGCAGAGTCCCCATGGCCCTGTGGCTCTCAGGTGATGGCGAGAGTAATTAATAGGCAGAAGCTCTGGTCTCCTCATCTCTACCATGATCTGAACTATACTGGAACCTCCCAGAGGCAGCTCCCAGGACAGGACTGGGGCGGTTGCAGGGGAGGGAGCAGGTGCACTCTCCTGGGGGGCGTTGCAGGGGAGGGAGCAGGTGCACTCTCCTGGGGGGGTGCAGGGGAGGGAGCGGGTGCACTCTCCTGGGGGGGTGCAGGGGAGGGAGCGGGTGCACTCTCCTGGGGGGGTGCAGGGGAGGGAGCGGGTGCACTCTCCTGGGGGGGTGCAGGGGAGGGAGCGGGTGCACTCTCCTGGGGGGTGCAGGGGAGGGAGCGGGTGCACTCTCCTGGGGGGTGCAGGGGAGGGAGCGGGTGCACTCTCCTGGGGGGTGCAGGGGAGGGAGCGGGTGCACTCTCCTGGGGGGGTGCAGGGGAGGGAGCGGGTGCACTCACCTGGGTAGGGTTGCGGAGCCTCCAGAAGGCCACCTGTGCCAAGGCCAAGAACGCCAAGGCGAAGCACAGGAACCCCTGTGGGGGGCAGAGGCGTGTGACCAGCATGGGGGCAGGAGGCCCGGGGGAGGGCAGGGGCTTCAGACAGTGGGGAGACCCTTTCTGGGAACTGCCACCCCACAGTGCTGTGGCTGGGCTCCCGTGTGCCCTGTGCCAGACCCACTGAGGCCTGGGTGGTTGTGGCAGTCTAGAGGGGACCCCAGGAGGACAGGGGGTCCTTGTAGATTTGTCCACAGCACAGAAGTTGGCTGGGGTGGCAGAGACAAACAGCCCAGCTGGTCGTCGGTGGCTCAGGCCTGTAATCCTAGCTTTCAGGAGGCTGAGATCTGAGAATTGTGGTTCAAAGCCAGCCTGGGCAGTGAAGTCCCTGAGAGGCTCTTAAACCCAGTGAAACACCCGAAAACCAGAAGTGAGGCTGTTGTGCGAGGTGGTGGAGTGCTCGCCTAGCATGCGTGATAACCCGGGTTCAGTTCCTCGGGACCACATACCTGGAAAAGCCAGAAATGGTGCCAGGGCTCAAGCGGTAGAGCTCTAGCCTTGAGAAAACCTCCAGGACAGTGCTCAGGCCCTGAGTTCCAACCCCACCACCACCACCACCAATGAAAGAAACAGCCCACACTCCCACAGGCCTGTGGACAGATCTGGACACGGGCCAGGCTCTGCCATCCTCCTGTCCTCTGTGCCCGCAGTGGCCGTCTGGGGACCCTGTGTCCTGGCTCCTCCTCTCCCCCTTCCTTCTTTCCTCCCTCTTCCTCTTTGTTCTCCCTCCAGCCGCCTTCTCCTTTCCCTCCTCCTCCTCCTTCTTCTTCTGTTCTTCTCCCTCTCCTCATCTTCTCTCCTGCCTCCCTTCCTCCCCCTGGCTGGCTGAGGGCCGGGCGCCCCATCTGGAAGCCATCGCTCTATGCCGTCTCCCAGGCCCCAGGCCATGAGCCAGCCCAAGACTAGAATTTTCCAGAAACCATTCCACTCCTCAGGAGAGGGAGCATCAGTGCGTTCTCTCTCTCTCTCTCTCTCTCTCTCTCTCTCTCTCTCTCCCCCTCCTCTCTCCCTTCCTCCCCCCTCTCCCTCCTCCCCCAGGGTCTTGGGCAGTGGACAGACTCACCCTCCCCAGTACAGAGGGCACTGGATGGAGCTAGGCCCAATTATGGGCATTTTCTTTCTCCTTTCTCTGAAGGAAAATAAATAAACAAATCTACAAACAACTGGAGCTGCTTCCTTGGGCTGCTGTGGCCAGCACAGCCATTTCATTTCCTGTGTGGAGGCTGTGAGAGGCCGGGCAGGAAGGGCGGGAGGGGCGCCGGGCACTGCAGGACAACAAAGCTTTCCCATCCCTGCTTCCACTCTGCAGGGCCTTCCTGTGAGCTGCTGCACGCAGACCCGCGGAGAGCCACACTCAACATGTAGCGGCTACACACAGCACCAGGGCACGACAAACAAGCCACACACCACATGTAGCCACACTGCTGGACAGCCAAACAACACACACAACACACAGTCACAAAGACACCGAGAGAGCCATCTACAACTCACAGACATCTGACACACAACCCCCAAACCCGAAGACAACCACATGCAACATGCAGAAACACAACACACAACGCTGAGACAGTCACATGCAACCGACAGACACAAACACAAATCACAGGCAACACCGTACACAACCCCGAGACAGCCACACTCAACAGAGACCCACTACACACCACACACAAACCCAAGCAACCACACACAGCTCAGATACATCACAGTAACCAATCAAAGACAGCCACACACAACAAGTAAGCACACCACACACCAACACAGTCAGTCACACAGGACAGTCGGACATGCCACACACAGACTACACGTGACACCCAGACATGGTAGCGCTGCACAGGCAAAGTCTGAGCTGGGCTGAGGGGTGGGCTGGGGTGGCCATGTGTGCATGGGGCCCTCGAGTGACTCTGGGACCTCCGGTCCTGTGGGGAACAACTTCCTGTAGCACTTTAAACTCTTGCCAAGCAGGGCCTGGGGAGCTCAGAGGGTCTCGAGTGCCCGCCAGGGAGGCAAGCCTTGGTGGGGCTGGTAGCACAGGCCCCCTGGGGGACCCTCTGGGGAGTCTGGTGGCACCCACCTTCTTCCGGGTACTCTGCTGTGGCCTCAAGCTCAGCCCCACAGCGCCCTCTGGTGGTGGATGCCACAGACCTTCCTGCCGGCTAAGCTGCCAGCCAGGCTCTCCAGGCCTCCCTCTGGCAGGGCACGTTCTGGGGGGACACAGCACCTGTCCCGGTCACCTCCGTGCTGGGGGACCTCTCTCATCTTTAAAGTGTCTACTTGTGGCTACCGCCGTCTGCCATGTGCCTGTGTCCTCAGAGCGAGTCTACAGGGACAGAAGGTTGGGAGACCCACAGGTGAGTGGGGGCTCCAGGGAGGAGGTGCCCAGCTCAGGCCTGGACAGTGGATGGCCTGGGCCACGGAGAGGTAGGAAAGAGGGCCATGGGGATGAAGGGATGGCAAGCAGGGCCTAGCCAGACCAGTCCAGCTGCCGGGGCCAGGCGTGGGCCCACAGGGAGGAATTGTGAGGGGAGCCCCGTGTGCTCTGGGGTGGAGCGTCTTGGGGCTAGGGAGACGTGTGCAACACCTGGAGGGGACATGTCGCCCAGGGAGTGGCCCAGGTCGGAGGGCTTGGCTCAGGGAGCATCCAGGTCTGAAGGGAAACGGAGCCCCTCAGTCGTACAGGCCGTCCTCAGATCTCAGCCTCCTGAGTAGCTAGGAGTACAGGCCTGAGCCACGGTGCCTGGCTCTTTTCTTTTTAGGTCTGAGAATTGGACTTGAACTGTGTGCCTGCTACTTTCACTCACTGGCTGGCACACTACCACCTTTGCCACACCTCTGGCCTGAGTCTGGAGTCCTTTACGGCACAGGGTGAGCAGCTTTCTGGGCTTACACACCTCCAAGTCTGGAGTCTGAGGGTGCGGGGGGCACAGAACTCACCCAGGCCGTGAGCCCGTGGGCCTCCCTCAAGGTGGCTGCAGCACTCAGGGCGGCCCCCAGACCTAGCAGGCCGGCCAGGCCGATCCCCACAGCAAAGGCTGGTTGGAAGGAGAGAAAAGGAGGATTGAGGGTGCATGGGACAGGGCCCAGGTGCTGGGCTGACATCTGAGACCCGAGTCAGAGGTCCTGGACCAGGCCTGGACTTCTGGGGAGCCTGGAGGGGCCCCCATTTCATCAGGCAGGGCTGGCCTTTGGGGGCACAGCACCTCCTCCCTCCCAAAGCTCAGAGGAAGAGGTGGGCGGGGAGCAGACTCTGGGGCCTCCTTCCCCATTTCTAGTCCTGCTCCCCCCCCCACTATCTTCAAGCCACACCCTTCCCTGGTGACAGGTGGCCTACCCAGTGTGGAGGCCCTATCAGTCCAGGCCCAGCCTCAGGCTTCCTGCTCCTGGGAGCTCAGGTCCTCCACAGAGGGGGCTGCGCTCTGCCTGGGCCTTCCCCTGGGCGCCATCCTGGGCTGGGGGTGGGGGGAAGACCCCGGAGGGCCTGCCTGGGTCAGCCCTTCCTAGAGCTGCATTTCTCGCCTCAGTGGAAGTGGCTACCAGCAGGCCCAGCTCTTGCTCAACCTTCTCTGTCCTCTGAACATGGCAGTTTCTCTGCTGGGTCTGGCAGGCCTCTCCAAGCCCAGGAGACTCCTGACAGCTGCCGCTCACCCCTTGCTGGCTGCACCCACCTGTGGGCAGGGGACCCAGGGTGGGGTCACGGTCATCACCCAGAGCCAGGATGCCGAGCTGTCCCCCTCTGCCCCTGACCCCTGAATCCTGCATCCTCAGTCAGCTCCCGGGCTGTCCAGGGCTCCAGGGAACTCAGGTCCAGGCTAGAACACCTCTCCCCCCCCACTGCCAGCACCGTCACTTACCCCAGCGGTCCAGGGTCTCCAATGGATTCCTCTCCAAGGCCGCGCGGCTAATGACGGCAAAGTGGTCCCCAAAGTGGGTGAGAGCCGTGATGGAAGCCACAGCAAGGCCCAGCAGCTGGAGGGGAGGTCGGCTCAGGGCATGGAGGCTGCACACAGCGCAGAGCCCCTCCTGTGCCCAGCGGGTAGGAGCGGGGCTCGGGGGCCTCCAGCTACATCCCCCTCCAGCTACATCCCCCGCTGCTGCCTCCTCTTACCCCAGGGGGGTTAGCTGCAGGGGTTCTGCTGTTTCTCCTGGGTGGGCTCTGGGAGAACGTTGTCTCAGATATGCACGCACACACACACACACACACACACACAGATCCATCCACACTCACACACATGGACCCACATTCAGTGGCCCAGTTTCTCCAAGGAGCCAGACCCCCGATGCTCTGAGACCCCTCCCAGCCCCTGAAAGCTCCCGGCAGGCCCTCCAAAGCTGGGGCCCAACCCTGCCTCCTCCAGGCCCTGCACTGGCCCTGGGGAGGACGGATGCTGCCCGCTGGCAAGGACGTCTTTCCCAAATGCCCCCTGTTTATTTCAGGATGGCAGCACCAGCAGACCTGGGGCAAGTCTGCAGGATGGATTAGAGCTGTGTGTGTGTGTGTGTGTGTGTGTGTGTGTGTGTGTGTGTATGGTAGCGGGAGGGGCTGGCATGCCCCAAGAAACCCACCCTGCCCACCTGTCTGTTACCAAGATAAAGACACTGGTGACCAGCATTTGGCATTTGGCAAACTTGACTCGACTCCGAAGTGCCATGGCAGGCTCCTCTCCTCTCCTCTTGTCGCTCGCCTCTCGTCTCGTCTTGTCTCCACTCCTCCCCTCCCCTGCCTCCTCTCCCTTCCTCTCCCCTCCCACTGTGGTTTCCTACAGGGTGGGGGCCTCAGACCACAGGAGGGGCGCATGTCCATCTATCTGTCGGCACACCCTACAGCTAGCTGAGTGGCTGGGTGCCCCGGAAGGAGGGCGGGCAGGCAGGGGAGCTTAGCAAGGCTGCTAGTGCTGGCTGGGAAGCTGGCTCTGGTGGCCACCGCTCAGAGAGGCTGGTGCTGGAGCCAGCTGTGCCATCCTTCTCCTCCCTTTGCCAGAGAGCAGAGCGGCAAGGACACTAGACACCCCCCTGAGCCTCAAACCTGAGTCTGCAGGGCAGAGGTGTGGATCCAGGCGTGGCCTGTCAGGAGTGTGTCTACCCTGTGTCAGGAGTGTGTCTACACTATGTCAGGACTGTGTCTACACTGTGTCAGGAGTGTGTCTCCACTGTGTCAGGAGTGTGTCTCCACTGTGTCACGACTGTGTCTACACTGTGTCAAGAGTGTGTCTCCACTGTGTCAGGAGTGTGTCTACCCTGTGTCAGGAGTGTGTCTACACTGTGTCAGGAGTGCGTCTAACCTGTGTCAGGAGTGTGTCTCCACTGTGTCAGGACTGTGTCTACACTGTGTCAGGAGTGTGTCTACAGTGTGTCAGGAGTGTGTCTCCACTGTGTCAGGAGTGTGTCTCCACTGTGTCAGGAGTGTGTCTCCACTGTGTCAGGAGTGTGTCTCCACTGTGTCAGGAGTGTGTCTACCCTGTGTCAGGACTGTGTCTACACTGTGTCAGGAGTCTGTCTCCACTGTGTCAGGAGTGTGTCTACACTGTGTCAGGAGTGTGTCTACCCTGTGTCAGAACTGTGTCTACCCTGTGTCAGGAGTGTGGCTACACTGTGTCAGGAGTGTGTCTACACTGTGTCAGGAGTGTGTCTACCCTGTGTCAGGAGTCTGTCTCCACTGTGTCAGGAGTGTGTCTACACTGTGTCAGGTGTGTGTCTACACTGTGTCAGGAGTCTGTCTCCACTGTGTCAGGAGTGTGTCTCCACTGTGTCAGGTGTGTGTCTACACTGTGTCCGGAGTGTGTCTCCACTGTGTCAGGACTGTGTCTACACTGTGTCAGGAGTGTGTCTCCACTGTGTCAGGAGTGTGTCTACACTGTGTCAGGAGTGTGTCTCCACTGTGTCAGGAGTGTGTCTACCCTGTGTCAGGAGTGTGTCTCCACTGTGTCAGGAGTGTGTCTACACTGTGTCAGGAGTGTGTCTCCACTGTGTCAGGAGTGTGTCTACACTGTGTCAGGAGTGTGTCTCCACTGTGTCAGGAGTGTGTCTACCCTGTGTCAGGAGTGTGTCTCCACTGTGTCAAGAGTGTGTCTCCACTGTGTCAGGAGTGTGTCTACACTGTGTCAGGAGTGTGTCTACCCTGTGTCAGGACTGTGTCTACCCTGTGTCAGGTGTGTGTCTCCACTGTGTCAGGAGTGTGTCTCCACTGTGTCAGGAGTGTGTCTCCACTGTGTCGGGAGTGTGTCTCCACTGTGTCGGGAGTGTGTCTCCACTGTGTCGGGAGTGTGTCTCCACTGTGTCAGGAGTGTGTCTACACTGTGGCAGGAGTGAGTCTCCACTGTGTCAGGAGTGTGTCTACCCTGTGTCAGGAGTGTGTCTACACTGTGTCAGGAGTGTGTCTACCCTGTGTCAGGAGTGTGTCTACACTGTGTCAGGAGTGTGTCTACCCTGTGTCAGGACTGTGTCTACCCTGTGTCAGGTGTATGTCTCCACTGTGTCAGGAGTGTGTCTCCACTGTGTCCGAAGTGTGTCTCCACTGTGTCAGGAGTGTGTCTCCACTGTGTCAGGAGTGTGTCTACACTGTGTCAGGTGTGTGTCTCCACTGTGCCAGGACTGTGTCTACACTGTCAGGAGTGTGTCTCCACTGTGTCAGGAGTGTGTCTACCCTGTGTCAGGAGTGTGTCTCCACTGTGTCAGGAGTCTGTCTCCACTGTGTCAGGAGTGTGTCTCCACTGTGTCAGGTGTGTATCTAACTGTGTCAGGAGTGTGTCTCCACTGTGTCAGGAGTGTGTCTCCACTGTGTCAGGAGTGTGTCTCCACTGTGTCAGGAGTGTGTCTCCACTGTGTCAGGACTGTGTCTACACTGTGTCAGGAGTCTGTCTCCACTGTGTCAGGAGTGTGTCTACCCTGTGTCAGGAGTGTGTCTACCCTGTGTCAGGACTGTGTCTACCCTGTGTCAGGTGTGTGTCTCCACTGTGTCAGGAGTGTGTCTCCACTGTGTCAGGAGTGTGTCTCCACTGTGTCAGGACTGTGTCTCCACTGTGTCAGGAGTGTGTCTCCACTGTGTCAGGAGTGTGTCTACACTGTGTCAGGAGTGTGTCTCCACTGTGTCAGGACTCTGTCTCCACTGTGTCAGGAGTCTGTCTCCACTGTGTCAGGAGTCTGTCTCCACTGTGTCAGGAGTATGTCTCCACTGTGTCAGGAGTGTGTCTACCCTGTGTCAGGACTGTGTCTACACTGTGTCAGGAGTGTGTCTACACTGTGTCAGGAGTGTGTCTCCACTGTGTCAGGTGTGTGTCTCCACTGTGTCGGTAGTGTGTCTCCACTGTGTCGGTAGTGTGTCTCCACTGTGTCAGGTGTGTGTCTCCACTGTGTCGGGAGTGTGTCTCCACTGTGTCGGTAGTGTGGCTCCACTGTGTCAGGTGTGTGTCTACCCTGTGTCAGGACTGTGTCTACACTGTGTCAGGAGTGTGTCTCCACTGTGTCAGGTGTGTGTCTACCCTGTGTCAGGACTGTGTCTACCCTGTGTGAGGAGTGTGTCTCCACTGTGTCAGGTGTGTGTCTACCCTGTGTCAGGACTGTGTCTACACTGTGTCAGGAGTGTGTCTCCACTGTGTCAGGTGTGTGTCTACACTGTGTCAGGTGTGTATCTCCACTGTGTCAGGAGTGTGTCTCCACTGTGTCAGGAGTGTGTCTACACTGTGTCAGGTGTGTGTCTACCCTGTGTCAGGACTGTGTCTACACTGTGTCAGGAGTGTGTCTCCACTGTGTCAGGTGTGTGTCTACCCTGTGTCAGGACTGTGTCTACACTGTGTCAGGAGTGTGTCTCCACTGTGTCAGGTGTGTGTCTACCCTGTGTCAGGACTGTGTCTACACTGTGTCAGGAGTGTGTCTCCACTGTGTCAGGAGTGTGTCTCCACTGTGTCAGGAGTGTGTCTCCACTGTGTCAGGAGTCTGTCTCCACTGTGTCAGGAGTGTGTCTACCCTGTGTCAGGAGTGTGTCTACACTGTGTCAGGAGTGTGTCTACACTGTGTCAGGAGTGTGTCTCCACTGTGTCAGGAGTCTGTCTCCACTGTGTCAGGAGTGTGTCTACCCTGTGTCAGGAGTGTGTCTACACTGTGTCAGGAGTGTGTCTCCACTGTGTCAGGTGTGTGTCTACCCTGTGTCAGGACTGTGTCTCCACTGTGTCAGGTGTGTGTCTACCCTGTGTCAGGACTGTGTCTACACTGTGTCAGGAGTGTGTCTCCACTGTGTCAGGTGTGTGTCTCCACTGTGTCAGGAGTGTGTCTACACTGTGTCAGGTGTGTATCTCCACTGTGTCAGGTGTGTATCTCCACTGTGTCAGGAGTGTGTCTACACTGTGTCAGGAGTGTGTCTACACTGTATCAGGTGTGTGTCTCCACTGTGTCAGGTGTGTGTCTACACTGTGTCAGGAGTGTGTCTACACTGTGTCAGGACTGTGTCTACACTGTGTCAGGAGTGTGTCTACACTGTGTCAGGAGTGTGTCCCCCCTGTGTCAGGACTGTGTCTACACTGTGTCAGGTGTGTGTCTCCACTGTGTCAGGTGTGTATCTCCACTGTGTCAGGAGTGTGTCTCCACTGTGTCAGGAGTGTGTCTACACTGTGTCAGGAGTGTGTCTACACTGTGTCAGGTGTGTGTCTACCCTGTGTCAGGACTGTGTCTACACTGTGTCAGGAGTGTGTCTCCACTGTGTCAGGTGTGTGTCTACCCTGTGTCAGGACTGTGTCTACACTGTGTCAGGAGTGTGTCTCCACTGTGTCAGGTGTGTGTCTCCACTGTGTGGAGTGTGTCTACACTGTGTCAGGTGTGTATCTCCACTGTGTCAGGAGTGTGTCTCCACTGTGTCAGGTGTGTATCTCCACTGTGTCAGGTGTGTATCTCCACTGTGTCAGGAGTGTGTCTACACTGTGTCAGGAGTGTGTCTACACTGTATCAGGTGTGTGTCTCCACTGTGTCAGGTGTGTGTCTACACTGTGTCAGGAGTGTGTCTACACTGTGTCAGGACTGTGTCTACACTGTGTCAGGAGTGTGTCTACACTGTGTCAGGAGTGTGTCCCCCCTGTGTCAGGACTGTGTCTACACTGTGTCAGGTGTGTGTCTACCCTGTGTCAGGAGTGTATCTACACTGTGTCAGGAGTGTGTCTCCACTGTGTCAGGAGTGTGTCTCCACTGTGTCAGGACTGTGTCTCCACTGTGTCAGGAGTGTGTCTCCACTGTGTCAGGAGTGTGTCTCCCCTGTGTCAGGACTGTGTCTACACTGTGTCAGGAGTGTGTCTACCCTGTGTCAGGAGTGTGTCTCCACTGTGTCAGGAGTGTGTCTCCACTGTGTCAGGAGTGTGTCTCCACTGTGTCAGGAGTGTGTCTCCACTGTGTCAGGACAGTGTCTCCACTGTGTCAGGACTGTGTCTACACTGTGTCAGGAGTGTGGCTACACTATGTCAGGAGTGTGTCTCCACTGTGTCAGGTGTGTGTCTCCACTGTGTCAGGAGTGTGTCTACACTGTGTCAGGTGTGTATCTCCACTGTGTCAGGAGTGTGTCTACACTGTGTCAGGTGTGTATCTGCACTGTGTCAGGAGTGTATCTCCACTCTGTCAGGAGTGTGTCTCCAGTATGTCAGGTATGTATCTCCACTGTGTCAGGAGTGTGTCTACACTGTGTCAGGAGTGTGTCTACACTGTGTCAGGTGTGTATCTCCACTGTGTCAGGAGTGTGTCTACACTGTCAGGTGTATCTCCACTGTGTCAGGAGTGTGTCTACACTGTGTCAGGAGTGTGTCTACACTATGTCAGGTGTGTATCTACACTGTGTCAAAAGTGTGTCTACACTATGTCCAGTGTGTATCTCTACTATGTCAGGTATGTATCTACACTATGTCAGGTGTGTATCTCCACTGTGTCAGGAGTGTGTCTACACTGTGTCAGGAGTGTGTCTACACCATGTCAGGAGTGTGGCTTTTGTGTCAGGCGTGTGTCCCCTGCGAGTCCGCTGGTGTCAGGTTCGTTTCTTTCTTGAGTCTGCTGGTGTCAGGAGCGTGTGTCTTGTGAGTACTGGGTGTCAGGAGCGTGTCTTCTGTGAGTGCATTCTTGGCTGACCGTCCTGGGGCAGCTTCAGGTGGGGTCTGACCGTAGGAAGTGGCAGGTGGGATTAGAGGTTAGGGGTTTCAGCCTTCTCTGCCCGGGGAAGGGGAGAAGGACTGGAGATTTGGCTGGTGAGGGGACCCGGTTGTGATCCCTCAGGCCAGTGACAGAAAGACTCCTTTATATCCACAGGCCTCGTAAGAACGCTTGTGATAATAGTTATTGGGGGTGCCTGGCGTGAGAGTGGAGGTTCTTCTCCTTCACTGTGCCCACTCCCTGCTCCTGTCAGCCTCCTGTGGGCTACAAACCCCGCCCCCTTGCAGTGCCACGCCCCCTACACCTCCAGTTGAGGCACAAGCCACACCCCATCTCCAGTGGATGTCCCTACTCTTCTTTGTCTGGTGTCCATGAGCATCCTTAGTCTCATCCTTTTGGGGAAGGGTGAGGGGCTGGAGCTGTGGCTCAGGGAGAGCACTAGTCAATGAGCCAAAGTGGCAGGTATCAAGTTCCAGTCCTGGTTTCAAACCTAATCCAAACCCCAAAGAAGTACATGGGTTAATATAACGTGTGTGTGTGTGTGTGTGTGTGCACGCGCGTGCGCGTGAACATGGGTGCGGGTCCTGGGGCTTGACCTCAGGGCCTAAGCTCTGTTCCTGACCTTCTTTTCACTCAGCGCTAGCACTCTACCACTTGCGCTTCCTGGCCACTCTGGCTCTCGGTGTATGTGGTACTGGGCAATGGAACCCAGGACGTTGTGCCTGCTATGCAAGTACTCGGCTGCTAAGCCACCTTCCCAGCCCCGTCAACAGAATTCCCCCGAACCCGTGAGCCACAGCAGAAAGTCAATTGACGCTGAGAGGGGTGGTGGGACTCTGATTTGTGGCCGGTTCGTCAGACACACAGGCCACAGATGGACTGAGACTGGTTGTATGGTGGTCGGGATAGGGTGTCCCCATGAGAGAGGCACTCTTACCTGCAGGATAGGACCCTATCAGCAGGAAGCAACTCAGAGGGGGACAGCACTAGAGGAGCCTGTGACGTCTGCTGGCTCTCTAAGTGGGAACACCCGTACCCACACACAGGTCATAGCATTCTGCCTGTGAACATGGCTCCCTCCCTTCCTCCCTCCCTCTCTCCCTCCCTCTCTGTAGCTTCCCTTTCCTCTTTCTTTTTTCTTTCGCCCCTAGGACCTCAATGTGGCTTCACTGGAGATGGGTGGTTTTTGTTGTGTGGGAGGTCAATTCTAGGGATGGAACTCAGAGCCTTGAGCTTACTGGGCAAGAGCCCTACCACTTGAGCTGCGTCTCCTGCCCTCGCAATCTTTTCTATAAACCCCAAAACGGTTTTTAGGTGATTTTATGTTTTATAGCCTGGTGTGTGTGTGTGTGTGTGTGTGTGTGTGTGTGTGTGTGTGTGTGAGCATGCACATTCACACCGTTCCTGGGGCTTGAACAAGGGGCCTGGGTGCTGCCTGTTAACTTTGTTGCTCAAGGCTAGCACTCTACCACTTGAGTCATAGCTCCATTTCTGGCTTTTTGCTAGTGAATTAGAAATAAGAGTCTCATGAACCTTCGCATCCGGGCTGGCTTCAAACCAAGATCTTCAGTTCTCAGCTTCTGGAGTAGCTAGAATTACAGATGTGAGCCCCGAGACAGGCCATAGCCTGCTCTGCCCTCCCCCGATCCTGGTGCTTTTCTGTTTTGTCTTTGGTTTTGTGTGTGTGTGTGTGTGTGTGTGTGTGTGTGTGCGCGCGCGCGTGTGTCATTTCAGGGAGATTCAGTTCTTGTTGCTGGGAATGGGTGGCTCCATCTGTAATCCTAGTTACTCAAGAGGCCGAGATCTGAGGATCAGGCTGCTGAGCCAGTTGATAAAAGTCCATGAGATTCGTATCTCCAATTAACCACCATAAAGCCAGATGTGGAGATGTGGATCAAGAGGTAGAAAGCTAGTTTTGACTGGGAAAGGCCACGCTAGTACATGAGGCTCCGATATCAAGCCTTAATAGTGGCAAAAACAACAGACACCAAGGCATAGTGCCTGTGTGCACCTGATCATTTAAAACAGTATTTATCAAAATGACGTCCAGGAAATGGACACAAGAGGTTATTTGTTGCTGCTTTTTGTTGTTGTTCTTTCCTTTTTGTTTATTCCTTTTATCTGTCTTTGTGAGATAAGAGGGACAAAGGGTCAACAAATGCAGCAGTGGAAGTCACTAGACACAATGTTGAAAACGAACTCTACAACTTCTGGGTGGAGACCGGAGGGAAAAACTGGAGAGAAAAGGGGAAGGGGTGACAATGACCCAAAAGAAATGTATTCATTACCTGACTTTTGTCACTGTAATCCATCTGTACATCACCTTTAGAACACGCGTGTGCACAGGCGCGCGTGCACACACACACGCCAGATGCACAGGCTTCTGGAAGGGTTGGGTTCAGAGTCCCTGGGCTCCTCAGCTAATGGTAAGTGCTCTACCCCTGGAGCCACAGCACCACTTCCCGGTTTCCGCTGGTTCATTGGAGATAGGAGGCTCTCAGACTTTAGTGCCCGGGCTGGCTTTGAACCGCGATCCTCAGATCTCAGCCTCCTGAGTCGCTGGGATGCCAGGTGAGAGCCACCTCGCCGGGCTCAAGGGTTCTTAGGGGAAGTGTTCCTGAGTCTGGGAGGGAGACCAGCTGGGGGGACCGCGTGGATCGGCCCCCCAAGATCTCCCCGGTGAAGAGAGAAAGCTGTGCCCTGCCACCCACAGGGTCCCGAGAAGCAATAATCCGGCCAGGACCTCAAGGCCCTACGGCTGGCCCTGCGCCTGGCCCTTGGCACGGACGCAGGGCGGCGCGGTGGGAGGCTGGCGCCTGGCTGGTGGGCTGGGGTGGGCTGGGTGGCCTCTGAAGGGCGGTGGGAGCGGAGCCAGCCTCCAGCCTCCCCGGCGGGGTGCGTCTCGGACCCGCCAGCGGGCAGGGGCTGTCCGCGGCCCGGGCGTCCCCGCAGGCCCGCCGGGAGCGCCCTCCTGCTGGGGCTGGGTCGCGGGGCTGGGTCGGCGTCCTCTGCTTCCCCCGCCACCACTTCCAGGACGAGAAGCAGCTCCGGGACGGCTGGCCCAACCTGATCCCCCGCCTCGGTCCCGGCCCGGAAGCACCGGTTCCTTCGGTTCCTCCGGGAAGAGCCCGCCCGGCGGGGCCCACGGCACGGGGCGCAGTTCCCGGACAGGCACCGGGCACGTCACACATTCTGCAGCCCCCTGGGGCAGGGCTGGGCCCCGGGACACGGCCCGGGGGGGGGCGACCGGAGCGGGGGGCGGCGGCGCGGGTGGGAATGGGGGGCCCTGGGGAGGGCGCCCGGGGATCGCCCCCCGAATCTGGGTTCCACTATTCCTCATTTCCCCACCCCGAGGGGCGCAGGTGTGCGCGGGCCGAGCGCGGAGCCCGGCGGCCGCGGGGCGCGGGCGGGGCGGCGCGGGGCGGAGCTGGGCTCCCGGTGACGCCCCCGCCCGCCACGCGCCCGGCTAACGTTCCCACCGCGGGGCGGGCGGGGCCCGGAGGGCGGCCGGCGATTGGCTGAGTGCTGGGGCTCCGCCCCTCGCCGCGGGGCGGGGCTCTGCCCGGGGGTCTCGCGTCTCCCCGCCCTGGGCCGTCCCCGAGGCCACGCCTGCCCGACGGCGCGCGCTGCGCGTGCGGAGACCCCGCTACCGCGGGCGCACGGCCGGGTGACGCCGGGGCGCCCCTGACGGCTGCGGGGGTCCACGGACTCGCGAGGGCGGCTGGGGTTCGCCCGCCGGCTCCTCGGAGCGGCGCCTGGCCGGGCGCGCCGGGCACCTGCTGGCGGCGTGGGGGCTGTCGCGGCGGACGGACGGCGCCCGGGGGTGCAGGGCGCGCGCACCGCGCCGGCTTCTGCGGAGGTGTGCTGGGGGAGGGCGCGGCGGGGGGCGGGAGGGCGTGCGGAGAGGGCGGCGGCGCGGAGGAGGGTTATCTATACATTTAAAGGCCGGCCGCCGCCGCGCCGGGAGACCCGGGGAGCGCCTGGCCGCACGCGAGGGGCACGAGCGCCCCACGCTTCCCGGCGCTCGCGGCCCGCCACCCCCGGCCTTTCCCCAGTCACCAGGTCCCCGGGCCCCGGACGCGGCCCCGCCGGAGGCTCCGTCTCCCCGCCCCCCCTGCCCCGCCGCGACCCTTCCCGGAGGCTCGCGGGGACTGCGGGGCGCCCGGCGGGTGGATGCGGGCGCGATGGACGGTGGCGCCCTGCCCCGGCTCGGGACCGCAGCGCCCGGCGTCGCCGTCCGGCGCGGACCCGCGTCCCCGGAGCTGCTGCGCTGCAGCCGGCGTCGGCGCCCGGGCCCCGCCGAGGCCGGGGGAGGCGCGGCGGCCGTGGCGCGGCGCAACGAGCGCGAGCGCAACCGGGTGAAGCTGGTGAACCTGGGCTTCCAGGCGCTGCGGCAGCACGTGCCGCCCGGCGGCGCCAGCAAGAAGCTGAGCAAGGTGGAGACGCTGCGCTCGGCCGTGGAGTACATCCGCGCGCTGCAGGGCCTGCTGGCCGAGCACGACGCCGTGCGCGCCGCGCTGGCCGGGGGGCTGCTGGCCTCGGCCGCCCGCGGGCCGCCGCCCCCCGCCGCCGCCGCCGCCGCCGCCGCACCGGCCGCCCCCCCAGCGTCCCCGCGCCCCGGGGCCGGCTCCGAGCCCGGCTCCCCGCGCTCCGCCTACTCGTCGGACGACAGCGGCTGCGAGGGCGAGCTGAGCCCCGCGGAGCGCGAGCTGCTGGACTTCTCCACCTGGCTCGGGGGCTACTGAGGTACCCCGGGGGCGCAGGGCGGGGGGCGCGGGGCGCGCCGAGCCCGGCCCGCGCCACGCGCGCTCGGCTTGCGCTCGCGCCCCGGGTGTTCAAGTCGGAGCAGGACCGGCGTCTGAGTGTCCGCGATTGCAAAACTTCCGGCCCGGCGGCAGGGCCGGCGGGTGGGGGCGGCGGGCCCGGCGGAGTCGGGGTACGGGAGGCGGGGTGACTTTGCCTTGCAAATCGCCGGGGCCCCGCGCCCAGCCCCCTCCCGCCGCCGGCGCCGCGCAGCCACCCCGTCTGTCTTCCCCGCAGCCCCGGACGCCCAGCCCCTGGCGCCTCCGTGGACGGTCCCCGCCTCCTGCCCCCGCCTCCGGCCCCCGCCTGGTCCTCAGCCCTCTCCGCTCGTCCCAGCGCCGCCGTGGAGGGGCAGCCTCCGCCCGCGCCCCCGTCCTGCGAGAGCCTCCCGCCCCAGAGGAGTTTTCCCGGACGCCAGCACGGACTTTCTGCGGAGGGACCCTCATGAACACAGGAAGACTTATTTTTGTACAAAAACTCCTTAGGTTTGGAGCACAATAAAGATGGTCGCCGCCCCTCCCCTGTGTGGGGCAGGGGCCTAGGGGGGCCCTTCCTCTGAAGCCAGCTGGGGCCGGCTGCGAGCTGGCATGGGGGTGGAGGAGGCAACCTCTCCTAGCCAAGACTAACTTTATAAAAAGGTGTTTATAACTGAGTGGCTCCAGGCTATGTCTTAGCCTTCACTCTTGTCTCTTTCCCAGGTAAGGGCCAGGCCTGGGTGTGTGTGTGTGTGTGTGTGTGTGTGTGTGTGTGTGTGTGTGTGTGATCTCTTCTGGGGGGAAGGAGTGGACGTGTGTGAGATTTGGGTCCTGCCATGCCGTGTGTGCATGGATAAATGCCAGCCAGTCAGTCTGGGCACCTTGTGAGACAGGGGCTTCTACAGATAGCTGGGCAGAGCTGCCTCCTCCCAGCTGGGAAACTGAGAGCGGGTACAGGAGTGGGTAGGCCCGCGGCTGGCAGTGGCCTGTAGGCACCGTGGCCTGTGGCTTGGGATAATTTCTCAGTGGGTGGTCACAGGCAGGTTGCTGAGTCTGCAGACTCCTCCCCCTCTGGGACTTGGTGAAAGAGTTGGAGGCCCCACTGGAGAGCCTGCATCCTCCCTGCCGGCTTTCCTGGTCCAGCCTGGAGGCACTGGGTGCCAGGATGAGGCCCCCACTTTTTACCACATTGTGAGGCCACCCGTTCTCCCCTGTGAGCTGGGAAGACCAGGAATCTGCCCTAGGGACTGCTGCCCTCATGGCCTCCCTCGGAGCCCCCAGCTCAGAGAGCCCGGCAGGCAGGCGGATTTACACAGCTCCACCCTTGACCCGAGGCCTCGGCAGCTTTGAAGTTGCTTTGTGTCCCCTTTTATTGCAGGGTGTGGGAGGGGTTGAGGGGATCCCCAGGCAGTGAGAGGTGCTGCAGTTACCCCTTCAGCAGGGAGCGGTTGGGGTGCAGCCGTTGGAGCCCTGGGAGGTGGGAGTGGTTGGTGCACCCAGCTGGCCTTGGGATGAAGGGCTGTGCTGCCCAGAAAGCAGGCTGCCTGGCGCTCCTTTCCCGGTGGTCTGGGTCCTTAGATCTCTGTCCTGCTGCAGCATTGGCTTGAGCTTCCACCCTGCAGCCCAGGCTCTGGGCACTGCAGGACACGTGAGTCCTCTTTGCCTGATGGTTAGGGTTAGTTAGTACAGCCCGTGGTGGACTCTCAGGCCCTCACTGAGAGCAAAGACCTGAGCTCCCAGAGCCCTGGGGGAGAGACCTGCTCCCCGAGGGCTGAGCGCAGAGCAGAGGGCTCTTCCCACTGGGGCAAGGGGCTGCCATGGGATGATAGGCCTCGTCGCCTTTGTCACCTCTGTCACACACCGTTGGGGTACACCACTGGTACCCGAGGTCAGAGCCACCCTGGAGCTTGAACTCAGGGCCTGGGCACTGTCCCTGAGCTTCTTTTTCTACCACTTGAGCCACAGCACCACTCCTGGCTTTTTGTGTATGTGGTACTGAGAAATCGAACCCAGGACTTTATGCATGCTAGGCAAGCCCTCTACCACTAGGCCGCCTTCCAGGCCCCCTGGTTTATTGTGTGTGTGTGTGTGTGTGTGTGTGTGTGTGTGTGAGCATGAGCACATGCACACATACCCATCGTGGTACTGGGGCTTGGATCTGGAATCAGGGCACTGTGTCAGTGCTTCCCTGAAGTCTCACTCTGTCCCAGGAGCTTCTCAGAGGTTCACTGGAGATAAGAGATCCATGGACTTGCTTGCCAGGCCTGGGTCCAGACGTGATTCTCCTGTCTCAGAGGGGGCCACCAGCGCCCAGCTATGATTCTGAATCTTTATCGAGGGCCATTCTGTGCTGAACAGAAAGGCTGTCCGCATGGAGCCTGCCTCCTGCCGGGGTCATGGTCTCCAGCCCTGAGACTTGATCACTCTGGACAAGAGAGACGACCTCCCTGCCCCCTGCTCAGGCTCCGGGCTGTGGAGAGGGCGCTTGGATTACTCCACCCTGCTGCCTGCTGGGCTGGAGCTGAAGCCACTCCTAGACTTTGAAGGGTGTCCTTTATCCCGGAGTGCCTCTAGAGGGAACCCCAGTGCTAACATTGCCCCCCCCCAGCATTTCTTTTAGATCACAAAGCACCCAGCTGATGGCACAGCGCTCTTCCGCCTCCCCCCCCCCTCGGATTTATTTATTTATTGTCAATCCTGGGGCTTGAACTCAGGGCCTGAGCTTTCTCAAGACCAGTGCTGTACCACTTGAGCCACAGCTCAGCACCACATTCAGCTTTTTCTGTGTATGTGGTACTGAGGAATGAAACCCAAGGCTTCATGCATGCCAGGGGAGTACTACGAGGCCATGTCCCTGACCCCTGCTTTTGTTTTTCCTTACTTGATAGTACTAGGTTTTAACTCAAAGCCTGGCTTGTGTTAGGCAGGTGCTCTATCATTTGAACCACACTCCTAGTCCTTTTTTGCTTTCGTTGTTTAAATCACCTCTTTAATTACCCCCCCGCCCCCCCAGCCCCCAGTGACCTGAGCAGCAATCCGGCTGTGTCTGGAATGACCACATGAGCACCATGCCTGGACCACTGATTCAGTTGTAGAGTGGGGGCAGGGGCGTCGCACTGATTTTTGGCCTCTTCTTCATCTCTGCCTTCTGAGTAGCTGGGGTTATAAATCAGCCGTCATGCCTGGACCTCTCTCTGAGGGCTTTTTACGGTTGGATTTAGGGAGTCACAGCCCATCCCAGCTGATCCCCGAGCTCTTGTAAGCATTCTCCCCCACCCCCAAGTTTGCTGATGACACGGCAGTGTCCCCCGACCTTCTCACAGCCTCCAATGTTTACAACCAGCCTTTCCCTCTGTTTCCTGTCCTCCCATGACTGCATCCTGCCTGGAGATACACGGGGTGGCGGGGTGAGCAGGCCACGAGTCATCCCAGCAGACGCTGGTAGAGCAGGAGGCAGCAGGTGAGTCACCTGGGCCCCCCGGCAGTGGTGCTCTGGTGACAGAGTCCCCCAGCTGTCATGCACACTGCTGCTGGGAAAGCCTGAAGCCCCGGAGCTGGATAGGGGTGGCCACTGGAATTCGAACCCCGGGCCACTCACTTGGTTCTCATTGGTGAATGGCCACCTTCCAGAAAACATGGCTCGAAGGCACTCCCGGGTGGGTCCCTGAAGCCAGGGGTCCTGGGTCGGGACTCAGCCTGTCCCTGCTGTGCGGGACAGTGGGCTTTGAAGGGGTCTGAGCCCCAGACCTGGCCCCTGCCTGGGGCTCAGGAGCAGATTCCAGGCAGAAGGTGACGAGATTGACCCGGAGTAGGGGAGGAGGGATGCAGGCTGGGTGTCCTGGCCCCCGGGAAGAGGGAGGACACAGCAGCTTTGACCTCTGGTCCTGTGCTAGGTGACCCTCCCCAAGGTCAGAGGCAGCTGATACTGAGTCGTTTGGCCACCAGAAGGACAGGGGGTGGGGGCAGGGGACAGTCTGGCCAGCGCTCCAGAGAGCTCTGTTTTCACCTGGGGAGCCTCCTCAGGCTGTCCAGGATGACATTACTTTCTATTAATTATGTCAGAAAACAACTTTGTAGCCAAGCGCTGGTGCCTCTCTCGCATAATCCTAGCTACTCAGAAGGCTGAGATTTGAGGATCCCAGTCCAGGTTCAGCCAGGCAGGAAAGTCTGGGACTCGCTCATAGCGAGTCAAGCAAAAAAGGCTCAAGTAGAGCTGTGGTTCAAGTGGTAGAGCACTATCTTGTAATAGAAAAGCTCAGGCCATAAGTTTGAGCCCTAGGACACACACACACACACACACACACACACACACACACACACACACACACAGCATTGCGCGTGAGGTCCTGCCCTGCAGCTGGGCTCACAGAAGGGCACTGAGGGAGGACACTGGTCAGGCCTCTGCCTGGTGAACCTGGGCCCATGCTGGCTCCCGTCATGGTGCTCTCTGCTGGCATCTTTTCTTCCTTGGCAGCCTGACAGTCTGGTGTACAGGAGGGCTGAGGGGCACAGCGGGGACCCTGGGAGCCCCATCCGGGTCAATCTCAGGACACTGACCCCTGTCCTGTGAGCCCGGCCAGTGACACTATAGGCCCCATCAGTAGGCCCTGGACAAGACATCTTCCTGGAGACCAGGATGGCAGGGACCTCTGGGGAGCAGAGAGAACCTGAGCAACGTTCCCTGCCCTCTGCCTGCATGCCGCAGTGGGAGAGGAACTGCCAAGGGCACAGAATGGGCTCCAGACCCTCCTCGTGCTGAGTGGTTAGGGGGTCACTGCCAGCCTATGACCTCATGTGACAGGGACCCCAGCCACTGGGTGGGGTGGGGAAGGGGAGTCCCTGCTGGTGTGCTGGGCAGCACGGGGACATTTGCCTGGGACACTTGTTAAGATCCTTTCTCTCTCTCCCTCCCTCCCCCCACCCCCCTGTCCTGAGGGTCCTTGTGGGGTCTGGTGGCCTTGTCCTTCAGAATGGCTGGCCTAGCATGCTGGCTGGGCTACCCTGATATTGTCTGGGGCAGCCCTGGGCTCCATCCTGACTCTCCCCCTGCCCCTCTCCCTGGCGTTTACCTGTGGGCCCTGGGGCTCTCCCCCCTCCCCTCCCCTTCCCCCACCATGTTCCTCATTGATAAGCATGCAAATCTCCACGAGAAATCCAATTAATACCCAAATGAGGGCCTGGGCTGGGCTGGGCTGGGCTCTATCTTGGGGCCTCAAATATTTGTCTCTCATTTGAATGCCTTTTGTGGGCTGGCTGGCAGCTGGGGCCTTGCAAAGGGCTCAGCTTCCCCGGGACAATGGCTGCCATGCACAGGTTTGGGAAAGGTCCACCCCCACCCCCATCCAGTCCCTCCCAAGCCTGGCGTCTATGGGCTGGCAGCCATGCGGCTCGCCAGAGCCAGGAGGTGGAGACTCCCCTGCCCGATGAGGAAACTGAGGTGGGGGGGCACTGGAGGGGAAGGGATAGGGAGGGAGGACTCCCGGGCCTGAGCCAGGAGGATGTGGAGCTCTGGATGCTTTCTCAGGACCGGGTGTGGCTTGGGTGTCTGTATATTGCCAGAGGTGTTTGCAGAGTGCGGTGTGGGGGGCTCCAATCCCTTCTCCGAGAGGGCATGGGGGAGCCCGAGGCCCCGTGTTGACATGGGGGACGTGGGGTCTGGGCACTCCTCTGTCATCTCCCCTCGTGGTACACAGCCATCCTGTGTTTCCCAGCCAGAGGCCCATGGGGGCCAGTAGCAGGCAGCTTTAGGCCCTACAGAGTAGAGGGCCATTCCCTGCCTGACTAGGCCCCACGTCTGCAGACCTCCTGACCCCTGGTGGGGGCTAGGACCTGCTGCCCTCCTGTCT
Organism: Megascapheus bottae; assembly: GCF_031878675.1. NCBI lineage: Eukaryota > Metazoa > Chordata > Mammalia > Rodentia > Geomyidae > Megascapheus > Megascapheus bottae. The sequence continues at coordinate 1,494,260 of NC_143524.1, read as the reverse complement.
CAACGCACCCCCAGTGTGTGTCCATTTCATCGGCCTGAGCAGGCCACAGGCAGCTCAGGCATCCAGAATGCAGAGCCACCTCTCTGCAGTTCTCTCCTTGTCGCTCAGTCCCACGCATGGCCTGAAGCTCTGGGGCTGAGGCAGGCAGCTCTGTGGGCCAAGGTATGCGAGTGCGTGCGTGCGTGCGTGCGTGCGTGCGTGCGTGCGTGCGTGCGTGTGTGTGTGTGTGTGTGTGGTCAAGAGCAGATCTGGAGCAGGGCATGGAGCCCGGTTTCCTCCGGGGAAGGAAGTGCCCACACTCCCTGCCACGGGGCGTAGGCTGGGACTGGCTAAGTAGGCAGGGGTCACCTGCTAGATTTCCTGACAGCCACCTCGGCACCCCTCCCTGCACTGCCCCCAGCCCTCCTTGCCAGGGCCAACTCTGTGTCCCACGTGAGCTTAGGCCAACCTCACAGTGCCTGCCTCTAGGTGGGCTTTCCTTCTAGCATTCCTCAAAAAACACCCTGAGGGCAAACGGACAGACGGACCGAGGACAGAGGACAGACATGCCCACGGGGCACCCCTCTGTCCCTCGCTTAGGCTCGAGTCCCAGATGGCTGCCTGCTGTCCTCCAGGCCCAGCCTGTGGGGCACTGTGCCCTGCCCTCCTCCTGGGGTGCAGGTGAGGAGGGAGAGGTGTTGGCATGGCTGGCCTGGCAGGGCCTGGGCCTGTAGGGTGGGCTGGAGGCTGCAGGACGGTGGGGAATGGCCCTCCCTAGCCTTCCTTCCCTGCCCCGTGCAGGCCAGGACCCTGGAAACCCAGCCACAGCCTGCCAGCCTCTGTGGCTGAAGGGCACAGGCAGGGCCAGCAGTGTCAGCCGGGGTCACAGCCTGCACATGAGGCTGGGCAGGATGGGAGCCCGGGCTCACTCTGGGCCTTCCTGGGGAACCTCTCTTCCAGGTGCTGGGGAGGTGTCATCTTTTAATTGAGATGTAAGTAGCTCCAAGGCAGGAGTCTGGGTGCACGTTGGTGGATCTGCCCTCGTGTGCGCTTGGGCACCCCAAATCACCACACCCAGCATTCCTAAAGAGGGGAGGCCTCCCTCTGCCACCGCAGGCCGCGCCCCCCCCCCCCCCCCCCCCCCGTCTTCCCTCTCCTTGCTTTGTTGCCATACAAAGTTGACTCAGGGCCTCACCCTGGCTAAGCAGGGGCTTTACCACCTCAGCCCCTTCTCCTGAACATTTTTGCTCTGGTTATTGAGAAGATACGGTCTTGCTTTCTCCCTGAGCTGGCCTGGCTCTTAACCCTCCTATTAATGCTTTCTGAAGTCGCTGGAAGACAGCGGGGCATCTCCATTTCCGGTCACCGGTTAAGATGGGGTCTTGAGAACTCTTTTTGTCTAGGTTGGCATGGAAACTGGGTCCTCAGCCTCTAGAGCAGCGAGGCTCCACCACACTGGCACCCAAGTTTGTTCTTGAAGTTCACACGTGCGTGACCACATTTTTGGCCCCTCCGTGAGTCACCTCCATGCCTCTGTGAGGTGTGTACTTAGCCATGGAGGTGGGGTCAGGCCCAGGTCTTTAGCGGGGCCGCAGAGTGGTCACCAGGGGTGGCGGAAGGCAGGTGTGTCTCCGCCGTGTCTCTGTCCCGAACCTCTGAGGGCCCATCCTGCATTGCCCGCCTTGCCTGGCTTCAAGATGAGGCAGGCACAAATGCTGAAAGGCGAGCCGGGTGCCGGTAGCTCACGCCTGTAATCCTAGCGACGCAGGAGGACCTGGAGGGTTGCTAATCTCCACCTCCAACATAACCACAAAATCCCAGGTGGAGAGGCCGTGTGCCAGGCAAGCGAATCCATTTGCCCCAGGTCACATGGCCAGGCCAGGGGTGGAGACACAGCTGTCTCCCCGACCTGGGGAGGCGCTGGCGTTGGGCCTGAGTGGAAAGTGGGGAACCCCTGTGTCTCCCCATAGCTGTCCCCCACTCAGGCCCTTTAGTCATATGTCTCCCAGGCTCTGCAGGCCCCAAGGGAAGTGGGCAACAGACACTGGGGTTGCCCCATGGGTGGCCCCTGAGCTTGGCCACAGCTCAGCCCAGCAGTGGGTACCTGGCATGGCAGGGGCGGCTGGCGCAGCTGTCTGCCCTGCTGCCCTGGTGAAGCCACAGTACCGTGCCTAGGGAAGGCTGGTGCTGGGCCTGGCAGAGACGGAGGGAGGCCTCAGGGTGGCTGGGCTCGGCTGGGTGCAACTGGAAGCCCAGGGCTCGGCTGGATGGGGGCCTCAGGGGAATGGCCCAGCCCAGCCCAGGCAAGCCCAGGGCGCAGTATGCTGGGTGGTGGCGTGTCGGTGCAGTGGTGGTTGGGGTGGTGAAGGGTACTGGGTGGATGGCCAGTAGACCAGACCCAACCAGGCTTTCCCCTACCCCATGGCCGCCTCCCCACCGCCCAGGGCAGAGCAGGGCCGGTTCAGGTTGAACCTGTTCTGGGCAGGGCCGCAGGGGGTGGATTCCAGCTTCTGTTTCTGCTCTGCTTCTTCTGAACTGGAAAGGCCTCACCCAGCTCCAGCCACTGCAGCCTAGCTCAGGGCTCTGCTCAGGAGACAGGATAGTCAAGCTTTGAACCCTGAACTTGTGCACGTGGGTGCACACATACACACATGGGCCTGTGCACAAAGACACAGAAGACACACAGAAAGAGCACACACACATGCAGACGTGCCCGGAGAGACATTTACACACACAAGACACACACAGATACAAAAATTATATGTGCATACAGACACACAGCTCCCCCCCCCCCCCCGCACACACACATACATGGCTACACCCCTGCGCTGTCTGGCCCTCTTGAGGCCCCTGTCTCCTTGCCAGCTCTGGGGTAGGGAATGAGCAGTAGGAGACGGCTCTCTGCTGTGCGTGAAGCCTCAGGATGTGAAGCCTCGGAACTCTGTGGAAACGCTTGCTATCCAGCCCTCCTGGTAGATTTGACATTTAAGCTCTGTGATAGATACAGTGACATGCAGATATTGCCTTCCTGCCTGTTTGCCAGTCTTGGGGCTTGAACTCAGGGAATGGGCACTGTCCCTGAGCTTCTTTTGCTCAAAGATAGTGCTCTACCACTTGAGCTACATCGAGTCTTTTTTGTGTATGTGATAACTGAGGAATCGAACCCAGGGCTTCACGAATGCTAGGCAAGCACTCTGCCACTAAGCCACATTCCCAGCCCCAGACAGCTTGTGTTTTGTCGTAACATTGCTATTCATAGCTAAGTGAAGTTTTTCTGGGCTGTTTGTGGCTCACCTGGAATCCTAGCTACTCAGAAGGCTGTGAGCTGAGGATCTCAGTTCAAAGCAAGCTCAGGCAGGAACATCTGTTTTTTTTGTTGTTGTTTTTTTTTGCCAGTCCTTGGTTTGAGCTCAGGGCCTGAGCACTGTCCCTGGATTTTTCTCAAGGCTAGGGCTCTACCACTTGAGCCACAGCACCACTTCTGGCTTTTTGCTACGTATGTGGTACCAAAGAGTCGAACCCAGGTCTTCGTGCATGCTAGGCAAACAGTATACCACTAGGCCAAACTCCTGGCCCAGGAACATCTGTTTTTGTTGTTGTTGTTTGCCAATCCTGGGCTTGTTGTCCCTCAACTTCTTTTGCTCAAGGCTAGCACTCTTCTACTTGAGCCCCAACACCACTCTCGGCCTCTTCTGTGTATGTGATAATGAGGAATTGAACCCAGGGCTTCATGCATGCGAGGCAACAACTATGTTAGACAAGTTAACTAGGTGGTTCCCATATATAGAACAATTTATTGCTAAATATGGGACACAGAATGGCCACAGCAAAGGTGTGCAGGGCCGCAGATGACCCCAGTGCTTGGACTGGAACCTAACTGTTCTAAGGCCACAGGGATTTCCTGTTCTCTTCCCGGGTTGTATAGTATATGTTTTACATGTGTAGCTCTATGGTTTACTTGGAGTTAATTAAAACAATTTTTTTTTCTAGTCCTGGTCTTGAGCTCAGGGCCTGAGCACTGTCCTTGGACTTTCTCAAGGCTAGAGCTCTACCACTTGAGCCTCAGCACCACTTCCAGCTTTTTTCTATGTATGTGGTACCGAGGAATTGAACCTGGGTCTTCATGCATGCTAGGCAAGCACTCTACCACTAGGCCAAACTCCCAGCGGCTTGGAGTTAATTTTTATACATGGTGTAAGGTATGTGTGGCAAGGCTCACTTGGTTGAAATGGGGTGTTCACCCCGATCTGCTACCATGTGCTGAAAAGATGGTCCTTTCCTCACTCAGGTTTGCTTTCATAGCTGCCAAATTGGCTGCATGGTGGTGGTCTATTTCTGGAATCCCTGTTCTGTCCCATTGGTCTGTCTGTCCACTCCTACCATACCGTCTTGACTATTATAGTTGCCTTGTAAAATCAGGTAGTCAATAATAAACCTGGGCCAACAGATAGGAAAACCAGGCAGTGTAAGCATTCCACTTCTATCCTTTGTTTTCACAATTATTCTTATTCTAGCTTCTTTGTGTCTCGCAGTGTCTACATGAGTTTGTCCTAGAGAAATTAGTAGGATTTGAGCGTGTTTCCTTACTTCATTATTCCCTTTGTAGTTTATTGATGCCAACTCCACAACTTTTTGTTATAGGAATGCCCAGGCTCTAGCTATGTCAGCCTTATGCTTGGCAGTCAGGCGCTCTACCATTTGAGCCATTCCCTTAGCCTAATTTTGGGGTGCTTCTGTAACTGGAACTATTTTTGAAAATGTAGAATTTTAGTATTTTGCTGCGGTTACACAAGAATACACCTTATTTTTGTATCCTGACTCAATACTGGGATTTCAGTAAATCCTTTTTTTATTGACTTTAGGTGTTTTCTGCAGTCTGTTTTTATGGAGGAAGGTTATTTCTACAAAACATTCCTGACCTTGTGAATACAGAAAGTTAGATGTCTTCCTTTTAAATCTGTGTGCAAGTTATTGTCATTTATTGTCACATGAAGTCTTTTGAGCAAATATGGACTAAGACTGAAGACAAGGTACCTCTGCCTTCCCCGCCTGACTTCGGGCCTAGCAGGCTTTCCCCAAGGAGCTTGTGAGCCTTCATCTTAGACCACGTTTCTTCACGGAACTTCTCTTTCAATACTAGTGTGAGGGGGGTCATGGGGCTTGAACTCTGGGCCTGGGTGCTGTTTCTGAGCTCTTCACCTCAGGGCTACCACCCTACCCTTGAGCCATGTCCCCACTTCCCATTTCCTAGAGGTCAATTGGAGATAAGCGTCTCAGGTTCTTTCGTGCCTGGGCTGGCATTGAACCTCGATCCTCAGATCTCAGCCTCCTGAGTAGGTAGGATTATAGGCGAGCGCCACCGCACCCGGCTAGCAGTCTTATTTGTATGGCGAATGAAAACTGAAGTTTGCTTTCTGTGACCTGGATCTCTCTTGGTAGGTGCCTGCACATACGTGTTCTTTCTCATCTCAGAGATACGGAATTCCTCATTATTACATGACACTGCTTACGATTTGTTGTTGTTCGAGGCGGGATCTTGCTGCGAGCCCAGGCTGGCCTCACCCTGTGACCCTTCTTCCTCAGCCTCCCCTGCACTGCGGTGACAGGTGTGCCCCATACTGCTCACACCTGATTCCCAGGAAGAGAAAAGGTCTTGAGGTCAGCACTTCATTACTTCACAAAATATGCAGGAACACTCTCCCAGGAGGAAGGTGACTTTGGCGTGGGGCGTCAGGAGTTTAGTCCATTGCTTCTGACACTGTGCTGAGCCAAGCCTCATGGTGAAAAGTGGTGACAGAGCAGGAGAGAAAGAGAAAGACAGACAGACATTGTAGCTGCCATACCTTGCCGGCCTGCAGCCTCTTCTAACACAGGCTGCGACAGTGGCACCCGGGCTTCCGTGGCTCCCGGTCCTTCCTGTGTCTCCAGGTTAGTGTGTTGCCTGACGGCCCAGCTATGGCAGACTTGGTGGCGTCTGGAGCATTTTGCGGTTGCTGCTGCTGGTGGGAGCTGTGGTCCCTCCGCTCGCTCCCCAGAGAGTTCCTTCCCGTGGTTCGTTCCCGAGTGGCTCCTGCTGTGTCTCCCTAGCAGGCTGCAGGCCCCACCAACCTGCCACACAGGCGGCCAGCCGAGCCCCTCGGCCACTGTGTGGCCACGCTGTGACGTGGGCTCTTCCTCAGTGTGGCAGCACTGGGTCTGTTTGGGTGCTAAGTCAACGGGATCAGGGTGGAGAATTCGTGACACCTCGCCCTGGCTCTCTCCTGGGGTCACCTCCTGTGTCAGTTCCCACAACAGTGTCAAAGTCCACGCTGGAGGCAGCGTGGCAGCCACAGGGTTCTCCCACCAGGATGCTGATGGCCTTTCTGGAGAGCCGGAGTCTGTCTCCATTTCTGTGGTAGAACGCCAGAAATGGGGTTTGTAAAGGGCTCATGCCGCTCATCCTGCCAGCTTGGGCCCCCGTCCTCCCATACCAGCGCTGGGCCCCGGGGCCAGCCGTGGAAGTTTTCCTGTGGTAGCCTGGCCTCCTGAAGTCCCTGGAGGCAATTTTGGCAGGGGCACCGCCAGCAGGGAAGGCAAATCCATACGAAGAGGAGCAATCTCGTCCTGCGAGGACAAAACTCAGTCTCTCCCGAGATGCGAGTGACAGCTGCGCCCAGCCTGCCACGGGGGCTGGCTGTGGCCTCAGTGCTCAGCCCCCGGGGCAGTGGCTGTAGCCAGGTGAGTGGAAGCCCACTCTGCCTGGCCCTGCCTGGCCTCTGTCCCTACGGCCATGAGGAGACTGGGAAGGAGGCCGGCCATCGTCCCGGAATGGGTGTTCCAGACGTCCGGCTTCAGAGCCTCCTCCGAGGCATCACTGACTGGTGTGTACACGGGATGCGGTGTCTCCATGTTCTTCTCCCACGCAGTCTTACTGTGCACACTTCCTTGTCCCCAGTTTTCCAAGCCCTGACCCTCCAGAGAAACCGCTGGGCATAGCCTGAGCGTTGGTGATAGTCGCAGGTCTGCCATTCTCCTGCCAGCCAGGGGTCCTGGGGTGGGGGGCTCAGCGCTGTGCTTTGGGGGTGTCCTGAGGGGGCTGCAGGGCTGCTGGCTGGCTTCAGTGTGCAGAAGGAACCGCCCGTGAGACGGGCACGAGGCAGTGTGGCTGCATCCTCACCACCCTGGCACACGCCTTAGGGCTGCTCAGGTCTGGTCCACTGTGCTAATCCAGGAGGAATCTTTCCAAGTCCATTCCTCCCATACCAGTCCAGGTACCAAAGTGTAGCTGAGCTTGGTGTCAGCAGCCTGCAATCCAGCTGCCTGGGAGGCAGAGATGAAGGGATAGAAGTTTGAGGCCAGCCCAGGCATCGGATTTTGCATGATTCCACCTTGGCCAATGGCTGGGAATAGTGGTACGTGCGTGTTTTCCCAGCACAGTGGTTGTGCACTCAGCTCCCCAGGGCGGCAGATACACTCATGGAAAGGTAGAAGGCCAGGCCCAGGCAAAAAGTGAGACGCTGCTCCCTCAAAAATAACCCATGCCAGAAGAAGCTGGTGTGTGATTCACATGTTTGAGTGAATGCCCAGCAAGCGCAGGGCCCTGAGTTCAATCTCCACTGCTACCAAGAAAGTGTGTGCATGTGCATGCATGTGCGTGCGTATTGCTCAGAGAAAGAGAATCAGCAGGACATGTGTGAACACAGACGTACATGTATGAACACTCCCCAGGGGCGGCCTGAAGCTGCAGAAAGAGCCCAATCTGGTCTTATCACGGCGTGCCTCCCAGTGGCCTCCAGTGGGCGGTGTTATGTGGGGGGGATGGGCTGGGGGGACCCTCAAGGGTGGCCCTCTCTGGAGGCCCCTCAGTCTCTCTCTCACACTCTCTCTCTCTCTCCCTCCTTCCTTCCCCCCCACACTTCCTGGTTGCCAGGAGGTGAGCAGCTCAGCTCAAGTTCTATCAGGTATTTGTCAATGACAAATGACAGACGAGCAAGAGTACTGTGTCACTCGTGTGTCCCATTTATACAGTGCTATGATAATACTTCATTTATAAATTAGGCTCCCTAGGAGATGCAGACTAGCTGACAACGGAGCCGAATGACCATGACAGGGCCGTCGTGACGGCGGTGTGCGTCCCTCACTGGAGGTATCTCACTGCTGCTCCTGGTGTGAGGTGGCACTCGAAGGGAACCATTGGTGGGGGTTCTTTGCCCTCCCAGCACTTTCTACAACACAGCGTTGTGTCTTAGGTCACCATTAAGGACACGAGGTGGCCCAGGCCTCCTGAGAGGTAACACTTGATCCCCAGCCGGCCAGCGGTGACGTCACCGTGCAGTGGAGAGGGACACGGCGTGGACAGGCTGGACCGCAGGTCAGCTCTCGTCCTGCGCAGGATGGCGTGGCGTGGCGAGGGTTTCTCCACGCCCACCAGAATGCCTGGAATTTAAAGCTTACAAAGTGCTCATTTCTAGAGATTTCTAGAGTCTTCTACACGTGCGTTCATGTCCTCTGAGGTCACGACACGGTTGAATGTCTGAAACCGAAGCATGGAAACACGGAGCATAAGACACCTGTATAGGATTGGGGAGCTGTGGTGGGTGGGAGGTGGGGGCCTGTGGCGTCTGGGATGTGCCAGGGTGGGCCACGGGTGAGTGGAGACTCAGGGAAGTTGGTGCTGAGGTGAAGTTCAAGTGCAAAGGCTCCCACCAGGGCAGCTCACGGGGCAGGCGCCGAGGCCCTGCGAAGGGAGGGCTGTGGCATCTAGAGGCAGTGGAGCCCAGTTTCGGTGTCCGTGCCAGGGATGTGGACCCCAGCTCCAGGAGACAGGGAGACCCCTGTTCTTCTAGCCCAGCCCTTAGCCAATCACCCTGAGTGAAGCAGACCTTCTCAGGCCTGCTTCTTCTGGAAGCAGCTGTCTGGGGAGCCCTTAGTCCAGGCAAGTGGGCACTTAGAACCTCCTCAGCCTGGTCACTTGGGGCCATGGCAAGGCCTGGGGTCTTGGCCGTCAGCAGCTCCCTTGGGGTGGCCTTGGAGGACAGCACCCCGGCCACGTGGCTGACATCAGATCTGCTCCAGGCTGCCCCCGCCCCTGCACCGTGGTCTTCCCTGTGGCTCTGCAGGCCAATGTGAGGAATCTCAGGTGTGTGTTGGTGGGGGTCCTAGGAGTGGGAGAGACCAAGAGAACCTGGAGTAGGGGAGGCAGGGGAAGGTCTCAGAGTCTCGGTCTGACCCACTGCCGTGGCTCCATCCTGGGACTCAAAGTTGGCCTTGCCCCGGTGGGTCACTGGCTGGGGGTGGAGGGGTGGCTGGTCAGGGGTGGGGGGCGGTGGCCTGCTGTGGAGGCAGGGATTTCTTGACATCGGGGGCTGGGAGGAGGTAGGGGCCTGGTAGACTTGGGGTGCAGGTACCCCTCTCTTCCCACACCCTTGTGGAAGGGTGGGCTCCATCCATGTGAGCCTTTGGGGTGGTGTCTGTGCAGGTGCAGGGGCTCCAGGGAAGCTGCTCTGGTCCCAGCAGGTTCCCTGCAGAGCGTGGCACAGCCGGGCATGGCACAGCCGGGTGTGGACTCCATGGCAGGCAACTCAGGCGCCCTGTGCCCGGGGCGGAGTCTGCCCGAACCTGCCGGCTTGGTGGACGCCGCTCGGGACTGTGCTCAGGCATCTGCGGGCTCCTCTCCGCCTGCGGCTGCCGCAGGAGTGGCCGGGTGCGGCTGTGGGTGTGGATGCGTGCGTGTGGCTGTCAGAGGGCTGGGCACGTGTGTCTCCATGCCCGTGCGTGCCCGTGCGTGGCTGAGCATCGGCATGCGCCCGGCCCGCGTGGGCCACGGCCAGGATCCAGCACCTCCCCCCATGTCCCTGTCCTGCTGTTAGAAGGTGGGGCCACTTGGTTATGGAAAGGGGCAAGAGAAGGGGCTGCTCCCATCCCCTCCCAGCTCCAGAGCACCTGAAGCAGCACTTGGCATCCCCTGCCCATCTCCTGCACCCCAGCACCACACCACAGCTCAGGGCCAAGAGCCCAGGCTGGGTCCCTTGCTGAGGGGGTGGTGGCCAGCCTGACACTTGAGGGGCTCACAGGCCGCTCAAGACCCCCTCTCCTGGGACGGCTTCCTGTGGCTGCCACTACACACACTGTGCAGTGCTCCATTATCCACTTTGACCTCTCAGCACGCTGGCTGTTCTCAGCGGCATCACCGGGCCTGGGCTGGGTCCGCCCAGAATCCCTCCATTTCAAGTAGCTGATGGCACCAGCGTAAAGAAGAAAGTCATTTGCTTCTCGGATGCTGCAGCACCCCCGGCTAAGGAAAGATGCCTGAACAAGCCACGCCCTGTGCTGTCCCAAGCTGGTGACGTTCTAGAAAATGCAAAACTATGGAGACAAGAGAGAGATTCTTTCCCCAGGGCACCGTGGCCCCTGCCTGCAAATCCAGCTACTCAGGAGTCTGACACTTGGAGGACCGAGGACAAAAAAGTGCATGAGAGGGCCGGGAGTTTGGCCTAGTGGTTAAAGTGCTTGCCTAGCATGCATGAAGACCCGGGTTCGATTCCTCGGTACCACATACATAGAAAAAAGCCGGAAGTGGTGCTGAGGCTCAAGTGGTAGAGCTCTAGCCTTGAGAAAGTCCAAGAACAGTGCTCAGGCCCTGAGCTCAAGCCCAGGACTGGCAAAAAAAAAAAAAAGTGCATGAGAGTTTTACCATCAGTTAACCAGCAAAATGCTAGACCGAAGGCATTGCTCAAATGGCAGAGTACCAGCTGTGAGAAAAAAAAAACAAAAACAACAGTTAAGTGAGCTGCGAGTGGTGACTCACACCTATAATCCTGGCTACTCAGAGGGCTGGGATCTCAGGATCATGGTTCAAAGCCATCCCAGGCACTACAAAGCCTGTGAGACTCTTACTTCCAGTTAATCACCAGACAACCAGAAGTGGTGCTGTGGCTCCAGGGGTAGGGCCGTAGCCTTGAGCTGAAGAGCTCAGGGACAGCGCCCAGTTCCAGAGTCCAAGCCCCATGATCCAAAAAAATAAAAAGCCAAGTGAGAGCACCAGGCTGTGAGTTCGAGCCCCAGTATCTACCACATTCACACACAGGGTTTTTTGTTTGCTTGTTTCTTTGTGTGTTAATCTTGAGACTTGAACTTGGGGCCTGGGCGCTGTCCCTGAGCTCTTTTGCTCAGGATTCGTGTTCTACCAGATTGAGCCACAGCTCCACGTCCAGTTTTCTGGTGGTTCCTGCCTGGGCAGCTTTGAGCCACAGTCTTTAGATCTCAGCATCCTCAGTAGCTAGGATTTCAGGCGTGAGCCACCAGTGCTCAGCCACAGAGATTACTGTGTGAGCAGAGGACGCTCAGAGCCGGGGTGTGGCATTCCCACAGAGGACGAAGGACGTTAGAGAAGGGCCCACAGAGGCCTGGCCTGGCTAAACCCAGGGCTTTAATGAATACTAGCCACAATGCACCATAAGTGGACAGCCCATCTCTTTGGTGATAAACATAAAAATAATTTGCTCTAAGCTGCCTCAGCGAGAGGCTGCGGTGCCCTATCCAGTGTGTGGCCCTGAATTCCAGCTCCAGGCCCACCCACAGAGAATCCATGGGCACATTCACACACTCCTCTAGCCCCATGGGAATATTACGTGGCCTTAAAAAGGAAGGGAATTCTGGTGTCTACACTGCACAGATGGACCTTGGGCAATCTGAGGGAGGGAGGGTTTACTGTGGCTTGAGATTCCAGGGCTTGGTTTCAGAGCATTTCCCCTCGTGGTGGCTGCGGGGTGTGGGGGGGGGCAGCGGTGACTACTCCATAGTGAGTGGGCGAGGGCTGCAGCCTTGCTCCGGTCACCGTCACATTCCAGCCAACGGTCCGTCAACACAAGAGCCTGTGGGGCACACGTCATACCCAGCCTGTAACAGACCTGGAGGCCACCGTGCAAGGAACGTGTCACCAAGCCCTCCCACAGCAGGATGCCATGCAACTGAGGTCCAGAGGCAGGAAGTCCGGAGGGGCAGAGGAAGGAAGGCTGGGCGGGGGGGGGGGCGGCAGGGAGTAGAGCCCAACGGGGCCAGTTTCAGTCTGACAAGATGAGAAAGCTCTGGAGGTGGAGACTGCTGGTGATTATGCAACAATCTGCCCTGAGTCCTGCAGTAAAATGGCCATGGTGGTAAATTTTGGTGAGTGTGTGTGTGTATGTGTTGCAATAATAATAATAATAATAATAATAATAATAATACCAGTATGTCAAATGAGCTTATAAAATGGTTCTGGCCACTGAGTGGTATAAGCAGGGAGACTGGAAGTAGGTGGGTAAGAAAGCCAGGCGTGTCTCTCTGCACTTTCTGCTCAATTCTCTGTAAACCTGAAACTGTTCTGCAGTCTAGACACTATTCATAGGCCAGGTGTGCTGGCACCTGCTTATAAATCCAGCTACTCCAGAGCACAGGTGGGGAGGACCATGGTTTGAGGCCAGCCTGGAGTGTACTTGTGATGCCAGCCACAGGCAGAGGGCATCCTCAGGAAGACCAACTCCAGTGAGAACAGGACTGGGACAGGGACTCACACAGAAAATCCACCCACCAAGCATTAGGCTCTGAGTTCAAACCCCAAAGTACTGCCGCAAATAGCTTTTACTTTACAGTTAGTGTTGCTATTTCTTTCTTTTTTAAGTCTCTGTGTGGTGGTGCATGTCTGAAATCCCAGACCTCAGGGGGCAGAGGTAGGAAGATTGTAAGTTTGAGAACAGCCTGGCCCCCATAGAGAGGCCCTGTCTCACAAAACAAAACAGCACACAACACTGTTACAGAAAGGAGCAAAGCCCAGGGCACAGGGGAGAGGCAGTGAGTGAGGATGGTTGTGGGGCTGGAGAGGGACTTCTGTAACATGTGGGGGCCTCACATAGGGCCTCTGTGGTCCTGAGTGGCCTCTGTGACCCTCTGTGGCCCTTGGTGTCTCTCCGTGGTCTTTGGTGGCCCTCAATGCCTGGGGCTCTCAGGTACAGGAGGGAGATGGTGGGGGGCTGGGGTGGGGGGCGGTGCCTGCAGGGAGGAACATGTGTGCCAGCAGGGGGCTGTGAGGTCAATCTCCACCACTGGGTGCCCAGGGTTTGCTCTTTGTCATGGCCGAGCAGCCGTCACTGCACAGACCGACCTGTCCCTGGGGAAGGGGCAGGCAGCAGGTCGGCTGGGACAGCCGGCCGCTTGCCAGGCGCCTCTGCACTTGCCCTGCCCGGCCCTCCCTCACCCGCCCGTGCAGGGCTGTGGCCCGCTCCTGCGGGCCTCCTGGCTGGGCTTCTAGGAGATGGTTTCCCCAGCATGGGCACCCTGGGCGCTCCTCCTGCTGTCTACTCCTGTCCATCACAGGAGGGTCTCACCCTGGGGTGAGAAGATGCTGGGACCCGGCTGCCCCAGCTCCTCGCCCCGCCTTACCCCCAGGTTTAACCATTAACAGACGTCCCAGTTTGGGGCTGCACACAATGGCCTGTTTGTCGGGGCCAGCACAGAGCTGGCACCATCATCAAAGTCCATGATTAAGTCTATTAGGGACAGGATTTGTGTAAACAGAGAGACAGGTGCAGGTTGGGCCAGCTGCTGGGCCTGGGGTACTCACAAGGTGGCCACAAGCCCCCAGGGCCAGGCCTCCCTGCTCTCCACCCCGGCTGGCCTTCTCTGCCCACTGCCATCGGCCACGAGGCAGGCGTGAGACCACGTGGGCCCCTCTTCTCTCTTCCTCCTGGGCACCCATCCAAGCAGGCTCCTCCCAGAAGTGGGGATCTGAGGGGAGAGGGTCTCCAGTGGGCACCCTTTCACGGGGTGACCGGCCTGGCCTGGCCCCTCACCACCAGCCCTGCAGGGAGCCTCCCCGCAGCCATCTGAGTTCAAGCTCAGTGCTGGCCAGGGTTGGCGCCTTTGGCATGAACAGGGCAGCGACAGTCACAAGCGTCACTCGCCTTTGTTTGTACGTATGTATTATTTTGTGCCAGCCTCGGGACTTGAACCCAGGGCCTGGGCGCTGTCCTTTAGCTTTTCCCCTCAAGGCCGGAGCTCTTGATGTGCCTGGCACTGAGAGGCCATGCAGCCAGCCTGGTTCTGACCACGTCAGGCAGGGCCCGCGAGCTGTGCGCCAGCTCACGTGTGGCCGTCGAGGCTTCTGGGTGTGGCCTTCTGACAAGGTGCAGGTCACTGTCCTCAGCCACCACTGCAGGACACACGGCCCCCCCCCCCCCAGCATGGGAATGGAGTCACTGCTTGCTTCATACCCTATTGGCTGCAGATGAGGCAGATCTGCAACCCTATTGGTCACTGGGTGGGATGCCCAGGGCAGGGGTTCCTTGAGGTGGGAGGGAGGGAGGGGCGACATGGGGAGGTGTCCACAGCAGTGCCTGACTGAATGAAGAGGCAGCAAAGAGGGGGAGCCAGCGGGGGCTGGAGACCCCGGGATGCAGCTGGCCCACCACGGGGACTGGTGGGCTGGGTGAAGCTGTGTCCGAGAGAGGCCCTGGGGAAGCCAGGGTGGGGCGCCGGAGGAGGAAGGGACCCTCCGACGGAAGCCACGGCCAACCCTGCAGCTCTGGCCTGCAGGGGCCAAGCCCAGGAGCCCCCACCCTCCTGCCTGCTCTGTTGTTCCACTGCCCTGCTCAAGACCCCGGCAGACCTCACAGCTGGGGGGCTGAGGAAGGCACCAGGGACTCCTGGTTCCCAGGGGAGTGCAAGCCCAGAACGGGACCCCGCCCCCCTGCCAGATCCCCAGCCAGAAGCCTGGCTTGGAGGAGAGGGAAGGGTGCTGGCATGAGGTGGGGCCAGGCCTGGACTCCGGTGGGCAAGAGCTCACTGGCCAGCGGCCAGTGGTGGGTGATTTGGGGGCCTAACCTGGCCTCCTCCTCGGGCATGGGGAGGCCCTCGTGCCAGGCTCAGCCCCTCCTGCTGTGTGCTGAGGTCCCCAGACTGCCTCTCCTGCAAGGACCCAGCCGCCCACAGGAGCCGTGCAGGCCCCCAGCCCACTGCCCTCGTGGTCCCAGTCTCTGCATCTCTCAGCCCCTCTCTGGCTCCACCTCTGGTGCCCAGAGCTGGCCCTTGCCCTCTGGAGCCCTGCAGCCCCTGTCCCTGGGGCACCTTCCTTCTCTCCAGCTCTGTCTTGGGTCCCCTCACGGTCCCTCACTGTGCTCCTGTGTCCCCAATGCTGCCACCTTCCTCCCTAGCCCACCAGGGTTTCCAGGCTCTGCTGGAGCTCAACGGCTCCCACGGTGGCTTCTGCACCAGTGGCCAGGACTCTCCATCTCCTGCTGTTCCCAGACCCACCCCTCGTTCCTCACTGCCCTCTGCTGCCCACAGGTGGGCACTGATGGCTACTGAGAGGGACGGGCCCAGACGTGGCAGGGCTGAGAGTGGGCAGGGCCAGCTGTGCTCCTGGACAAGTTGATTCAGTAGTTGTAGCCCCCCCACCCCGGCACCACAGGGGACCCTGGGAGGGGTTGTTTGTGGAAGGCGGGACACGGGACACGGGACATGGGACACAGGATGCCAGCGCTGGTGTGTGGCTCGTGCTGCCGGCACCCCGGATCACTGCAGGCAGAGGAAATGACCCCATTTCTGCTTGGCAGCCACCTTGTCTGGTGACTCTTGGGTGTAGACCGTGGCCCTGGGGCAGGCAGCTACCCAGCCTGCAGCCCGGGGCACCAGAGGGCCCGACTGAATTGAGCCGACTAAATTGTGTCCTCCGGCCAAAGGGACACCTGCTCGCTTCTCCACTCACTGCAGGGCCAAAACAGCCCCATCCTCTGGTTTCCCCAGGGCTCGGCTTCCAAGAGGGGTGTTCCCAGACCTTCCAGCCTTCCAGGCCAAGGCTGGGCCTGGGGCCTCCCGGGCACCTCTCTTGAGGCTGTGTGGTAGAGGACCCAGTTGGGATGTGGGTGGGACTCTGCTCTCTCCTCCCCAGCTCCAATGCCTTCTTCCAACCTGTCCCTCCATCCTTCCCCCACAGCCCCGCGCACTCACTCCTACCCCAGGGCCTCTGCGCTGCTTCTCCCTGTACAGGAAGACAGCTGGCACAGAAGGGGCCAGGCTGGGCCCCCCTAGGTGATGCTCAGTTCACCCACCTAGGGAACTCCCCCTGCCTACAGTGTCCACAGACCCAGGGGGACATGCTGGGTGCCTCGGGTGACAGCTGTGCAGGGACATGGTGACCTCATGCTTCCCTGGACCAGTGGCATTTCCAAAGCCTGCCCCTTTGAGTGCTAACCCTGGGCTTGGGCTCAGCAGGGCAGCTTCTGGCCTTGAGGCCCACCACACAGGGCCCCGGGGAGACCAGGAGGGGCCCATGCGACAGCAAGTGTGCACAGAGTTTTGTTAGGATCCACCATCCCCGTAAAAGGTAAGGAAATTGGGGCTGGAAGTTTGGCCTAGTGGTGGAGTGCTTGCCTAGCATGCACGAAGACCCAGGTTCAATTCCTTGGTACCACATACATAGAAAAAAGCTAGAAGTGGTGCTGTGACTCAAATGGTAGAGCTCTAGCCTTGAGAAAGTCCAAGGATAGTGCTCAGGCCCTGAGTCTAAGCCCAGAACTTAAAAAAAAAAAAGACAAGGAGATTTTTTTTGGGGGGGGGGGGCAGTACTGGGATTTGAACTCAGGCCATGTGCTTCTAGGCAGGTGCTCCACCACTTGAACCACACCTAGTCCCATTTGTGGTGATTATTATTATTATTTCTTTTTTTTTTTTTTGCCAGTCCTGGGCTTGAGCTCAGGGCCTGAGCACTGTTCTTGGACTTTCTCAAGGCTAGAGCTCTACCACTTGAGCCTCAGCACCACTTCCGGCTTTTTTCTATATATGTGGTACCGAGGAATCGAACCCGGGTCTTCATGCATGCTAGGCAAGCACTTTAACCACTAGGCCAAACTCCCGGCCCTGTGGTGATTATTTTTAAGACAGGGTCTGACTTCTTGCCCCAGCATGTGCACAGGCTGTGATCCACCTGTTTCAGGCTTTCCACCATAGTGGGGTGACAGTTCTGCACCCGGCTATGGGGTGAAAAGTGAGGTGTTCTTGGGCTTTTCTGCCTGGTCTGGCTTTGAGCCTCAATCTTCCCAACCTCCCCTCAGCCTCCCAAGTGCAGGGAGCGTAGGTGTGAGCCACAGCGCTTGCTGAGAGGTGGCAGCTGCATGATGAAACCGAGCTCTCCAGGCCCCAGCTCCAGAGTAGAAGCGAGGCCAAGACAGATGGGTAGATGGATGGACAGATGAGGGCACAGCGCATGCCTCGCCTGGGCGTGCGCAGGGCGTGGTCAACCGGGTTCAGACCCTGCGTCCACCCCACTCCCGCTGCCCAGAGAGAAGAAGCGGGCCTGTGGCTGACGTCGCTGGCTGAGGCTTCGATCCCTGCTGCCTGGCCCTGCCGCTTTCCGCCCGGGCCTGGCTGTCACAGAGCTGGCAGGCCATGCTAGGCCACACTGCCCGCTGCCCTGCTTTAGTGGCCTTCACAGATAGCGGCGAGGAGGGCCTCACACCTCTGCCTTTCCCGCTGACCCCACCCCACTCACTGGCTCCTTGCCGGGGACTCTGACCTTGCAGCCCAGAGGCCTCCTGCTCAGCCAGCCTGGGCCATGAAGGGGGCCGGAGCCCAGGACCCTGGGCTCACCCTGCTTTTTCTGCACTGGGGCCCTGGCCCTGGTGAGAATTCTGTCCTCCAGATCGGCCTGTCCTGTGCCTGGGGAAAGGCTGTCACAGGCTATATCTGCAGTGCAGAGGCCAGGGACAATGGCAGCAGGGTAGAGGCAGGAGGCTGGAGGCTGGGAGGCTCTGAGGCTGGAGTAGGAGCTGCTGGCAGGCGCAGTGTCTCTGTGAGTCACAGGCCCTGGGGGGCCCCGTGTGGTCAGGTGTGGTACCGCCCCAGACGCCAATTAGTAATTGTCACCCTTGCTCTGGAAAGGCTGGAAGGGAACCCTGCCTGAAGCCTGGCCTGCGTTCCTGGAAAGGGAAGGGGCTCAGCACTCACACCGGTCTGAGGGCAGCCCACGTGGTGGCTCCCCTCCGGCCAGTGGAATCCTCTGGAAACTGCAGCTGGAACTCCACCCAGGGCGATTGCAGCAACGTCCTCTGCTTCCTGGTGTCCCGAATAGCAGAGACCAAGTTCTCCAGGCCAGACCCAGGGGTGTCACCCCTCCCCCCAGCCTCAGGCCCTGGGGACTGGGAGAAGATTCCTATCCAGGGCCTCCCCCACTCTGAGTCTCCACCCACCCCACGGGGGACCCTGAGACACCTGATCCCCCAGAAGCCGCCACCTCACCCAGCTAGAGGAGGCCAGGCCAGTCAGATAGCCCCGGGCCTGACCTGCACTGTCCCGGGGAGGGGCTTCCTTTCAAGGGTGGGGTCCCCCAGCTCTGCTGCTCCTGCGGGGACAACAGTGCCCCCCCCTCATATCTGAAGGGAGAAGCAACAGCGTTGGGAGGGAGCTCCACGGGAAGCTAGAAAGCTGGCCACAGACTTGCCGGGCCGCTGTGGGCCTTCCGAGGGGACTGGGTGGTGGCTCCACCTTGGTGAAGCCTTGGCGCAGCGGCAGGGGCTGCTGTGGGCACCGAGACCCTCGTCTCAAGTCCCAAGGGGAGCTGGGTGGGCGGCCCCGGGGTGAGGCCTCTCCCAGCCCATCCCCCTCGCTTTGGCCGGGCTGCTCTGCCCTCTCGCAGGCGCCCGCCACCCTCGGGTGGGGCCTTTGAGCTTGCCGGCGGGGTGTTGGGCGTGGTGCGGCCTCTCCCTCAGGCCTTTGAAGCCCGCCGCACCCGGCAGCCCTGGCCTGGCCCCGCAGACAGATGTCCACACTCACATCCGCCATGTCCTGAGAGGAGGAAGCCCAGGGCCCGCGACGGGCCAGGCCAGAGCCAGAGGCCTGCTGAGCTCAGGCCTGGCTCTGTGGCTGCGTTAGCTCACAGGCCGTGTGGAAGAGCCATCCCGGCAGCGGCGCTGAAGTTAGGGTAGACTCGGAGTGGCAGGCCCACGGCGGCCACTCCACTGGGCGGGGCCCAACGTCAGCCTGGGGAGCTGCCATTCTTAGGCGAGGAAACTGAGGCACAGGGGCTTGGGAGGCCAGCAGCTCTGCCCAGTGGAGTCCTAGGGCAGTGTCCCAGAGGGTCTGTCCCTCTCTAAAGCCCTAGGGGGGCCTCTTGGCCCTCCCAGGCCCGCTGGTGCTCCAGCTCCCCCACTGAACTCAGGAAGCCAGGACTGGCCCTTATCAGGGCAGCCGCCTGCCAGCCTGCAGCGGACAGAGATGGGGAGACAGCCATAAAGCTGTTTGTTCCCCCAAGAAGAGAGGAAAGAAAGGCACACGCTAATAAAACATCAGAACCAACGCCGACTTATCTCTTCATTTTGCCGTAAAACTGCAGAATCAAAAAGGCAGGCGGCTCCTTTATGGCTGAGGCCTGAAGATATCCATGCCAGGAGCCCCACGCCCACACGGGGCCCCCACACCACGCGGGCACAAGCCCTGGCATGGGCGTGGGCGCCGGGCACCTTCCCAAGGCTGCTTGTGGGCCATGGACTCCTGGGTGCCGGCGGCCACTGCAAGGGCGTGGACAGCTCTACACACCCCCCCCCCAGCCGTGGACTGACCACAGCATAGACACACTCACGACCAGTCGCCCCCTGTGTCTGACCTGGCAGCAACGGGCCCTCAGACTGCAGGGTCTCCCGGCCCGGGAGCCTCACGTGGTCACTGCAGAGGAGCCCCCTGCCTGGATGCAGCACCTGGACCCAAGGGGGACCCAGGGAAGGGGGGATCTGGTCAAGCGTCCACACCCCAGCGGAGCACATCAGGACGTACAGTCCATGCCCGCGCTGGTGGCTCTCGCTGGTGGCTGATTTGAGGACAGTGGTTCAAAACCAGCCTGTGCAGGAAAGTCTTCAACCACTCACTGACAAGGCAGAAGCGGAGTGGGGCTCACGTGGCAGAGCGATAGCTTTGTGCACAGAAAGCTCAGGAACAGCGCCCAGGTCCCAAGAAGTCCCAGGACCAGAACCAAGAGGAGGGGGCATGAGGTGGTGGGATGACAGGGGGCTGGGTGTCGTCCCCAGAGGATGATGGGAACCGGGCAGGGGGTGGGTGTCGTCCTCCACAGAGGATGATGGGAACTGGGCAGGGGGGTGGGTGTCCTCCACAGAGGATGATGGGAACCGGGCAGGGAGGTGGGTGTCCTCCACAGAGGATGATGGGAACCGGGCAGGGGGCTGGGTGTCGTCCTCCCCAGAGGATGATGGGAACCGGGCAGGGGGGTGGGTGTCGTCCTCCCCAGAGGATGATGGGAACCGGGCAGGGGGGTGGGTGTCCTCCACAGAGGATGATGGGACCCGGGCAGCTACATATGAAGACCAGGGCTCCACATCCACACTGCTGTGCAGGCAAGGGAGACAGGCGTGTTTATCACTCTCCACAGACACGCACGTTTATTACCACACACACACACACACACACACGCACACACACACACGTTCATCACCCCCCACACACATCCCTGCCCAGCACCTGTCGCTCAGCCCTCCCCACGCCCCTGTACACGCGCGCCTGTGCCCGTGCCCCTCCCTAGCCATCCCCCCATGCGTTCCAGGCATGCTGCCCCTCCACCGATGCCTGATTCCCTGTGCCTGCTCAGTGGTGACCTTCTCTGACCACCAGCAGTCCAGCTGCTGTGGAGGCCGCAGCCCTGCTTGGGGCCCTGGGGATGGAGGCAGCCTGGACACGAGGGCTGCCAGGGGCTTCCAAGCCCCCTCCCAGGTGCCCTGATCGGAAGAGCCAGGCCCCTGCTGGGTTGGGTGTGACCTGGGCCCTCAGAAGGAACCTTTCTGGGCGGCCTGGCCGGGGTGGAGCAGTGCTCCTGCCACCCCTGCCACACTGAGTCCCAGGAGCAGGGCGTGGCCGTGGGGCCTGAGGGCCGAGCTCCGGCTCTCCCTGTGTGGGCAGCCTGTCTGAGGCCCTGACCCAGGGCAGGGCTTGCTGACCCCTTCTGCTGGAGCTGCAGTGGGAGTTTTCTACTCACCTGCGCAGGCAGAGATTAGGGGATGAAGGAACCCCTCCATCTCAGGGAAGGGGTTCAATTTTCAGCTGAGCCAAGAACACAAGAGGGACAGACAAGCAGACCACTCCCAGCATAACCTGTGTGGGCGCTGAGACTCCTCTTCAAGGGACACATGCATCCATCCTCATCCATCATCTACCACTCATCTACCATTTCTCCACCCAACCCTCCCTTCTACCTTCCCCTCCATTATCTAACCACCCACCCACTGACCAATCCAACCATCTTTCAACTAGCCATCCACCCACCCATCCATTCACTCATCTGTCCACCCATCCATCTGACCCCTCATCCATCACCCATCCATCCCTCCACAAACCCACTCAATCCATCCATCCACTCACCCCCTTTCCACTGACCCGCCCATTCACAATCCACTCATCCATCTATACACCTGTCCACTCACTCTTTCACCACCCATCCATCCTTCCTCTTCCTTCCTTCCTTCCTTCTTTCCTTCCTTCCTTCCTTCCTTCCTTCCTTCCTTCCTTCCTTCCTCCTGTTCCCTCCCTCCCTCCCTCCCTCCCTCCCTTCCTTCCTCCCTTCCTTCCTCCCTCCCTTTCTCCCTCCCTTCCTTCCTTCCTTCCTTCCTTCCTTCCTTCCTTCCTTCCTTCCTTCCTGCCTTCCTTCCTTCGTCCCTCTCTCCCTCCCATTCATCTATCCATCCATCTACATACCCATCCACCTCCCATGCCCCCCAACCCACGCCTCTCTAGACTAACCATTTTCTCACCCTTGCCCTCTCATCTTCTCACCCATCCACTCACCCATCTATCCACCCATCCACCCAGCCCAGCAGTCCTTCTGCCTATCCTTCCATTTGTCCATCTCCCACTCACCCAGACACTCACCTACCCATCTATTTACCCATCACCCCTCCACCATCACCCATCCCATCTTCCACCCCCTCTCTCTTTTCACCCACTGATCTTTGCGTGTATGTACTGACCTCCAGTATATCTGCCCATCCCTTTATCCATCTCTTCATCCGTCTAGCCATCACATCTCACTTTTACTGGACGTCTGGGCAGAAGCAAAGTGACAATTTTCTTGAGGGCTATGCTACAAGAGGGCCCCCCGAGGGCGTGGCTCCACACACCCAAGTATTCTCAATCACGGGAAGTAAGTTGCATTGAAAGTATTTACGGGCCGGGAGTTTGGCCTAGTGGTAGAGTGCTTGCCTAGCATGCACAAAGACCCGAGTTTGATTCCTCCGTACCACATACACTGAAAAAGCCGACAGTGGTGCTGTGGCTCAAGTGGTAGACTGCTAGCCTTGAGGAAAGAGCCCAAGGACATGCTTACCTTGTGGGGGGAGAGTGTCAAGCTGAACTGGGCAGAGGCAGGGCGGCAAGCTCTGTGAGTGCATTGCTGTGGTCGTGTGTGTGCGCGCGCGTGCGCGTGCGCGTGCAGTGGTATGCGTGTGCATGTGTGTTGGTCTGTGAGTGCATGTGTGTCAGTGGATGCAGACTGCTGTGTGTGCTACGCTGGGGTGTATGGATCTTTAGGCCTCATACCGTCTCCACTGTGCCCTAGCCCTGGTGTGAGATGGAGCTGCTCACAGCTGTGGCCTCGAAGCCCTGTGGGCATCCCAGCAGAGGCCCAGTGACCCAGCCCAGCCTGGCCATGCCTGCAGCTCTAGGGACCACAGCCCACTAGCCAGGCCTCGGCTGAGAGCAGCCCACTTCCCCTCCCCTCCCGGGAAACTGGGGAACTTCTGCCCCCCCCACCTCACTGCAACCCTACCTCCCCACCCTCTTCTCACCTGGATGGCCCTGGCTCTCCACGTGAGGACGCTGCCTCGTGTGCTGCCTTGCTTTCCTACAGTGCAGGTTCTGGTCCTGGCTTCTCCTCAGCAGAGATACAGAGACCCAGAAAAAGAGAGTGGGGGGGGGGGCAGAGAGAGACAGAGGGGGCGGACACCGGACAGAGCAGAATGGCTGAGTCAGAGGGACTTTGACAAGGCCACGTCCCCATCCCGCCTTCCTGGAGCTTCACACAGACAAGGAAGCTCCCGTCCACGGAGCCACTGTGGGCCTGGGCCCTGCAACAGATGCCTCTGAGGTGCCTGGCCCAGAAGCCTGCGGATGCCTCCCCTGGCAGGAGAGGGCTCTCTCTCTCTCTCTCTCTCTCTCTCTCTGTCTCTCTGCCTGTGCCTCCTTCCCACACCCTGCACCCGGGAGAGAGGTTACACAGCGGCTGGCCACAGGGGGGCGACAGAGCGCCGGAGAACCCGGAGCAGGGCCGGTGCCCTGCAGATCTCCACGGCCAGGCACAGGCCCCAGGCGCGGAATGGTGATGGAGCGTGCTCACCAGACTCGGGGTGGGGATTGCACTGTCCACTGGCAGCCTGTGGACCAGACATGGGCCACGGTCCCATCCTTTGGCCCAGGGCGCCTTGAGGACTGTCCCAGCCTCCTCCTCCCCATCCTGCTCCTGCCGGGGAGGGGGGGGGGCATCCGGATTGTGAATTGGAGACTGGGTGTGGTGTGGAGGGGCGTCGCCGAGGCACTGGGCGAAGGCTCCTGCTGAACGCTGCCGTGTCCAGTCTCCACAGTCTCCACTCTGGCCCTGTCCTCCCCCTGCTCCGCACCCCGGTCCTCCCTTCCTCGCTGCCCTCTCTGAGCTCATTAGACCTTGCAGCTGCCTCAATGGCCCTCAGCTCTCTCCTGGGCCTCCCTTGGCTGAACCAGCCGCCTTCTGCATCTTCTGCCTCTCAGCCCAACCAGTGCCCCTGCCCATCCCCTGTGGGGCAGCTGCTGCCACCTGTCAGAGTGGCACAGGCCAGGGCCACCTGGAGACCCACGGGGCAGAGGCTCTGCAGTGCCTGCGGGCAGGGTCAGGAAGTGCCCGTGTGGAGAAGGCAGCGGCAAAGGCAGCGGCCACAGCCCGGCTCCAGGAGAGCCTGCGGCCCGGCCCGGCACCCACTGAAGTGCCCATGGGCGCGGACACCTGCTGTTCAGCAGGTCCTCAGGCTACTGGCTGGCAAGAGTCAGGATGAAGCCATGTCTCAGAGCTTCCCATGGCCCAAGGGGCGGAGCTGGGTTCTTATTGGGACCCTGTGCTGGCATCTCAGGCCTGCCATGCGGAGGGACAGAGGCTGTGATCGCTACTTCTTGGAAATGGGGTGGTGGGGTGAGGTGGCTGTGCGTTTGTGAGCCCCTGTCACCTCCCTACAGCGTCAGCAGACCTGAAATCTGCCCTTTGGGGTCCCCAGGCTGCCTCTCCCCTCAGGCATTTGGCCAGGGGGCTCCAGCCTCTGCTCTGCTCCCTGATGCCCTCCCCCTCTCACAGGGAGGGGCCCCGTTTTCGGTGAGAGGTGTGTGCACCCCGGGAAGGAGACATGCTGCTGGGCACTGCATCCCTGGACCGCAGATGGGGCTCCCCAGGTGGGGGCTGGGCCAGGCTGCCTGGGGCTGGGGCCTTGCAGACCACAGCAGAAGGGGTGCACCATCCTTTGGGGTCCCACAGAGCAGCATCTCGGCTTGGTCCTGAGAAGTCTTGCTGTGGGATGCGGGGCTGGCTGTGGTGTGTGCCTGACGGGCGGGGCGGGGCGGGGGGGGGATGTTGATGGCAGAGCAGCCACCTGGCAGGCCCCCCACCTGCCCTACCTCAGACCTCAACACACTTCCCTGGCCCCTGGGAGTTTCTCATCCTGCAGAACCGCAATCCGTAGGGGCTGGGCTTCCCCCATGTTTCCCAAGGCAGAGTACCCTAACTTTCCTGGCTTCCCAGGTGGCTGGGGGAGAGTGGGGGGGCCATGGTTCTCTCCTTTGTCTTTCTAACAAGCAAGGATCACCTTCACGACCAGGTTTGTTTTGTTTTTCAGCTGCAACTCTGTTTCTAGCAGGACAGCAGTGGCTCATGGTTGTAATCTTGGCTACTTGGGAGACTGAGATCTGAGGACTGCGGTTCAAAACCAGCCTGGGCAAGAAAGTCTGTGGGAGTTTATCTTTAATGCATTACTTAAAAACTAGAAGTGGAGCTGTGACTCAGTGGCTCAGAGTGCTAGGAAAAAAAAACTCAGGAGCAGGGTAGTGCTCAGGGCCTGAGTTCAAGTCCCAAGACCAGAACAAGTCAGTATGTAGATAAACACACAAAATGAATGAGTGATTGGTGTGTGTGTGTGCACCATTCTCGGGCCTTGAACTCACAACCTGGGTGCCATCCCCCCGCTTCCTCACTCTATCACGGGAGCTGCAGCGTCATTTCCATTTTTTTTTTTCTGAGTAGTTCACTGGAGGCCTCTCATGCCCAGGCTGGCTTTGAACCCTGATCCTCAGATCTCAGCCTCCTGAGTAGCTAGGATAACAGGCGTGAGCCACCCCGCCTGGCAAAAAGCTCCTCTTGGCCCTGTGTCTGGTGACAGTCGGGGTACAAAGAAGCCACATGGAGGCCCTGCCAACTCAGGGAGCCCAGGGCTCTGCTGCCCCCTCTGCAGGGACACGCTGCCAGCCAGCCTGGAAGAGGGCACTGGCCAGGTGAGATGAGGTGGCTGCCCCCCCCCCCCGGCTCCTGCCCAGCTCGTTCTCCACGTGAACCCTGCCTCCGGGCTGTCCTGTCCCGAGAGCAAGGTGTTCTGGGCCAGCTCACGTCACGAGGGGCTCTGGACACTGTGTGCCCACAATTAGCCCCTGTGTGCGTGCAAGGAGTCAGCAGACGATGGCTGCACGTGGCCCAGGGAGGATGGTGGACAGATAAAGGACAGAGCCAGGCTGCTGGAAGCGGCAGGGTTGGAGGCATCTCCAGATAGCAGGTCCAGCCCACGGTCAGACCAACAGGCGCCTGCCAGGCCTTACGGGGACACTGGACATTAGCTCCTCAGCCTCCCTCTCCCCCAGCCCTCCCCCTCCTCCCTAGCCCTCCTCCCCAGCTCTCTTCCCTCCTCCCTAGCCCTCTCTCCTCCTCAGTCCTCCTCTCCAGCTCTCTCCCCTCCTAGAACCCCAGCCCTCCTCTCCAGCCCTCTCCCCTCCTCCCCAGATCTCCCCCTCCTCCCTAGCCCTCCCCCTCCCCCAGCCCAGGCTTCCACCCCCCCTTCCCTCTAGAAAGGCCTGGATGGGGAGAGCTCTATCTAAGGCTCGTCAGGAGGACCTCAGGGACCCTTTGCAGTGAGCGTTACACCAGGGAAATCCAGGAAAGAAGCTTCTAGGAGCCACTGTGTGGGAGGGGGGCAAGAGAGGGGGAGGAGGGAGAACGAAGGGGTGTGGGGAGGGGAGGGGGGATAGGATGGGGGATGGGCACACTGCCCGCCACCACGGTCCACCCCTCCTACTCCCGAGCCTGGCTCATTTTGCTGAGTAACAGGAGATAACACGTCTTAACAAACAAATCAATAAATGGTCGCAAGGCTTTTAATGGAGGAGAATAATAGCGCTGAAGCCGCCAGCTGGAGCCACCAGAGCTTTCTCCACCTAATCAGATCATGTGTCCTTGCCATCCCTGTCAGGGCAGCCAGGAGGGTGAGTCGTGGAGCTAGGGCAGGGGTCCCTGGAGCTAGGGGAGGTGCTGGCATGGCTTCTGGTAGGGCTAGGGCATCTGGACCCCAGCATGCCATCCTGGGGGGCGGGGAGAGGCCGTTCTCCCGGCCCTCTGGCAGCTGGCCTGGACTCTGTCATGTTAGACATGTGGCCCAGTGACCAGTGCCCAGGAGAAGGCCCTCTGACCCTGGCCCTCTGACCCCCGGGCGAGGTCAGCTTATTCCCCGGTCCACAAAGCCTGCAGTTCTGAGCCTGAGACCCACAGGTAGGTTGAGGCCAAGGCCCCAGCAAGGCCCCTGGGCCTGGCTCACCCACCCTCCATGCAGGAGTCGTGGCGTCCGGAGGACGCATGGAGCCTGGGCCCCACTGGAGGCCCCTGCGTCTGTGAGAGGGGGTGCCCTCTGCCTCCGTGTCGGGGACACCTTGACCCTAGCCCTGCAGCCCGGCCTCCGGCCTGCGGAGCTCCTGTGAGAACTCGGGGAGAAGAAGGAAAGGCACCTGCAGAGTTCTTCCTGGGGCCTCTTTTTAATGACTTATTTCTCTTGATTTCTTTTATTTTGTTTTCTGCTCTGGTCAAGTCCATCTAATGTAACATTTATCACTGAAACTGTTTTTATTTATTTGTTATTGACTATGTTTCGTCTGGTGAGGGGCTTGAACTCAGGGCCTGGGAGCTATCCCTGAGTTCTTTTGCTCAGACTAGCTCCCCACCACCCACTTGAGCCCACTTCCCGTTTTCTGGTGGTTCATTGGAGATGAGAGTCTCATGGACTTTAGTGCCCAGGCTGGCTTTGAACCGTGATCCTCAGATCTCAGCCTCCTGAGTAGCTGGGACGACAGGCGTGAGCCACTGCTCTCAGCTCTTTATTCTTATTTTTATTTATGTTGGGGCCTGAACAGAGCCTGGGCACTGTCCCCGAGCTCCCGTGCTCAGGCTTGGTGCTCTACCACTTGAACCACAGCTTCACTTGTGGCTTTTTTGGTGCTTCCTTGGACATCAGCGTCTCACGGACCTTCCTGCTTGATGGGCTTCGAGCCTTGATCCTCAGCTCTCAGCCTCTGAGGCACTAGGATGAGGATCGTGAGCCCTGGTGCCTGGCAGCCATTTTAGCTGCTCCTTCTACAGGGTTAGGAGCAGCTGTCTGGCCCTCGACTCCCAGGCCGGCACTGCCTCCCCGCCACGTCCTCCTGGGCTGCAGTCCGTGGGGCCTGTTCTGTGTGACGGGCCTGCTTCCCGCGCGTGGCATCCTCCAGGCCTGTCCACGTGAAGTGTGTCCATCACGCTGTATGCCGCTCCCTTTGCCGGTTGATGGGTTGTCAGGTGAATCCAGAACGCGAGATGCAGAGAAGCCACGCTTCGAGAGGTCAGATTTGGGAGGTTTTATGAAAGGCCAGTGTCTGCAAGTGGACTCTTGTCACAAAGACCTGCAGCCTGGAAAATACACTTAACACAGTTGGAAAGCTGAGTGGTGAGAGCAGGAGAGGAAAGAGAGAAGAAAAAATAATACCAAAAGGGCCGGGAGCGTGGCCTAGTGGTAGAGTGCTCGTCTAGCATGCACGGAGCCCTGGGTTGAGTCCTCAGTACCCCACACACAGAAAAATGCAGAAGTGGTGCTGTGGCTCAAGTGGTAGAGTGCAAAAGATGTGCAGGGATAGGGCCCAGGCCCTGAGTTCAAGTCCCAGGACTGGCAAAAAAGTAAAATAACAAAACAAAACAACCAACAATCCAGATGGACCCCAGTGGAGGGCTGAAGAGGGCTGGCTGGGAGAAGAGGCAGGATGCAGGACACGGGACTCAAGGCCTGGCGCGAAGTGGCCCCTGCCCTGGTCTGCACCTAAGTGGGGTCAGGTCACAGGCAGGGTCACCGGGAGCTGGAGCGTTCCTGACTGGAGACTGGCAGATCCATGTCCTCACGCCTGACCTCTGGGAGCTCAGGTCCATCACCTGGCCGAGGGGGTTCCCTGCCTCCACATGCAGCCAAGCAGGCTCCACCCGAATTCAGCACCCCCTCTTCAGGTAGACCTTTCAGTAGTGTCCACAATAATGAGGCGCTCGTGAGCTTTCTCACACACAGGCCTGGGCGGGCGCGCCGCCGTTTCTGCTGGTACAAGTCCCCGCATACTTTAATGGTGGTAAATGAGGCATAACATAACATATGCCATAGTGACCGTGGTGGGCGTGGTGTGAGCGTGGGGCGGGCTCTTGGCTCCCGCACGGCCCCAGTGTTTCCACCTCTGAAAGGAAGCAGATTTTTTTTTTTTTTTTTTTTTTTTTGCCAGTCCTGGGCTTGAGCTCAGGGCCTGAGCACTGTCCTTGGACTTTCTCAAGGCTAGAGCTCTACCACCTGAGCCTCAGCACCACTTCCGGCTTTTTTCTATATATGTGGTACCGAGGAATCGAACCCGGGTCTTCGTGCATGCTAGGCAAGCATTTTAACCACTAGGCCAAACTCCTGGCCCAGGAAGCAGATTTTGACCCGTACGAGGTCGCTGGACCTGGAGGCCACGCATCACTGGAGGACTTGTGCAGGGAAATTCCATTCAGCTCAGGTCCCTTCAGGCACAGAGGCCGGAGGAGAGATGGGACACCAGGGATGGGGGGTGCTGGCCACACCGTTGGGGGGCCAAGTGTCAGTGTGAGGACGTTGTGGAGGGAGGGGCGAGGGTGACCCCAACAGCACTGAGTTGTGTGCTTGAAACCATCAAGAAGGTGATTTTGTTGTTGTTGTTGTTTGGGGGGGAGGGATTTGGTGGTGGGGCTTGAACTCTGGGCCTGGGTGCTGTCCCTGAGCTCTTCAGCCCAAGGCCAGTGCTCTGCCCTTTGAGCCACAGCACCACTTCCTGTTTTCTAGTGGTTCATTGGAGACAAGAGTCTCTCGAACTTTAGTGCCTGGGCTGGCTTTGAACCTTGATCCTCAGATCTCAGCCCCTGAGTGGCTAGAATTACAGGCGTGAGCCACTGCTACCCACCTAAAGTGAATTTTACGTGAGATATATTTTACCATCGCAATTAGTATGGAGTTTGGGGTGTGTGTCAAGAGGTGGAGGGAGGGGAAGGGCTCTGGAGGAAGGAAAGAATGAGGAAAGGAAGAAGAAAGAAAGGGAGGGGAAGAAGGAAGGGAGGAGAGGAAGAGGGAGAAGGGAAAGAAAGGGGGAGGAAAGAAAAAGAAGAGAAAGGAAGGAGGACAGAGGGAGGGAAAGAAAAGGGAAGGGAAGGGAGAGGGTAATGGCAGGCACTTGTGTTCCCTGGGGGTGGGAGGGAACTGGTGCCCCCCACCACGGTCCCTTGCCTGGATGGAGTTTGGACCCACAGCTGTCCAGGTTTAGCTGCGGAGGAGGTTATGAAAAGCGAGCTTCGGGTCTCAGCGTCAGCGGCGTTGATCCGAGCGCCCGAGTAATCTCAGGGCAAACAAGGCCCTGTCTAAATATCATGCGGCCGGGCCTGGAAATGTCAGCGCGGTGGTGGGGGCCAGGGGGGCTCCTCTGAGCCGGGGTGAGCTGGGCCTGCATCTCCCTCCTGCTCCTGCCCCACACCTGGGCTGGCTGGGCTGGGGGGCAGGTTGGGCAGGGGGCAGGTTGGGCAGGGCACCATCTCAGGGCTGGCCCTTATCCTGGCCAGCGTCAGGAGCCTGTGCGTGGGGACAGCGCAGGTGGGAGTTCAGCCCAGCAGGCGGCAGCTTAGAATAAGCCAGGAGCCGGACAACAGCCCAGATGCAGGCTCTAACCCGCTGGGAAGTGCTGTAACCACCTCCATCCTTCCACCCCCAGCCTCAGTTTCCCCACTTTGCACAGGGGTGCAGAGCTGTTAGTTTGGAGAACGTAGCAGCTTCTGAGCTGGCTCCAGAGGCACAGCAGGCCAAGCAGTGGGGTCCACAGAGACTGTGGAGAGCTGGGCCCGGGTCTTCCCGAGCTTCTTCCTGTGTGCCTCAGTTTCTCCACCAGAAGGTTCTGCTCCAGTTTTGGCCTCTAGCTCTGGGAGTCTTGTGCACAGAGCTGGGAGAAGCAGAATGTTTCCAGGTCCAGCACCCTCAAAATTTAATCTTGGTACGGAACGGACCCCAGACACCCAGGGGTGAGGTTGGTCCTGCAGTGTCAGCGTGGTCACGTGTGGTCACGGCAGAGCATGAGCCCTCCAGGAGGAGCTCTCAGAGTGGGGGGGCAGTGCAGGGAGAAGTCCTGGACTGGGGACAGGGCCTGGGGTGTCGACCATGGGCAGGTGCTGAGGGGCCTGGCCTCGGTCGCCTGGATCACAGTCCCGGCTGAGCAAAGCTGGCCTGGATAAACTGCCCAGGCTGGGTCCAGGGACAGACGGATCACCCACACCCCTTGCCAGCCACCCCCTCTGCCCCCCATCTTCCTGCCTGTCCTGATACCAGCTCCGTGAATCCCCTGCCTGTGGCCAGGTGAGCCAGCTTGAGCCCCTGAGGGACCAAAGCCACTGTGGTCCCAGCTGCCCCTGGACGATGAGGCAAAGTGAGACTGTCCCCGGCCTGTGATCTGGTCCCCGGCCTGTGTCCTGGCTGCATCCCTGCCAACACGGCTGGGGGTCCCACAGAGAGGAAGCACACGTGCCTGGAGGTGGGGGCTCCCTGCAGGAGGAGGCTCTGCTGTCCCTCAGGGGGTGGGAGGGAGTCATGGGGCGGTGGCAAATAGAGAAAGCTCAGCACAGAGCTGGGCACCAAACACCCTGCCCTGGGCACCGCAGCCCCTGCCCTGGGCTCTGCTGGGGTCCGGGCTGCCAGAGGCTGTGATCTGCTGTGATTCTCTCACCACCCAGCTGGGTCCCTGTGGTGACTCATGGGAACTGAATGCCACTCTTAATTGCTTTGCATGGCTAATTTGTCAAATTTGTCAGCTGCTGTCAGAACCTGGGGTCGGGTGGGGGGAGTCTGAGTCAGAGCTTGGTGCACACTTGCGCTCTCACACGTGCGTGCACCCTCCCAACGTGTGTTCCACATGTGCATGTCAAGGCACATGGCAGCCAGGCTGGCTGGGGTGTGGGTGTGTGCATAGACTCAGGGCTGCACTTCTACTAAGCCTCCCCTCATGGCTGGGCTGTGAGCTTCCAGCTGGGGTGGAGCTGTCTGACCCGGGGAATCTGGCCTCAGTGGACTCCGTTGGCCATACTCCCCAGAGGAGGCCTCACGGCCAGGGGCCTTGTCAAGACAGGGCCCTGGGACCCTCTCCCTCCACCCCACCCACCCCTGCCGTGGCCCCCGAGAAGTGGCCTGTGGGGGGGGTCGTCCATCCCACAGCAGATTGGGCTCTTGGACACTGCAGAAGGCTTCAGTCACAGCCCCGAGGAAGCCCCACTGTCTGAACAGTGAAATGGAGGCCTTGAACCCAAGTGGCCAAGTTGGGCCCCTGCCCCTGGTCTGTCAGACAAAGGTCTCCAGGACCAAGGCAGGTCCACCAGAAGCTGCAAAGGCCAATGCTGTGGTGGCCCTGAACCAGGCGGGGTGGGGGGCAGGGGAGGTGGGGGAAGAAGGGAGGGAGAGGAAGTGCCACCTGGAGGAGGGGTCTGGGCCCGCAGGCCTGGTGGGCTTGGATAGGAGGAGGGAGGGGAGAGGAATGGGCCCTGTGGTTCCAGACGAGGGGGAGGAGGGGCTCCTCGGAGACAGGGAGGGCCCCAAGCGCGAGGCAGGGGCACGGGGCACGGGGCACGCAGCATTCTGCCAGCAGCCCTGGCCTCTGGTCCTGCCTTACAAATGCCCAATTATCCCTAAGTGCATCCAATCGACCGCCGCTGTCCTGGCCACGCGCCTCGCCCGCGGCGCCCAGCCTCCGCTCCAGCCCAGCCTTGTTAGGGCTAATTGCTCTGGCATTTTGTCTGATGGGGACAGGAACGGCCCATCTTGCCACATGTCAGTATCTTGATTTTCCTTGATGTTCCTTCCAGCTTGGGGGTCACAGCACCTCTTTAGGCCTGGAGGAAAGGCTTTGCAGCTCCAGCCTGGCTGCTCAGGCTGGCCTCAGTCTCCCACCTGGAAGGCTGATCGTGAAGCTGGGCAGGAGGGGAAGGCAGGCTCCGGGTCCCCTGCTGCGTGGCTCCCACTCAGCTTCACCTGGGATAGCAGCGTGGGGCCCAGGGGCTCCCAGAGCTTGGCTGTGCGCATCTGGGGTCTCACAGGCCGGGGGGCAGAGGCTCTGGTGCCCTGGGCCCTCGGGAGACACCCAGAGGGCTCTGGGATGGACTGGCCGAGGCTGGAAGTCTGCAGATACGCCTTCGTGCACGTCCATGGGTGTGAACCTCGGGGAGGCGCCTGGAGCTGGCAAGGCTGCATGAGTGTGTCGTGAGTGTGAGTGTGCAGTATGAGTGAGTCAGTGAGGGTGTGTAGTGTGTGTCCCTATATGAATGCATCGGTGTGTGTCCGTGTGTGTATGGGGGGTCGGTGGCCTGCAGACAGGGCAACCACAAAGCCAGGGTTGAGTCCAGTGTCGTGCCTTGCCATTGTGGGTAGCTGGTGGCAAAGCCAGCGTGGGCACACTGTCATTATGGCTATTAAGTCTCGGGCTGAAAGAGGCAGGGGTGAGAATGAGCAGCAGCTAATTGCACAGTGACTGACAGGCGTGTGTAATTACTCGGGCTGACTGAGAGGGACCGAGGGGGAGGGGCGGGAGGAGGAGGAGGAGGGCTGGGGGGGGGGAGGCAGGGTTGGCAGAGTCCCCTGTCCCACGTCCAAGACCAGAGCAGGTGAGGGGACAGCAGGGGTGCCCATGCAACCTGGGCTCCATGCTTCGGGCATGCTCCGCCCCTCCTCCTGTCCACGGCTGGCCTCTCTTTAGCGCCTTCCTCCCTCAGGGCTCCCTCAGCACCCACCCAGCCCACCATAGCCCTGGGGCCCTGCCTCCTCAAGGCCTTCAATCTCTCCTCTGGGGTTCGGGCCCTGGGCCTGGGCCCTGGTGAGTGGACAGAGCGGCTGGGTCTGTCCAGGAGCGCTTCCGCCTACAGGATGGGGCGTGTGACAGCAGGTGGGGCTGCAGGACAGCCTCTCAGGGAGGACTGTGATGTCACCTGAGGTCATGCTGGTGGCCTGCTGGCCTCCCAGGGGACTCTGGGGAGGGGTAGAGGCAAGGAGAGGTGAGAGTAGCCTTAGGGGATCTCCACGGGGGGGAAGGGGGGAGGACAGGGCGGGGCGGGGCGGGGCGGGGCTGGCTCTTCGGTGCTCAGAGGGGCCTCAGACCTCTCTGAGTGTGTGCGTGTTTGGGGGGGTGTACGTGGTGATTGTGCCCCAGGAAAGGACAAGTGCAGACAGATGCCTGGGTGGCCATGAGAGGGGCTCCCCTCCAAGGTGTCCAGTCCTGTATTGGGGGCCTGGACTCAGGAAAGGGGTGAGAGTGCATCCCCTCTCACAGAGCTTCTGTGAAAGCGTGCCCAGCCTGGGCAGAAAATGAATTAAAAAGCAATATTGGTGTCAGTGAAAGGCATTTGCTGAAAGGTTAAACCCACATCCGGCAGGGATCCGGGCGCTGGGCTGCGCTGGCTGGGTGCCCCTCCCCCCACAAACGAAGCCCTGCCAGCCTGGACTTTCCTGGCTGAGGGATCCCCAGGTCCACACGGGGCGGGGGCTCCACGGCCGGGGGACTCCTGGGAGCCGGGAGTGGGGTCCAGCTAGGCTGGGAAAGGAGGCTGTGGTGTCCACAGGCTGATGGGAGCCAGCTGGAGCTGTGGGCAGGGAGCTGCTTTAGGGCGAGTCCCAGAGCTATCAGGACCATGTCGGGAGGCCACCTGGGAGGCAGACGAGGGCCACGCTGTGAGCAGCCAGAGAGGGGGCTAGGGGACCCACGGGGACCAGCCTGGCCAGCAGCGGGGGGGACAGGCCTTGTGACCCCTCCCCCTGCAGCAGGCCAGGCACCAGTGCTCCCACGGTAAGGGGCCCCCTACTCCGTGCCACGGTGTTCAGGGGCTCTGGCCTCAGTGTCCACAGGGGCTGGCCCTCGAGAGGCATCTGGCGTGAGCTCCTGCAGCCAGCATGCCCCTTCTACGGCCTGCTGCCGTCTGACAGCAGTCGAGCTGCGTGGCCTCGACGTGTCCTTATTGGTGAGCTGAGTCCCCTTGCATGGGATCCCATGGGGGTGGTGGCTGAAGATGCAGAGACCCTACTTCCTGCCCCGGGGGAATACTGTGGGGAGGTGTTAAGAGGAAGAGCCGTAGCTGCCCCACAGCAGAGGCCACACTCCTGTCCCTGTCTTCCCCCGGGGACTCAGGGGGAGGCCAGCCCGGCTGGAGGCCGTGTGGCAGTTCTCAGGCCCCAGGTGTGGCCGCTGGGTAGAGGTGGCAGAGCTCTCTGCGGGCCCTCATGCTGCTGGGGGAGACGGTTCAGACACTCTCTGTCTGGGTGTCCTCGTAGCTGAGGGGACCCTTACCCCATCAGGGCCAAGGCAGGGGCTGCCTGGGGAGGCCTGGTCAGGGGCTGCAGGACACCTGGGCATCAGGGTGGGCAGGCCGACCCTGGAAGCACTGCACCCGTGTGGGGTGGGGGTCCAGAGACAGGCGGATTCACGCTGAAGGCACACACTAGGGACAAGTCCTTCTGGAATACTCCATGTCCCCCCTCCAGTCCCCCTCAGGATCCAGCGCCAGGGCAGGGAGCGAGGACAGGCAGCACACTGGACTGCACTTATGGAAATGGTGGGTGCGTGGCTGAGGCCAGTGAGGAGAGGCCGGCTGCCTGCCCCTCAAGGCTCCTGCCGTCCGGGGAGCCCAGCACAGCCCCTGCACCGGCAGGGCCCTGGCCGCCTGCTCCCTGCTTTGCAGAGTGCAAGCCAGGCCCTGGTCTGCCCGCCGTGGGGCTGGCTGTGATTCAGAGCAGGTGCTGGCCACAGTGGATGCAATTAGACGTAATGGGACGAGCCCTTCCTCCCTCGCTGCGCCCACCCCCGCCGCCCTCCGGCACAGACAGCAGGGAGAGGAGGCTCTCGAGGTGGGAGGTGGGGGTGGGGGACCCAGAGGGGCTCTGACGTCAGCTCAGCCTTTAAGAGGCCGTCTGCCCGCCCGCCCGGCCGGCGAGAGCTGTGCCAGCGGAGCCCGGACCACCCTGCTGCACCATGCCCACCCCCAGCGCCACCGCGCCCCAGCCCAAGGGCTTCCGAAGGGCTGTCTCAGAGCTGGATGCCAAGCAGGCAGAGGCCATCATGGTAAGAGGGCATGCTGCACCCAGGGCTTGCCCACCGGCCGGCCTCTCCTGCGGTGGGCATGGGTCCCTGGGAGGTTCTGCTGTGTGGAGCTGGGCATCGTGTGAGCCTCTGTGTTCCTGTTCCACAAGGGGGGGGCTCCTCTGTGGGTCTTAGAAAGAGTTCCAGGATCCAGACTGGCCGTGGCCTTCCAGAGGCCACCCCGCCTGCCCCCCACTGCCCTGCAGCTGTCTCTCACCTGCCTTGTCTGCCCAGGTGTCAAGTGATGGCTGGCCTTCCTGGGGACAGAGCCTCTCCCAGTCCCCCCCAGTCCTCAAGGGGGGGGCTTGCACATGGAACAAGTACCCGGCTTTTGCTGCACCAGATATGACCCTGGCTCTACCCTTTTCTCCCGGGTCTGTCCTCCTTGTGTCCGTTTGACCTTTGGTCTCTGGATGCTAGAGCCCGGAGGAGGGGTGGGTCGGGCGCTGCCAGGTTGCCCTCTGCAGGGCTGGACAGCTGGGCCCCTCCGCCTGCAGGCTGGCTCTCTGGCATCCTCGCTGTCCCGCACACTGCTAGCTCTCAAAGGAAACTGCAGACATTCAGTGTGCAGGCACTTCTTAGAGGATGATGGGAGGCTCCCAGTTGGGTGGGTCTCCAGGACTGAGCAAGGGGCGCCCAATTTCACGGCTGGGTCCACAGCCTCCACTCTGAGGTCTGGAGGGGCTCTCGGCCACTTCACTGAGCAGGCCGGGAGGCGCAGGCAGAGAACCCCAAACCTTCTTGTTAGCTTGGTCCTGAGTGAGGAGGTGGGCATGCTCGCCCCGACTGGGCAGCCTGGGTGTCGGGGGGGGGGGACACGCCGGCCCGGGGGTTGTGGTCAGTAGTGGCTGCACACGGGAGACGGAGACCTGTGTTCAGGACTCTGATGGCAGCCAGGGATGAGGAGGCAGATGGGAGGAGGAAGGGGGCAGGGGGCTCTGTGGAGACAGCAGCGGGGTGTCGGGGGTGGGTTTGGGGGTGTTCCATGGGAAGGAAACAGAACGAGGACACAGGCTGGGGACATGTGCTGACCCCACCTCCCTGAGTGCAGCCAGGCCCCAGGGTGGAGCGTCTCCTGCCTGAGCCCCCAGGACCCTGTGTGCTGTGTCCTCTGCAGGGCGCTGGCCGTGTCCCCATCTGGGGACAGGAGAGGCATCTCCCAAGCCAGCCTGCTGCCATCATGAACCTCGTTGGGGCAAGGCCTGGGGTGGGGCCCGCAGCTTCCAGCACCATATCCCACCCCGCCTGAGCGTGGGTCCACTCGGCCCCCTGGGCACACGGAAATGGCCTCCCATCGCCTGCTTCTGTCCTCTCTACCCCACTTCCACGGCCCTGTGGGGCTGGGAGGCGGAGTGGCAGGCGCCCCCATGTCTGTCCCCTGCAGTCCCCGAGGTTCGTGGGGCGCCGGCAGAGTCTCATTGAGGATGCCCGGAAGGAGCGGGAGGCGGCGGAGGCGGCGGCGTTGGCAGCGGCAGCTTCCTCAGAACCGGGGGATCCCCTGGAGGCCGTGGTGTTTGAGGAGAAGGGCGGGACAGCCATGCTCAACCTGCTCTTCTCCTTGAGGGCCGCCAAGTCCTCTTCACTGTCCAGGGCTGTGAAGGTGTTCGAGGTGAGGCCTGGCGGGGGGGGGGGAGGGAAGGGGATTGGTGCCCAGTCTGTACCACCAGAGATGATGGGCTCATGTCCCCTTCTGCCCTGGCCACCTCCCCCGCACGGGCTGGGGACGGGGCCAGCAGGGCAGCCTGGAGGAGGGGAGGTGCCTGTCGCTAAGAGGGCAGCTGGCTGCATTGTGGCTGTGGCCCATGACCTGGCTCCTGGAAGACCTTTCCAAACGACATTAGAACCGAACTCTGGGTCAGCTCCCAGACTGGCTGCACAGCCCAAGGGCATGGTTGCCAGGCAACGAGGGAGGAAGCAGACCTTGCAGCCGCCCGCTGGATGCCCACTTCACTGGCCTGAGCTTCACATCTCCGATGTGGTCAGGGGACCCCAGGAAGCTGACAGGGAGGAGGGGCGGGGGGAGCTGGGTTGTCTGGTGTGGCCCGATGCAAGGCAGGGCATCCAGAAAAGAGATCACGGGTCTGGCTGGGGCAGTTCCCGCGTCACCAGAGGCCCGCCTGACCAGGCTGCCCCAACTCGCTGTGGCCAGAGGATGCCCTGTGCCTGGCAGATGTAAGCCTCTGCCTCTGCCGGCGCTGGCGGCTCACACCTGCCATCCCAGCCACGCAGGAGGCTGAGACCTGGGGACAAAGGAGGAAGCCAGCTCTGGAAGGAAAGCTCTTCTCCAATGAACCCCACCAAAAGCCATGGAGCTGTGGTTTGACTGGTAGAGCACCAGACTTGAGCAAAAATGCTCAGGAACAGTGCTCAGGCCCTGAGTTCAAACCCCAAGACCTGCACGCAGACACATGCACATACCACACCAACATATTTACGCACGCACGCACGTGTACACACACCAGCACACAGATTCACGTCCTGGCCTCTCCACCTTAGTCTCGTAATAGGTCTCTTGATCCCTCTTTCCATCTCTTTCTCCTTGGTCTCCTCTCACTCTTTACTTTGCTTCCAAAGACATTTGAAGCCAAAATTCACCACCTGGAAACCCGGCCAGCCCAGAGGCCCCGGGAGGGGGGCCCCCACCTGGAGTACTTCGTGCGTCTCGAGGTGCCCAGCGGGGACCTGGCCGCCCTGCTCAGCAGCATGCGCCGTGTGTCCGAGGATGTGCACAGTGCCAAGGAGGACAAGAGTAAGGGTGGTTTTCTGTCCTTGAATGGCCCTGAGGTGTGGGCTGCTGCCCCACAGGAGGAAGGAGAGGGGAGGAGGAGGAAGAGGACAGGGGGTGGGGGGCGGCTGAGGCCTCCGGCCTGTTCACGCAGCCTCTCCCAGGGCGCTGTGTCTGGGGACATGGGAATGACACTCGGGACTTTTTGCTTTTGTCTCCGTGAAGTCCCCTGGTTCCCGAGGAAAGTGTCTGAGCTGGACAGATGTCACCACCTGGTCACCAAGTTTGATCCTGATCTGGACTTGGACCATCCGGTGAGTTTGTGGCCCCCAAAGACTTCTGTCCAGGCTGTCCGGTGCCGAAGGCCATGGTGGGCATGGCCACGGACTGCCCCTGGACCCTGCCTGGCCCATGGGGAAGGGAGGGTAGGGCTTCTGCCTGACCAGTGCCTGTCCCTCCGCCACCAGGGCTTCTCGGACCAGGTGTACCGCCAGCGCAGGAAGCTGATAGCAGAGATTGCATTCCAGTACAAGCAGTAAGGAGACAGGGCCTGGGGCTAGTGCCTGGAAGGGAGCCCAGAGGGGGGACAGGGCAGGGGCGGGGCCTGGGGCTAGCCCTGGGCAGGGAGGAGGACAGAACCTTTGTGGCCTCTTTTCTCACACACTTGAGGTCCCACCTGCTCCTGCCAGGCTGCTCACCTTCAGGGCTTCATCTAAAATGCCCTGGGTTGACAGGTAGACAGAGGCACCCAGCTGGGAAAAGTGGGCCCTGAGGGGCTGCAAAGCCAGCACAGGGTGGTCACCCTGAGAACACCCCCTGACCTCAATGCACAGGACTAGTGTGGGTCTGTGCCTTCCCAGCCCTGGGGTGACCCCCCTGACCGCTGGCCCTCCCAGCCCTGGGGTGACCCCCCTGACCACTGGCCCTCCCAGCCCTGCTGACCACTGGCCTGTCCACAGAGGCGAGCCGATTCCCCACGTGGAATACACGGCAGAGGAGATTGCCACCTGGTGAGGCCCGTGATGGCTGGCTGTGTGGGAGGGCAGGCTGCCTCTGGGCCTCCCATGTAGCAGGAGAGACTGAGGCAGCAAGGGTGGGACTGAAGCTCAGGCTCTCCGGGTATCCTGGGGATGTCCCTTCTGCTGGTCATCTGCTTCAAAAATGCCCCCAGTGGGGAGGTGAGCGGGGGGGGGGGTGAGGCCCGGGGGGGGGGCAGTACCCCGAGCCGCTTGGTCCACAGGAGGGAGGTCTATACCACACTGAAGGGGCTGTATGCCACCCACGCCTGCCGGGAGCACCTGGAGGCCTTCCGGCTGCTGGAGCGCTTCTGTGGCTACCGCGAGGACAGCATCCCCCAGCTGGAGGACGTGTCCCGCTTCCTGAAGGGTGGGGAGCGGGGGCGGGAGGGGGACCGCACGCAGCCTGCAGCCCTCCCGCCACCCCCACGCCTGCCCCTCCGGCCCTGACACAGACGTGGCCCTTGCAGAACGGACAGGTTTCCAGCTGCGGCCGGTGGCCGGCCTGCTGTCCGCCCGGGACTTCCTGGCCAGCCTGGCCTTCCGCGTGTTCCAGTGCACGCAGTACATCCGCCACGCCTCCTCCCCCATGCACTCTCCTGAGCCGTGAGTGGGCCGTCCATGGGGGGCCGGGACGGGGGGGGGGGAGGAGGATGAAGAGGAGGAGGAGGAGGAGGAGGAGGAGGAGGAGGAGAGGGAGAGACACTCAGGGAAGGCCGGTCCTGCTGCCCAGCCTCAGCTGCCTCCCTCCTCTCCTGGCCTCCCTCAGGGACTGCTGCCATGAACTCCTAGGGCACGTGCCCATGCTGGCGGACAGGACCTTCGCCCAGTTTTCCCAGGTGCGTCTGAGGTCTCAGGCCTGGAGCTGGTGGGGCAGACACGCGGGGCTCCCCTCCCACCCTGTGATGGACCTGGGCCCCTGGAGAGGGTGAGCAGAGGCCAGGTTCTCCTTGGAGAGCAAGCCCTGGGGGAGACTTCAGGGCCCGTGCTGCCCCCTGCTGGACCACAGGGCCTGAGCCCGGTTGCAGTGGGGCCTCAGGGCGGGCAGCTGACAGCCAGCGCCCGGACCGCAGGCACAGTGCCAGGGAGGACTCTCCAGCCCTCCTTCTCCTCTTCCATCCACAGGACATCGGCCTGGCCTCCCTGGGAGTCTCAGATGAGGACATCGAGAAACTGTCCACGGTGAGTGGTGGAGCTCTGGGCGGAGCGAACCAGGTTCAGACCAGGCTTTGCCTTGGTCCCTGTCCTGCCCACCTGTGAAGGTGGTGCCCGGGCTATGGCAGCCCTAGTGGATGACGCAGGCCCTGGCAAAGGGCCACACAGAGGGCCCCGCTGACCGGCCGCTCTCTGGCAGGTATACTGGTTCACGGTGGAATTTGGGCTGTGCAAGCAGAATGGAGAGCTGAAGGCCTACGGCGCTGGGCTGCTGTCCTCCTACGGGGAGCTCCTGGTGAGCCCCTCATTCCCCAGCCCCCAGAGGAGGCGCAGCCAGGTGGGAGAGGCCCCTGCATTCCCGCCTGCTGGGGAGAGCCGCCTCTGCGAGCTCCCGTACAGCACTGTCCCCAGGCCTCCAGAGCACTGCGGGCGGGGAGGTGGGACTGTGCGCAAAGCACCCCATTCCCTCGGGGGCTGGGCGCGGTGGGCTCCATCACTCGGTGGTCTCCCCAGCACTCCTTGTCAGAGGAACCCGAGATCCGAGCCTTTGATCCGGACATGGCGGCGGTGCAACCGTACCAAGATCAGACATATCAGCCCGTCTACTTCGTGTCGGAGAGCTTCAGTGATGCCAAGGACAAGCTCAGGTGGGGCAGAGCTCAGAACCCTCACCTGCCCTGGGAGCAGAGCTTGGCTCACCCAGGAGCGCTCTGACCTCACCGCAGTGACCTCCCCAGACCCAGAGGAGCAGGTGGGGGGACCCTGGGCCTGGGGCCAGGCCTGGGCAGCCATCCTCCTGGTACCCACGGAGCCTGAGCCTCCACAGGGCTCATGGTCCCCTGCCTCCTGGACAGTGGGGACCTGGAAGGATGGGGTGTGAGGGTGTGCAGGGGGGATGTGAGGAGTGTGGGGACACATTGGGGGTGCAGTCCCCAAGATCCAAAGCTGCCGAGCAGGCTCAGCTTGGCCAGGGCCCTTTGCCACCTGCCTGCCAGGCTATGTGCACTGGGGAAACTGAGGCTGGGCTGCACCCAGGGTGGAGGGAGCCTTGGATCTGCACTCCAGCTCAGGGACAGTCCAAGGCATGGTCAGGAAGGGCTTCCTGGTGGAGGCCTGAGTGGAGCTGGTTCCAGGACTGTGTCTGTCACCATGGCTCTGAAGAGGCTTCCTGTCTGTCCCAGAGGCTGGATGACCTGGGGGTGGGGGTTCATTATAGCCCAGAAAAGCCCCCCACCCTGGATCTTGCAGCAGCTGTGCGGGCCCCACCCTGTCTCCTCCACGCCTCTCCTGGGTGACTGAGGATCCCAGCTCTCTGGCTTGCCTCCTCAGGAGCTATGCCTCACGGGTCCAGCGTCCCTTCTCTGTGAAGTTTGACCCCTACACGCTGGCCATCGATGTGCTGGACAGCCCCCGGGCCATCCAGAGCTCCTTGGAGGGTGTCCAGGATGAGCTACAGACACTGGCCCATGCCCTGAGTGCCATCGGCTAGGTGCACGACCCATCTCCTGCCCAGGGCCCTGCCTGGGGTTGCTGGGCCCTTCTCGCATCTCCCCCAGCCTCCGTCCCACCCCAGAGCACACAGGCCCCTGTGGGGGGC
Organism: Megascapheus bottae; assembly: GCF_031878675.1. NCBI lineage: Eukaryota > Metazoa > Chordata > Mammalia > Rodentia > Geomyidae > Megascapheus > Megascapheus bottae. The sequence goes on along the minus strand of NC_143524.1, from coordinate 1,452,130 downwards.
TGGGGCAGGGCCCCCCTGAGCCTGCCTGCCTAAGATGTCTGGGATCGCCTCCGCCCCGTGCCAGCCTCTCCCCACATTACCACCACATCTGGTGTCTGCTGTGTGTGTCTGAGCCCTTCCTCATCTGCATGCACTCCAGGGCCCCAGAGCCCCCTGTTACCCCGGCCCGCACCCTCACACGCCCTGTGCATGGTCCAGTAAAGGAGAGAATCTCCCAGTGCTGTATGGCCTGTGTCTCCAGCGATGGCCCTGGCCGTGCTCCATGGCAGCCTTGCTTAGCTTCGGTCTCTTCCCTGCTCCAGTCAGGCACCCCAGATCCGACGGGAGCCCCGCCCCCACCTTGCCTTGCCTTCCTGCCCTCCCAGAATCCTTGGTGGGGCTCTGGGCAAGAGGCAGGCACTCCTCCAGGAGAGGCAGGGGTCAGGTGATGCTCGCTGGAGGGAGTGGCGGGCCCTGCCCCAGGGCTGACCATCAGGCCCTCCCTCCAGCACGAGGCCCCTGAGTGTAGACACATGGTTGGTTACCCTGCATGGCAACAGCAGGCCTAGGAGGAAGGCCTGGAGGTGGAGGCACATGGAGACATCCGTGGATCTGAACCACACTGCCATGGGGACACCGCAGGGAAGGTCCATAGACCCAGGGGAAGACCATGGGGTACACAGAGGTCCCAGGAGGAATCTGAGGGGACTCAGAGGCACCAAGGAATAACCCGGGGGGTAGAGGGAGGCCCTGGGGAAACTCTGGGGTACACGGAGGTCCTAAGGAAGACCCTGGGGTACACGGAGGTCCTGAGGTAGACCCTGGGGTACAGGGAGGGCCTGGGGAAGACCCTGGAGTACAGGGAGGGCCTGGGGAAGACCCTGGGGTACAGGGAGGTCCTGGGGAAGACCCTGGGGTACACAGAGGTCCTGAGGAAGACCCTGGAGTACAGGGAGGTCCTGAGGTAGACCCTGGGGTACAGGGAGGTCCTGAGGAAGACCCTGGAGTACAGGGAGGGCCTGGGGAAGACCCTGGGGTACAGGGAGGTCCTGAGGAAGACCCTGGAGTACAGGGAGGGCCTGGGGAAGACCCTGGGGTACAGGGAGGGCCTGAGGAAGACCCTGGGGTACTGGGAGGTCCTGAGGAAGACTCTGGGGTACAGGGAGGTCCTGAGGAAGACCCTGGAGTACAGGGAGGTCCTGAGGAAGATCCTGGGGTACAGGGAGGTCCTGGGGAAGACCCTGGAGTACAGGGAGGGCCTGGGGAAGACCCTGGGGTACACAGAGGTCCTGAGGTAGACCCTGGGGTACAGGGAGGTCTTGGGGAAGACCCTGGGGTACACAGAGGTCCTGAGGAAGACCCTAGGGTACACGGAGGTCCTGAGGAAGACCCTGGGGTACAGGGAGGTCCTGAGGAAGACCCTGGGGTACACGGAGGTCCAGAGGAAGACCCTAGGGTACACAGAGGTCCTGAGGAAGACCCTAGGGTACACAGAGGTCCTGAGGAAGACCCTGGGGTACAGGGAGGTCCTGAGGAAGACCCTGGGTTACACAGAAGTCCTGGGGAAGACCCTGGAGTACAGGGAGGTCCTGAGGAAGACCCTAGGGTACACGGAGGTCCTGAGGAAGACCCTGGGGTACAGGGAGGTCCTGAGGAAGACCCTGGGGTACACGGAGGTCCTGAGGTAGACCCTGGGGTACAGGGAGTCCTGAGGAAGACCCTGGGGTACAGGGAGGTCCTGAGGAAGACCCTGGGGTATATGGAGGCCCCAGGGAACACCTCAAAATACACAGAGACCCCAGGGAAGGTCCACAGACCCTGCGGATGGGGTACATGGAGGTACCAGAAAACTTTGGGGTACATGGAGGCCCTGGGAAGACACTGGGGGTACACCAAGGCCCTAGGAAAGTCCCCGGGGTACACGGAGATCCTGGGAAGTTCCCGAGGTACACGGAGGTCCTGAGGAAGACTCTGGAGTACAGGGAGGTCTCAGGAAGACCCTGGGGTACACGGAGGTCCTGAGGAAGACCCTGGGGTACAGGGAGGTCCTGAGGAAGACCCTGGGGTACATGGAGGTCCTGGGGAAGACCCTGGGGTATAGGAGGTCCTGGGGAAGACCCTGGGGTATAGGAGGTCCTGGGGAAGATCCTGGGGTACAGGGAGGTCCTGGGGAAGATCCTGGGGTACAGGGAGGTCCTGAGGAAGACCCTGGGGTACACAGAGGTCTCGGGAAGACCCTGGGGTACAGGGAGGTCCCGGGGAAGTCCCTGGGGTACAGGGAGGTCCTGAGGAAGACCCTAGGGTACACGGAGGTCCTGAGGAAGACCCTGGGGTACACGGAGGTCCTGAGGTAGACCCTGGGGTACAGGGAGGTCCTGAGGAAGACCCTAGGGTACACGGAGGTCCTGAGGAAGACCCTGGGGTACAGGGAGGTCCTGAGGAAGACCCTGGGGTACAGGGAGGTCCTGAGGAAGACCCTGGGGTACACGGAGGTCCTGAGGTAGACCCTGGGGTACAGGAAGTCCTGAGGAAGATCCTGGGGTACACGGAGGTCCTGAGGAAGACCCTGGGGTACAGGGAGGTCCTGGGGAAGACCCTGGGGTACACAGAGGTCCTGAGGAAGACCCTGGGGTATATGGAGGCCCCAGGGAACACCTCAAAATACACAGAGACCCCAGGGAAGGTCCACAGACCCTGCGGATGGGGTACATGGAGGTACCAGAAAACTTTGGGGTACATGGAGGCCCTGGGAAGACACTGGGGGTACACCAAGGCCCTAGGAAAGTCCCGGGGGTACACGGAGATCCTGGGAAGTTCCCGAGGTACACGGAGGTCCTGAGGAAGACTCTGGGGTACAGGGAGGTCCTTGCTAAGACCCTGGGGTACACGGAGGTCTCAGGAAGACCCTGGGGTACACGGAGGTCCTGAGGAAGACCCTGGGGTACAGGGAGGTCCTGAGGAAGACCCTGGGGTACAGGGAGGTCCTGAGGAAGACCCTGGGGTACATGGAGGTCCTGGGGAAGACCCTGGGGTATAGGAGGTCCTGGGGAAGATCCTGGGGTACAGGGAGGTCCTGGGGAAGATCCTGGGGTACAGAGAGGTCCTGAGGAAGATCCTGGGGTACAGGGAGGTCCTGAGGAAGACCCTGGGGTACAGGGAGGTCCTGAGGAAGACCCTGGGGTACACGGAGGTCTCGGGAAGACCCTGGGGTACAGGGAGGTCCCGGGGAAGTCCCTGGGGTACAGGGAGGTCCTGGGGAAGATCCTGGGGTACAGGGAGGTCCTGGGAAGACCCTGGGGTACAGGGAGGTCCAGAGAAAGACCCTGGGGGACACGGAGGCCTCAGGAAGACCCTGGATTACACAGAAGTCCTGGGGAAGACCCTGGGGTACAGGGAGGTCCTGGGAAGACCCTGGGGTACAGGAAGGTCCTAAGGAAAACTCTGGGGTACACGGAGGTCCTGGGGAAGACCCTGGAGTACAGGGAGGTCCAGAGAAAGACCCTGGGGGACACGGAGGTCCTGGGGAAGACCCTGGAGTACAGGGAGGTCCAGAGAAAGACCCTGGGGGACACGGAGGTCCTGGGGAAGACCCTGGGGTACAGGGAGGTCCAGAGAAAGACCCTGGGGGACACGGAGGCCTCAGGAAGACCCTGGGTTACACAGAAGTCCTGGGGAAGACCCTGGGGTACACGGAGGTCCTGGGGAAGACCCTAGGGTACAGGGAGGTCCTGGGGAAGACCCTGGGGTACAGGGAGGTCCTGAGGAAGATCCTGGGGTACAGGGAGGTCCTGAGGAAGATCCTGGGGTACAGGGAGGTCCTGGGGAAGACCCTGGGGTACACGGAGGTCCCAAGGAAGCCCCTGGGGTACATGGAGGTCCTGGGGAAGACCCTAGGGTACAGGGAGGTCCTGGGGAAGACCCTGGGGTACACAGAGGTCTGAGGAAGACCCTGGGGTACACAGAGGTCCTGAGGAAGAACCTGGGGTACACAGAGGTCTGAGGAAGACCCTGGCATAGAGGGAGGTCCTGAGGAAGACCCTAGGGTACACAGAGGTCCTGAGGGAGACCCTGGAGTACAGGGAGGTCCTGAGGAAGATCCTGGGGTACAGGGAGGTCCTGGGGAAGACCCTGGGGTACAGGGAGGTCCTGGGGAAGACCCTGGGGTACACAGAGGTCCTGAGGAAGACCCTGGGGTATATGGAGGCCCCAGGGAACACCTCAAAATACACAGAGACCCCAGGGAAGGTCCACAGACCCTGCGGATGGGGTACATGGAGGTACCAGAAAACTTTGGGGTACATGGAGGCCCTGGGAAGACACTGGGGGTACACCAAGGCCCTAGGAAAGTCCCGGGGGTACACGGAGATCCTGGGAAGTTCCCGAGGTACACGGAGGTCCTGAGGAAGACTCTGGGGTACAGGGAGGTCCTTGCTAAGACCCTGGGGTACACGGAGGTCTCAGGAAGACCCTGGGGTACACGGAGGTCCTGAGGAAGACCCTGGGGTACAGGGAGGTCCTGAGGAAGACCCTGGGGTACAGGGAGGTCCTGAGGAAGACCCTGGGGTACATGGAGGTCCTGGGGAAGACCCTGGGGTATAGGAGGTCCTGGGGAAGATCCTGGGGTACAGGGAGGTCCTGGGGAAGATCCTGGGGTACAGAGAGGTCCTGAGGAAGATCCTGGGGTACAGGGAGGTCCTGAGGAAGACCCTGGGGTACAGGGAGGTCCTGAGGAAGACCCTGGGGTACACGGAGGTCTCGGGAAGACCCTGGGGTACAGGGAGGTCCCGGGGAAGTCCCTGGGGTACAGGGAGGTCCTGGGGAAGATCCTGGGGTACAGGGAGGTCCTGGGAAGACCCTGGGGTACAGGGAGGTCCAGAGAAAGACCCTGGGGGACACGGAGGCCTCAGGAAGACCCTGGATTACACAGAAGTCCTGGGGAAGACCCTGGGGTACAGGGAGGTCCTGGGAAGACCCTGGGGTACAGGAAGGTCCTAAGGAAAACTCTGGGGTACACGGAGGTCCTGGGGAAGACCCTGGAGTACAGGGAGGTCCAGAGAAAGACCCTGGGGGACACGGAGGTCCTGGGGAAGACCCTGGAGTACAGGGAGGTCCAGAGAAAGACCCTGGGGGACACGGAGGTCCTGGGGAAGACCCTGGGGTACAGGGAGGTCCAGAGAAAGACCCTGGGGGACACGGAGGCCTCAGGAAGACCCTGGGTTACACAGAAGTCCTGGGGAAGACCCTGGGGTACACGGAGGTCCTGGGGAAGACCCTAGGGTACAGGGAGGTCCTGGGGAAGACCCTGGGGTACAGGGAGGTCCTGAGGAAGATCCTGGGGTACAGGGAGGTCCTGAGGAAGATCCTGGGGTACAGGGAGGTCCTGGGGAAGACCCTGGGGTACACGGAGGTCCCAAGGAAGCCCCTGGGGTACATGGAGGTCCTGGGGAAGACCCTAGGGTACAGGGAGGTCCTGGGGAAGACCCTGGGGTACACAGAGGTCTGAGGAAGACCCTGGGGTACACAGAGGTCCTGAGGAAGAACCTGGGGTACACAGAGGTCTGAGGAAGACCCTGGCATAGAGGGAGGTCCTGAGGAAGACCCTAGGGTACACAGAGGTCCTGAGGGAGACCCTGGAGTACAGGGAGGTCCTGAGGAAGATCCTGGGGTACAGGGAGGTCCTGGGGAAGACCCTGGGGTACAGGGAGGTCCTGGGGAAGACCCTGGGTTACACAGAAGTCCTGGGGAAGACCCTAGGGTACACAGAGGTCCTGAGGGAGACCCTGGAGTACAGGGAGGTCCTGGGGAAGACCCTGGGGTACAGGGACGTCCTGGGGAAGACCCTGGGGGCACAAAGACTTCCTGAGGAAGACCCTGGGGTACATGGAGGCCCCAGGAACTCCTCGAGGAACACAGAGATCCCAAGGAAGGTCCATAGACCCTGGGGATGATCATGGGGTACACGGAGGTGCCAGAAAACTTTGGGGTTACATGGAGGCCCTGGGAAGACTCTGGGGTACATGGAGACCAAGGCCCCAGGGAAGTCCCCGGGGTACACGGAGGCCCTAAGGACAGCCCTTAGTGATACGGAGTTTGTGAGAACCCCAGCCACGCAGAGGCTGGAAGCGCTGGGGAAGTCCCCAAAGGAACCTGGCGAGGAGGCAGCTGAGCCCCCGGGGTGCAGAGTCTGGTGCCCAGGCGCACAGAGACGTGCACAAAGCCCTGGGCCACGGTGAGGCCGCCAGGCTGGGACCTGACCTCACGATGCCGCGACACTGCGCCAGGACCCACAACGCTGAGGCGGCAGGCACACATGCTGCAGAAGGCTCTGAGACGATGCTTCTGTGCCGCGTGTGTGATGCGTTAGATTGATTTGATAATGGTGCTTACAGGGGGTCACAGTTGTGCTCTCAGCCGAGGAGCCCATTTCTCGGGGACAGTGCGCCCCTCCCCTCTCTGTCCAGTTTTCCCTCCTGTCCCCTCCACAAGCTGAGCAGTCCATTTCCACCCGTGTCCAGCCAGGACGGCTGCTGCATCCGTTCACCCTGTCCTTCCACTTCTGTGCCCCTCCTACCTCACTGACAGAACACAAAGGAAAGGAAAATCCACCCTCCTGCTTCCATTTCCTGGAGTTGGTTTTGAGGGATCCTGGGTTGCGGGGTCAGGGCTCGGAGGCCTCGGCCTTCGTGGTCCTCCCCGAGCGTCGTCCTCCCGCCTCCTGTGGGCCAGAGCCCGGAGACCTGGGGGATGCAGTATGTCCCGGTGCCGAGACAGATTCTGACCTAGGTCCTGAGTCACACTGACTCCCAGGGGAAGACCCCAAGAGTCAGTGAGGGTGGGGGGAATGCCACAGGGGCAGTGAGACCTTGTATAGAGACCCAGGTCCCTGTGACCCCTGAAGAAAGCACCCCACCACACTGACCCCACCAGGGCCCAGTTCCCACAGGCTGCCTGAGCCACGGGGACAGTGGGGCGGCTGGAGCCTCATGGAGGCCCTGGGCTGCAGGACACTGGGGAGACCTGGAAGCCATACATTCCAGGGACAATTCCAGGCGACACTGCGATCCTCGAGAAGGCCCTGAGCCACTGGGAGACCTGACATGCAGAGGGCACACAGAGACACGGAGGCTGCCTGAGCCCTGCTGACCCCCCCTCCCCAGGGCCCCGACATCCTGAGATTGTGGGGACCACTCTGGCTAGGAGAGAGGCACCCGGGGGAGGCGTAAGTCACCGTGATAATCTGGGAACCCCTCCGGCCACAGTGGTGGCACCCGAGGAAGGCGGAGAGATGGTTGAGCCCCACAAGATTCCCAGGACAGCCTAGAGCCAGGCTGACATCAGGAATCCAGCGCTGAGAACCCGGGGCGACATCCTCAACAAGGCTGAGGAGCCCCGGGACCGCAGCCAGACACCCACAGACATCCGGGGAGGAGTGGACCCGGTGGGCGTGGTGGAGAAGCCCGGGCCAAGTTCCTCCAGGTTCTGGGGTGGACTTGAGAGTTCCGAGGTTCAGCCATGCTGTCCCTGGACGGCCAGAGCCCCCCTGAGCCCCAGCACTCTGGGGAAGGCCTTTGGCTCCTCACAGCGCCCACCCCCAAGAATACTGCGAGGCCCAGGGAAGGCCGCCAGTCCCAGCTTCTTCCCCGGCTGAGGACGACGTTGAGCTGCTGTCTGGTGGAGGCGCTGGCTCTGTGTGAGAAGGAGGGAAGAGACCTCAGTGAGACCGGAGGTCGGGAAGCCCAGCTCGAGCCCTAAGCCAGGCTGTGCTCCCCGCGGGGTGGTGAGGGGAGCTGGGACCTTCACAGAGGGGCTCCGGAGCAAAGCCAAGGGCCCACCTCAAAGCCCACATGAGACCAGCACACCCACCTTAACTTCCTAGAGGCCCCCAATAACGGCAGGGCCCCCTCTGGGCAGGGCCGAGCCCCACTGGCACACTGGAGAAACGGCTGTTCTTACACAACCCGGGGGAGGCCGCGAGCACCCCTCACTGCTCGTGTTCACGAACCCTGCTTCCTGGGAGTGAGGACAAGGCCAGGACCCTGCCTCACGGGGCCCCAGGCCCATGACCTCCACAGGAGGCCTTCGTGGGCAGCGGGCAGAGAGGCCAAGGCCGAGACACATGGGCGCCCTGCCCCCCGCTCTTCCACATGGCCCTGAAAGCCTCGTTGCGGGCCCTGTGGTTGTGAGGTGGACAGGGCAGCCGGGTGGGGTCAGGGGTGGCACACAGGCCCCCCACAGCCCTGCTTCCAGAGCTGACGTGGAAAACGCTCTGGCTGGCCAGGCAAGCTGAGTGCTGCCGTCACCAGTGGGGCCAGGCCAGGGCCAGGAGCCCCTCACCGAGGCTCTAATGACCCCCTGGAGGGGACCCCCAGGCCTGCGCACAGGTGCTGAGCTTAGGAGATCTTCCTGCAGACCCCCCGGAGCCAGGGAAATGGGCCGGAAAGTGCTGCTTCAGCCCCGGACCATCTGCCAGGGCCCCCTTTGCAGACTCGTGGGGGAGCCCCACAGCGAGAGTGGCCAGGCACAGTGACGAGGTCCTGGGCTATAAAGGCAGCCAGAGCCGGGCAGCTCCCAGCCCTGTGGGAGCCCAGCACACTGAGGCCAGCCCCAGCCCCAGCCCCAGGCCCACAGCCGCAGCCACAGCCACAGCCGCAGCCGCCAGGTCTGCAGGCTCTTAGGGCAGGGCTGGGGGGGCCGGGCTTCCTTTAGCTCTGTGCCCGGTGGCCGGGCACTGACACTCCAGCAGCCTCAACCCCTCATCCCCCAGGTCGCCGCCCTCCCGCCATGGCCCTGTGGACTCGCCTCCTGCCCCTGCTGGCCCTCCTGACCCTGTGGGGCACAGACCCAGCCGAGGCCTTTGTCAACCAGCACCTGTGTGGCTCTCACCTGGTGGAGGCGCTGTACCTGGTGTGCGGGGAGCGGGGCTTCTTCTACACCCCCAAGTCCCGCCGGGACGCCGAGGAGCTGCAGGGTGAGCCCCCACTCCTCAGCGGTCAGGGGCGGTGGGGCCCCCGTCACCTGCCTGCTCCCTGAGGACAGGAGGCTTGCGCGGGGGGAGGGGGGTCTGGGCGTTGTCCCTGGGCCCCTGGGGGGCAGGATGGAGGGACTCAGGTCACCAGTGGGCCCGCTCAGCGGCCAAGGCCGCTTTGCAGCCCCTGTGCCGTGTCCAGCAGCCTGGCCCCTGCGTGGGCCTGCGAGGGCCTGCATGGCGTGTCCAGGGCTCTGACTGGGCTCTCCTGTGTCTCCCTCTCCTTGCTGCTGCCCGTGGCAGTGGGGCCGCTGGAGCTGGGCGGGGGTCCCGGGGCAGGTGGCCTGCAGCCGCTGGGAATGGACATCCCCCCTCAGAAGCGTGGCATCGTGGACCAGTGCTGCACCAGCATCTGCTCCCTGTACCAGCTGGAGAACTACTGCAACTAGCCCCGCCCAGCCTCCTCCACCAATAAACCCTTTGACGCGCCTCCCGAGTCGCTGTGTGTGGGGGGGCGGGCAAGCCTCCCGCCTGGCAATGCCAGGCCCCTTCCTGGTGCCCTCTGCACCCTCCAGCTTCCTCCTCCCGGCCACTGGGTGCCCCCAGGCTCTGCACTGCCCCAGGCCAGGCTTGTGGGGGGGGGATCAGCTGGGAGGCGTAGGGCTGCCCCCCCACTGTCCCTCACCCAGCCCTCAAGCTCCCTGCCTGGGAACTTTAGGAGAAAAAGGGCCCAGGACCTCCCTGCACTCCCCGCCCAGGTGGTTTCTTCCTTCAGGAGACAGGAGTTAGGCGGGGCCCAGGCCCCTGAATGTCAGGCCACACTCTGAGACGGTGTCTCGTCCAGGCCCTTGGGGGATCAGGATGGCCAGCAGGCCCCTGTGGTGGGGGACACTGGAGGGTCCTCAGAGCCCCACTTACCTGTGAGGCTGAAAGCCAGGCACAGGGCAGCGTCTCCCCACTGCCCATGCCTCTCCCCATGGCCGGCCAGGGACTGTGTCCAGGCGTGGGGGGTGGAGGGACTGTTGGCACAGGCTCCCACTGAACACAGGGCTCTGCCGAGGTGACGAGGCAGACAGGACCCATAAGGTCAGCAAGTGACCCGGGTCACCCCAAGGCCTGGCCAACCTGTCAGCCACACAGCCGAACCAATCTGCACCCGCCCTGAAAGCCCCGCCCGTGGGGACTCAAGATCCAGGGCTGCCCCTGGGCCTGCTGGGTGCACAGCTCTGACCAGCCTGGGAGCTGGGTTCGAAGCCTCCCTCCCTCAGGAGGGCTGCCCAGGCAGTGTGCTTAGGCAGGCCCCGGGCCCCCTCCCCAACACCCTTGTGCCCCTGACCACCTCCAAGGAGATGTGGTGGGCCCCAAGCAAGTCCCGCCCATCGAGTGGGGGCCAGACCTGGCCGGGGTGGACAGCTGGACCCGGAAGTGGTGGGGAGGAGCGGGCTGGGAGCGTCTCTGGGATACCCTGCGGGCCTGGCGCATAGCTAGAGGCAGGGGCGCCCTGCTGGAGCGGAGGTAGGAGCTCACAAGGGGCTGGGAGGGAGTGGTGGGTCGGCCACAGGCTGTGGCAGCCCTGAGCCTGGGCGGGCGCTGGTACTGGTGGAGGGGGCAGAGGGCTGAGGAGAGGAGTGGGGTCCTGGATTTCATGGGGCCAGACCACCCTCACAGGATAGGTGTAGACGTGCTGGTGTAGGAGCAGACTTGCCTGCGGGTTGCCCTGTGGGGCCTGGGCGTGCGTGTGTGTGCATGAGTGTGTGTGGAGGTCACCCACTCATGCAAAGCCCTGTTGGGCTGCGCGGCTCCCTCGGCTGGCCTGGGCAGAAGCTTGTCTCTCCCACCCTCCCTGGCACTTGCCCAATCGTGGTGACAAGACCCCGCACTTGCCCAATCGTGGTGACAAGACCCCCCCCCCCTCCAGCCCGCCTCGCCTGGTGCAGGAGCGGGAGCCCCGAGATGGTTAGTGTTGGTGTCCCACTGACTCAGCCCCGAGTGGAGGCCATGGCTCCCAGGATCCTCCACGGTGGCCACACACCCGTCCCTCTGCTGCTTGCCCTCAGGAGGAGCAGTCAAGCAGCTGACCAGGGCAGCCAGGGGCCCGGTGGCTAAGGCAGAAGCAGACCCAGTCTTGAAATGAAGCCATCCCGGGTGCTATCCCCCAATATCCACGGGGGGTGCTCCCTGGAGAGCACTGGGGACCCGAGGGCCCTCCGGCATCAGAGCTGCCGCCTGCCTCCTCTCGCCCACGGAGCTGTCATTGGTGGCCAGCGGCGTCCACCCCTGCCTATATCACCTGGTGCTGGGATCGAGCACCCCTCCAACATCTCCCAGCCAGAGCGGGAGGGGGGAAAGCAACTGTTTGTGAAGGTCCTCTTGCTGGCCAGGCCCCTCAGGCTCTCCCTAGAGTACTGACACTTGTCCAGTCCCCCAGCTGGGTCTGCTTGCGTGGCCCCCTGGCCCAGACGCAGGGGGGACGCCGATGTTCAAGGGAAGACTGAGGCCTGGAGCCAGGACAGTGGGTCCTCCTGTGCAGACCCACAGCAAGGCCCCTGCCACCTGGGCATCTGCCCCCGTGGCCTCCCCGAATTGCATCGACTGCTGGCACCCGCGGTTGGGCACCTGGGCACGTCCCTAGGGCACTATTTGCCTTTTCCTGACAACAGTC